>NC_134481.1:25297060-25652060 GCF_964194025.1 Convolutriloba macropyga | reverse complement strand
CCAACACAAACACATACACACTCAAATACACAGACACACATATATAATCTTAAAGAGCCAACATACACACACGCAATCTTTCTCACACACACGCACAAATACACACAAAAAAAATACACAAAATACACATACACGCACACGCGCACACACACAAACACACATATATACTCTTAAAGAACCGACACAAACACGCATTTACACACAAATCCACACTCAAAACAATTAAAATACACACACATTCCCATACACACAAAAAAAACACTGACACAGACACAAAAACACACACACACAAAACACATACACACACCACACTGCACATACAGACCAACCACCGCGCACACCGCAGTAAATCCTTCACTGCCTCGCTCACCAAAAACGCTGCCCAAGAAAATCATGCACGAAAAAAAATCTCCAATTTTTTAAAATTTTGTTATAAACCGTGTGAATGACAGTTATTCAACGGCTAAAATTACAATGATCTTTTACAGCATGCTTTGAATGTGGAGAATTCAACAACTCAAATGTCGGTTTAGTTGCAAAATTTAACCGCGTTCACTTGCAGTTAATAAATTTACTTCAACTAAGCTAAGGTATCTCAAGATAAAGTAAACATTATCTTACGTTTACCTTAAATTATGTTAAAGTGTAACCAGGAGGCTAGGTAGTGGGCGCTTAAACATAATTTTTCGAGCCTGATCATCCAATTTTTTTATACACAAATGTAAAAGAGAGAGATAGTAAATTTTCAAAAATTAACATTGTAATTAAAAATATTTGGTGTAGACATTACAAAAAATAGCTTTAAACTCAAACCACAAAGTAAGAAATAATGCCGCGTCAGACAGGGCCAATGAGGTCTGACATTGATGAGATTACGATACAAGACAAGCAACAAAATCAAATAAAACCAACAAACATTAGTTACGACCAAATTGATTTTTTAAAACAGCTATAATTAAAATCAAAATAGCATCACTTAAAACCTAATTTGAATAAATTAACTTGTACTTCACTAGAAAAGTGAACTGTCGTTAATGAGATTAGGTAACAAGCAAAATAAACAAAAATGACAAAGTTAAAAATAATTTTATATTTTATAAAAACATTTAATTTCAATGTCATGAGAACTTCAAACTAGCAGAGCTATTGTTGATAATTTTAACATATACTTGGCGACATTGACAAAAAGTTTAAGCAAAAATGTGAACAGAAATTCAAACTTTGATCACTTCGCGGAAGAAACAAAGTTTAAAAAAAATTCAATTAAATATTCTGTGCTGTACGGGAATCGTACCACTCACAACTCTCTACGATTAATATATCGATTGTCCAAAGCTGATGGCAAAAAACCAGCCAAGCATGTAGTTCCTCACCCACTTTAAGGCGGGTCGGGACAAAAATTCAGGTTAAACTAATTAAACTAATTAAAAGTTAGGTAAAGCGTTATCAGCCATACCTTAATTAAAAGTGCGTAAAATTAAGAAAACATTAAATGAACTGTGTTAAGGTAAGCCTTAAATTTTTTGCAGCACTTTCTGTGCAAAAATTTAAAATTGTTGCATCAATCTCTATGCCTTTAAGACTCCCTAATGCTTTTTTCGTGTCTATTTTAAGTAACTCTGATGAATTCACAGAAAATTTTTGACATTTATCGAGAATCGCCCAGCCATTTGAGATATAAGCCAGAATTGAGAAATTATTTTTAACAGAGTCCTGTACCCTTACTTGGAACACTCACGACAAAATCTGGCACCGTGTTGCCAAAAAACCAAAGAAATCATTGTCTTGCCTTATCAAAAACTCTTGGGGTAAATTCACCTGACCTTACCTTGAAAATAGGATCAATTCCCCCGAACAAAAAAGATAGTAACTAAATTAAGAATAAATTTATTGTACGTTAGGGTAAATTCACAATAATCTTTAATAAATTTAATTTTTCCGTTTACGGTGGCGAGGCCTTAATTTTCAAGGTGCAATAAGGGTAAAGTTAGCATACGTTAAGTGAGTTAAAAAAGTCAGATCAACCTTAACAGTCAAGGTCAATTAGTGCTTTTTAAAATTATTTTAAATTTATAGTTACTCTGTGATCCATCAAAATATTGAATTATCCTATGCTATTTTTCAGCTCCTCTGCTTACTAATGAGCCACCAGCCGTCGCTATAAGTTTATGTTAGGGATAAGATTGAAACAAACTATTCATTTTAGACAGTCATCTATCTTAGGAGTAAATATGATTAGTTTTAGCCAAAGAAACCAGTTGAAATTAAGAATTTTTCATGTCCTAGATTTTAATTCATAGTTTCTCAACTTCCCGTCCTGTTCCACTAAAAAAGCACAAACCTACCCTCACACTGGCTTCTGTGTATACTAATTAAATTTCTGGAGCGGTGAATTTTCCATCTGTCACTGCTTGCCTTACACAATGTTGCGGATGCAACTTCAAGATGGCTAAATACGGAAGTTAAGATGATTTGCCGCAAAAAACTTGACTTTATGTCCCACATTGCTAACTGTCAGTTACCAAAAAACATGGAAACAAAACATCTGAATTTGACTTTTTCAATGCTAGAAATATGTTTTCACTACATATTAATGGTAACTAACCGACATTCAACCTTCTGATGTTACAATTACAGACGCTAACGATTACTTGGTTGTGACAAGAGCAGACAACGATCTCCTGCATGGATTTTTTACTGGAATCAGATGTCACCAAGAACAATTTTTTTTGGAAGTTGGGTTTCAGACGTCACCCCTACAAGAGGTTCTAGTTTTTCTACTGGTTTCAGACGTCACCAGCAGAAGTCCGCCCGAGGTCTCAGACGCCACCTCTGATGTCCTGTTCCCCGGTTAGATCGAGCCAAAAATCTCTAATTTTTTCGACAAAAAGCCACCAAATAATTGAAATTTGTCCCCCAAAAACCTGTTTTCTGCTACTATAACACCTCGATTGATAACCTTTGACTAGCTTTATTTTTCTAATAGCAAGTAAAAGCAATTTAACTACTTTGAAAGAAAAATTTGGTGAGAAAAAGGCCAAAAGTCAGAAAAACGGTCCCAAATTCAGAAAAATCAAAAAATCCATTTTGATTTTCTGATTGCATATTCTAAGGAAATACCAAAAAAGCCTTCGAACTATTTTTTTGAGCTAGTTTTCAAATAGCGAGAAGGCCATTCTAGTCGATATGTCATACTGGGGTCTTAGAAACAAGAAATGTTAGGAAATTTTTTTCTGAAATCAGAAAAATCAAAAAACCCATTTTGATTTTCTGGCCCCATATCTAATTGATTCACAAAATAAACTCTTAAACTATCTCTTTGAGTTAGTTTTACAGTAGCCAGAAAGCTATTTTGGTCGATATAGTATACTGAGTCATCAAAAACGAGAATTGTCAGAAAATTTTTTCTGAAATCAGAAAAATCAAAAAACCCATTTTGATTTTCTGACCCCATATCTTATTGATTCACAAAATAAACCTTTAAACTATCTTTGTGAGTTAATTTTGCAGTAGCCAGAAGGCTATTTTGGTCGATTTAGTATACTGAGTCATCAAAAACGAGAATTGTCAGAAAATTTTTTCTGAAATCAGAAAAATCAAAAAACCCATTTTGATTTTCTGGCCCCATATCTAATTGATTCACAAAATAAGCTCTTAAACTATCTTTTTGAGTTAGTTTTGCAGTAGCCAGAAAGCTATTTTGGTCGATTTAGTATACTGAGTCATCAAAAACGAGAATTGTCAGAAAATTTTTTCTGAAATCAGAAAAATCAAAAAACCCATTTTGATTTTCTGACCCCATATCTTATTGATTCGCAAAATAAGCTCTTAAACTATCTTTTTGAGTGAGTTTTGCAGTAGCCAGAAAGCTATTTTGGTCGATATAGTCTACTGAGTCATCAAAAACGAGAATTAACAAAAAATTTTTTCTGAAATCAGAAAAATCAAAAAATCCATTTTGATTTTCTGACCCCATATCTTATTGATTCACAAAATAAGCTCTTAAACTATCTTTTTGAGATAGTTTTGCAGTAGCCAGAAAGCTATTTTGGTCGATTTAGTATACTGAGTCATCAAAAACGAGAATTGTCAGAAATTTTTTTCTGAAATCAGAAAAATCAAAACAACCATTTTGTTTTTCTGACCCCATATCTTGTTGATTCACAAAATAAACATTTTCACTATCTTTGTGAGTTGGTTTTGCAGTAGCCAGAAAGCTATTTTGGTCGATTTAGTATACTGAGTCATCAAAAACGAGAATTGTCAGAAAATTTTTTCTGAAATCAGAAAAATCAAAAAACCCATTTTGATTTTCTGACCCCATATCTTATTGATTCACAAAATAAGCTCTTAAACTATCTTTTTGAGTTAGTTTTACAGTAGCCAGAAAGCTATTTTGGTCGATATAGTATACTGAGTCATCAAAAACGAGAATTGTCAGAAAATTTTTTCTGAAATCAGAAAAATCAAAAAACCCATTTTGATTTTCTGACCCCATATCTTTTTGATTCACAAAATAAGCTCTTAAACTATCTTTTTGAGTGAGTTTTGCAGTAGCCAGAAAGCTATTTTGGTCGATATAGTCTACTGAGTCATCAAAAACGAGAATTAACAGAAAATTTTTTCTGAAATCAGAAAAATCAAAAAATCCATTTTGATTTTCTGACCCCATATCTTATTGATTCACAAAATAAGCTCTTAAACTATCTTTTTGAGTTAGTTTCGCAGTAGCCAGAAAGCTATTTTGGTCGATTTAGTATACTGAGTCATCAAAAACGAGAATTGTCAGAAAATTTTTTCTGAAATCAGAAAAATCAAAAAAACCATTTTGATTTTCTGACCCCATATCTTATTGATTCACAAAATAAACATTTAAACTATCTTTGAGAGTTGGTTTTGCAGTAGCCAGAAAGCTATTTTGGTCGATTTAGTATACTGAGTCATCAAAAACGAGAATTGTCAGAAAATTTTTTCTGAAATCAGAAAAATCAAAAAACCCATTTTGATTTTCTGACCCCATATCTTATTGATTCACAAAATAAACCTTTAAACTATCTTTGTGAGTTAATTTTGCAGTAGCCAGAAAGCTATTTTGGTCGATATAGTCTACTGAGTCATCAAAAATGAGAATTAACAGAAAATTTTTTCTGAAATCAGAAAAATCAAAAAACCCATTTTGATTTTCTGACCCCATATCTTATTGATTCACAAAATAAGCTCTTAAACTGTCTTTTTGAGTGAGTTTTGCAGTAGCCAGAAAGCTATTTTGGTCGATATAGTCTACTGAGACATCAAAAACGAGAATTAACAGAAAATTTTTTCTGAAATCAGAAAAATCAAAAAAACCATTTTGATTTTCTGACCCCATATCTTATTGATTCACAAAATAAACATTTAAACTATATTTGTGAGTTGGTTTTGCAGTAGCCAGAAAGCTATTTTGGTCGATTTAGTATACTGAGTCATCAAAAACGAGAATTGTCAGAAAATTTTTTCTGAAATCAGAAAAATCAAAAAACCCATTTTGATTTTCTGACCCCATATCTTATTGATTCACAAAATAAACCTTTAAACTATCTTTGTGAGTTGGTTTTGCAGTAGCCAGAAAGCTATTTTGGTCGATTTAGTATACTGAGTCATCAAACACGAATAATGTCAGAAAATTTTTTCTGAAATAAAAAAAAAATCAAAAAAACCCATTTCAATTTTCTGACCCCCATACCCTATTAATTCACAAAATACGCTCTTCAACTATCTTTTTGAGTTAATTTTGCAGTAGCTAGAAAGTTGTTTTAGTCGATACAGTACACTAGGATCCCAAAAACAAGAAAGATCAGGAATTTTTTAAAAATTTTTCTGAAGCCAGAAAAATAATAATAAAAAAAACTCCTTTTGATTTCCTGACCTTATATCATGTCTATTTGCAGTTTGAACTCTTATGCTAGCCCTGTTAATTTTACACTGGAGAGAAAGCTATTTAGGTCAATACATCGAATTGTGATGTACACATCCCCTTGAAAGCAAACCAAGTTGTCAAAATAGCCCTTTGACTTTCCGTGCAATTGCCGAAAATTGATTATTAGTAGATATATGAGTCAGCCTCAGAAAAAAAAGAAGTTAAAAGGACTTTCGAAAAAAGAAAAGAAAAACGGTTTCGATTTTTTCGGACTGCACAAAAAAAACCTATATTTTAAATCAAACAGTCTAACTCATTTTTTGAGTAAGATTTTGAAATTGTCTCAAAATTTTTCTTTTCGAATATATTATATCCGGAGTCTGGAATCAATAAGAGTTACAGAAAAAATTTCGAAACAGGTTTCTTTAAAAATAGAAAACACTTATTACAAAATCCCAAGAACACCTCCGATAAAGAAAGCAAAACACAAAAAACAACTTCCCAACTAGAACAAAGCTTTGATTTTTTTGAAAGATTTGCAAAACGATATATATAAAATATAGCCTTCAGCAGAAAAAAAAGCAAAAAGTTTTCCCCTGTTAACTTTAGGAACCGTTTAATTTTTTCCTTGTCCGCGGTCACAAACGTCACCGAGAAGAAGTCCCTATTCCCCTGCTGGTCTCGGTAGCCACCAATCAGAACAACAAATTTTGCACGGTTCCAGTAGTTACCGAGAAGAAATCGATAATTTTTACTGGTTTCAGAAGTCACTATTGTGAAATGAGAAGCCTTTTCTTTTTGGTATCAGTAGTCACCCCATTTAGAAGATTTCAATTATTTCAAGAAGAGCAAAACATCTCTCAAGAACCTCAAGCAGTTTTACACAGTAAAGTCTTTAGTGGCTTTTCCTAAATCAACACAGAGACAACTCAACAACCAAAGTTTTTTCTTGTAACCCTCGTTGCCTAGTCGCTCCGCAAAAAAATAAAAAAAGAAAAAAAAATTATAAATTTTTTTTTTCAGCAACCTCCTTTTGGAATTCTCGTAAAAGTAAAACAGTAGAACTAATTGTTTTTGCTTACATTCAGGGAGAAAGCACAAACTAACCATTACAGTCATTGTCCGAAGAAAAAAAACTATTTGAAAACAAAAAAGAAAATCTATTCGTAGCAGTTATTTGGTCCTGCAAAAAAAAGACGATAAACGTTCGAACGAGTTTTTTTTCTTTTTTTAGCAAATAAAATCTACTATAATTAGCACCACCACAACCTCAGGATTCTTGTTTTTGAAAATATTTGCGTCGCTGAACTTTTATAGGAAATTTTTGGCTGATTAGCCAAATTAGATTTTGACATCAAAAGTTCGTCGCTCCGGTTTTTAGCCGTTTTCATTTAACCTGAAAGACAAGCATAACAACAACAACAACAACAACAGAGATCAAAGATGTCGCAAAGGAACAACGACGAGTGTCAGTTTGCAGTGAACATGTTTAAATCAGCGGAAAGTTCTTTGAAAAGCCAGCTTGATTTGTTGCAGAAGGCAATAGACGATAGAAAGAGCTTCCGATCATTAAATCTACTGATAAGCAGAGCCAAAACGCTGCAAACAGAATTGGACAAGAAGACAGAAGCAGTTTTGAGGGCGAAGCCTCACCAGAGTACAGCAACTTCGATTCTCGACAGACAGAAAGCCTTAACATCCAGACTGCAGCAATCCGAACTGGAAGTTGACACATTGGACTATGATGGTCTATTAAGCCAGTCCTCAACAAGATTTCGCGATGACGTCACAATTCCTTCTCGCCCAAGCAGCCGACGACTGGATTCAGAACGATCAACACCAACACGCAATGTTATCATTGAAGAAACATTTGTCGAGCAAGCAGCCAGTTCACAACCGAACGACACAACAGTCTTCATTAACCCACCGCCCATTCCTCCAAGACCAGTCAAGCCATCACTATTCCTGAACAACCAGCAAATCCAGGATTCTCTCACTAGCCATTTGATAAATCAACAACAAAATTTCCATCAACAGAACAGAAACCAGTTTGTTGACTCCAACTCAACACATCATGCTAGTCATTATCATCCAACGGCATCAAACACCCTAGAACAACCCAATGCTAATCATCAGCAAGAAACCTTAACTTTGCCGCCTCTCAACATGTCAAACTTGGATCATCAGTTGAACCAAGAACCCAATTTCCTAACGGCAAAGGATTTAGAATTCAGCGGTTCCCAATCCAATCAAAAGCAGTTTGTTAACCGTTTCAGTTTATCTTTGACCCCTGAAAGTCAGAGAGGCTTCCGAAACGTCAACGTACCTTGTCTAACCCTTCAAGATGAAGGTGGAAACCCATTCCTTGGCAGAGCAATTATTGACAAGCCTCTTAATCATGGAACTGAATACCTGACAAAAGATCAAAACCCTCACTCATCTAAACAAAACTACGTTCAGCCTATGCATTATTGTTTCACAAACAATCTACAACCAACAACAGCTGCAAACGTAGTTTCAGATGTCCAGAGCTATTGTTTTTCAAAAGAACAAGATATTCAACTCAAACCTCAAAAGCCTGAAAACAGTTTTGTGCAACGTGTCAGTTCTTTCAACATCGGTCCCAATGATCCTGTAAAAAACACAACCTTGACAAACAGCTTCCCAATTCAGGGTTTAGCAGTTCAAAGGCCTCCTGTTTACCCATATACTACCCCAGCGCAAGCAAACATCCAGTCAGTGCAGAGCGATCTACAACTTCTTACAACGCATCCCACAACCTCTCAAGAAGCGAAAAAACCAGTCCATAGCTTCAATCCGGCTACTCAAACCAGTATGGTGGATATTGGTCAGAACAACACAAACGCTTATTTATCATATCCTTTACCCATTAAGAACATGGCAGCTGAACCCGCTGTAAATCAAAGTCATTCAAACGACGAAATTTTGCAGTTGCGACCTCCCCCTCTACCTAATCTTTATCCAACTACCATCTTGCCAACTTCAAGCGTAAGGCAGCATCAGGCTCCAGTGTTTGCTACAGCTGGACAATTTATCCCCTCAATGACCAATAGTGAACTTCAGCCAACATCTGTCGACCTAAAATGCTCGATCAAATTGCCGCCATTAAAATTGCAAAATTGTAACGGTAACCCCATGCACTATCACGAGTGGATAAATAATTTTTTCTCAATGGTTCACAATAACATTTCAATTACTGACACACACAGAATAACTTACCTACAGAATTCAGTGTCGGGTAAGGCAAAGGATCTGATACATGCTTACTCTTGTGATCCATCCTATTATAATACAGCCCTCAACGAGATAATGAGCCGCTTTGGCGACCCTTCAGTTGTTGTCAACGCTTTTATCAACCAATTAGAGAGCTGGAAATGTAACAGTTCTTACATTAAGCAATCCTTCATAGCATTCTCTTCATTTCTAAAGAGACTTGTCCAGGCTTTTCAGAACCTAGGTTTTCAAGCCGACCTTCAATCGTCTACTTTATTGAGGAAAGCGAAGGAAAAAATTCCCCACAACTTGCTTCTTAAATGGACTGAATACACCCTGACAGAGAATGTTACAACAACTACCGTTGTTAAGTTTAAAAAATGGCTTGATGTTCAAGCAAGAGTTTATGACAAAGTAAACCAGGAAAATAGAACCAGTACCTTCACTCACAACAAAAACGGTAATTATCCTGCTGTGACATCACAACAATCGGTTCAAGAACAATTTAAGCAAACAACTGCCAGACAGTCTCAAAGGAACGATTTAGATCAAGGAAAGGTTAATCACAACGGCTCGAAAAATGAGCAACAGTTTGCAAACAAGCACACAAGTTGTGTTCAATGTCACAAACCGCATTTTGTTGCAACTTGTTCAGACTACCATAAATTGTCCCCTGAAGGTCGATTTCAAACTATCCAGAAAAATAGCTTTTGTACAAACTGTTTAAGTAATCAACATCGCAGAGACACTTGTCCCTCCTCGAAGCGTTGTCAAGTGTGTAATGGTTTTCACCATACAACACTACATAATCCAGCTAAACAATTCAGCAGAACACATGCCGCTTTTACTACCAGCAACGTCCAACAGCAAACTAAAACCTCAGGTCAACAAAACTGGTCATCGAAAGACGACAACAACTCACAAACGCAAAAAAGTATTGAAGCAGCTCAGAAAAAAATAACACAATTCAAACTCAAAAGCAATCTCAGGTATGGAAATAATTTCGGAAATAATAATAATCAACAGTCATCGAAACGTGCGAATTTGAATGGACCTTCTAGCAGCCAAAATTTCAATGTCAACCAAATATCCAGTACACCGAAATATTGGTTTGAGCAGTTACAGCTGCTGCCAGTATCCTTTATCAAAGAAGATAAAGTATTCGACACGTATGCTCTCATTGACCCCGGCAGTCAGTTTACGTTTTTATAAGATGCTGTTTCTGACTACCTGGAACTCCCACGCGAATATCAATCTTCAACTACTGTTCAATATTTAAGCGTTGATTACGAAATGCCCCTATCAAAAATAAAGCAACCAATAACAGTTTGCCCTTTCAATCAGTTTGATGAAAAGTTCCAAATATCCAGAGCCTACAGCACCCCTACATTAAACGTTAATGCAGCCAATGTCACTGAGCTAAACTATGTTTGCGATGCATTCAATGAACTTCGACACATATATTTCCCAGACATTGCCGAAGGTAAGATTGGAGCACTCCTTGGTGTCAATGCTTTTGCCTTTACGCATCCTACTGAAGTAATTCAAGGCACCGAAATCCGCCCCTTCGGAGTAAAGACAAAGCTTGGATGGACACTTGCAGGAGAGTACCTGAACACAATAGGAAACCGCTCTTCGAAATCTTCTAATAAATCGAAAGTATTTGTATACCATGTCTGTCGGAAAAGTCCAGAACAACCCTTGGACAATTTGATACAAGAATTTTGGTCAATAGAGAACGATGGTACCAGAAAAGAAGATAATACTATCACTGAAGATGAAAAGTCTGCCATTCGAATACTTGAGAGTACTATCAACCACACAGGGGAAAGGTATGAAATAGGTCTTCCTTGGAAAGTACCTGCCAATCTTCAAAATAACTATTTTTCTGCCCTCAATCAGCTAAACAGTTTGAACAAACGACTTAATAATGATCCAAAACTAAGTGATATGAACCAACAGACTCTTGTCACAGATCTCAATAAAAATTACGTCAAGCCAGTGGAAATGACAGACCCACCCCCCCCCCCCCCCCGAGAAAATATGGTACTTGCCGCATCACCCTGTTCAAAGCGCAAACAAACCAAACAAAGTGCGTCGTGTCGCTAATGCAGCGTCAAAATTCAAAGGTGAGTCACTAAATTCCAATCTTCTAACAGGACCAGACCTCTTAAACAGTCTAATAGGAATTTTGGTCAGATTTCGTGAAAAACCTATTGCTATTTTGGCAGACATTGAAGGAATGTTCATGCAAATCGGCATCCGAAATGAAGATCAATCTGCACTACGTTTCCTATGGTCTATTAACAATGATGTGCGACAGTTTCAATTCACCAGATTGATTTTCGGTGCAACATGCTCACCATCTTGTGCAATTTTTGTCCTAAACAGATGCGCAGAGGACAACGTCGAGACATATCCAAAAGCACAGAGCGCTATATATTTTTATATGGATGACTACATCCAGTCCTTCGACTCTCCTGAAAACGCCAACGCGACTGCATTTGAAGTAAAGAATTGCCTGAGGGCCGGTGGTTTCCGCCTCACAAAATTCCTGTCAAACCGTCAACAGGCTCTTCAGTGTATTACTCCAGAAGACCTCGAGGAGCCCAAGAGTGAAACAAGAGTCCTCGGACAAAAATGGAACCTTGAAAAAGATACATTTTTCATGAAATCCCTAGGAGAATTCCCTAAAGAAGCTGAACAATACACTCAACGGAAACTTTTCAGTCTGGTGTCATCGATTTTTGACCCAATTGGGTTTCTTGGCCCAATGACAATAAAGTTCAAAATTCTTCTTCAGCAACTTTGGAAGTTAGGTAGAAAATGGGACGAGCCACTCCCAATTGAACTTCTACATCCCTTACAAAAGCTTCTTAACAGTTATCACTCTATGCCTCAACTTGAAATTCCACGACAGAGGACAACACAGAATCTACTGGAGACAGAGAACCAGTTGCATGTTTTTGTTGATGCATCAATTGTTGCAACGTGTGCTGTTGTCTACCTCAGGAGCTTGAATAAGACCAGCAACGAAGTACAAACTGCATTCGTGATCGGGAAATGCAAGGTAGCGCCCGTTAAACAGTTGAGCGTTCCAAAGTTGGAACTAGAGGCATCTGTCACAGGTGTTCGACTCCTGAATTTTGTTAGACATGAACTCTCTGTTGAAATCAGCAATGTTTTTAATGGACGGATAGTCAAGTTGTACTTGACTGGGTTGATTCTTCCAAGAAGCAACCAGTTTTTGTTGCTAATCGCATTGCAGAAATAAAAGTAAAAATTAAACCTGACAATTGGAATCATATTGCGACAAACTTAAACCCAGCTGATCATGGTACTCGTGGTTTAGAACCCAAGGAAATTGAAGCAAAATGGTTTAAGCCACCAGATTTTCTCTCCACAAATGATGTCTTTTGTAGACCTACAAAGCAACTGCCGATTTGTGCTGAAACAACACGATCTGCCTTAAGAACCAAGAAACCAGTACTCGACCCTAAACAGTTTTCAACATGGACAAAGATTTTGCTAACGATAGCTACTGTTTTCAATCTGATCTACAGAGCGAAAAAACAGCATGACAATCACCATCAATACACTGTTGAAGACACTGAGATATCAAAATCTTACTTGATACAAATGTCGCAAGTCAATAGCTTCCCAACCGTCATCGAGTTGCTAAAAAGTAGCCGTAAACTGGACCCGAAATTCAAACACAGGTCGTTAAACCCAATGCTTGATAAGAACGGTATACTACGCGTCTGTGGAAGGCTAATT
This sequence comes from Convolutriloba macropyga, assembly GCF_964194025.1. Classification (NCBI taxonomy): domain Eukaryota; kingdom Metazoa; phylum Xenacoelomorpha; order Acoela; family Convolutidae; genus Convolutriloba; species Convolutriloba macropyga. The sequence continues at coordinate 25,639,153 of NC_134481.1, read as the reverse complement.
TTTGCTCCCAGTGAACTCGAGTTGGCCAAGCGGCCAATACTACTTCATGCAAAAGATCACATTTGTCGTTTATAACTCGAACATGCCCATCGCATCTGTGTGCATCAGGGAACGGAAGCCACTAAGGCTTTTGTACAGCAAAGGTACTACGTAATCGGTCTCCGCAGAACACTGCAGAGCATTAGATACAAATGCTTCCTTTGTCGACGTTTCGATCCGCAAAGCATTGAGACTTTTATGGCACCGCTACCTGATTGCCGCTTCCCGACTGAAAACAAACAATTTACATTTGCCAACTGCGGATTAGACTTTTTCGGCCCATTTTACATTGAGGAAGGAAAAGATAAGCTTCAGAAACACTACGGCCTCATCTTTACTTGTCTGGTAACGCGAGCTGTCCACTTGGAAACCTGTCCAGATTTGAATACAGACACTTTTCTGAACGCCTACCGCCGTTTCACTTCGCGAAGATGTCAGCCCGCTGATTTGTACAGTGACAACGGTAAGACTTTTGTTGGTGCCAAAGAAGAACTCAAAAGGTGTCTGAATGATCTCGACAAGGATAAAATTCACAAAGCACTTGCAGCACAGAACACCAAGTGGCACTTCAACCCACCTTATGGCCCTCATTTTGGCGGCGCTTGGGAGCGGCTGATCCAGAGTGTCAAGCGGACGCTCCTGATCATTCTAGGGTCAAGAAAGTTTACTTATGACGTTTTCCACACAATCATGGTTGAAGCAGAAGCTATGATGAACTCCAGACCACTTACAAACGTGTCGGACGCCATGGAAAACGAAGAACCATTGACGCCAAACCATTTTCTACTTCAGCGTCCTTACAACTCTCTTCCCCCTGGTATCTTCCCGTCAACCAAGCCAGCTAACATAAAGTCTTGGAAGAATGTTCAACAATTCCTCAACCACATCTGGAGGAGACTGGTCCGGGAATACCTACCGACCTTGATAAAGCGACCAAAATGGACCGAAAACGCCGGGAATTCACTCAAAGTCAACGATGTGGTGTGGATCCTGAAAGACTTCACCCCACGTGGTATTTGGCCTCTGGGAAGAGTAGAAGAAGTGTTCCCTGGACGAGATGGTAACAACAGAGTAGTTAAAGTGAAAACGGCTTACGGCACCTTCGTCCGCCCCGTGTCCGGTCTCGCCCGTGTTTTCGCTGATTAGCTTTTTTGTTGATATTTTTTGCGCTCCGGTTTTAGGCAAAGGGGGTTGCATATAGTTTTATTCAATTTAATTTGGGTTTATGGATTCTAACTGGAATTGGAAACAATATTTATTTGGTGGATTTATTCGTGTTTTACCCTCTTATTCCTGTTGCCCCCGTGAAGCATGTTGCGGATGCAACTTCAAGATGGCTAAATACGGAAGTTAAGATGATTTGCCGCAAAAAACTTGACTTTATGTCCCACATTGCTAACTGTCAGTTACCAAAAAACATGGAAACAAAACATCTGAATTTGACTTTTTCAATGCTAGAAATATGTTTTCACTACACACAAGTTAAACAGTCCACTATCTGAAAAGCTCTTATTTTAAATGCAAGGATTAATACATTTTAATTGAGAAGATGCGGATTTGAGAGCAAAAACATTTTTTTTCTATTTTCCTAATATTTATTAATTACTCTCTTACATTTTTATCTACTATAGCCATTTTTATTACAAAACATCACTGCATTTGAGATTTTAAACAAACAAAAAAAAATCAAAAACATCCAATTTAGGTTGGTTTTTACAGTATTCGCCACAAAACTTACATATTTTTTCTAGACTGTGAATTTTTTTTTAATTTATCGCTGAGTTTCAGCGAATTTTTGGGTTTTCATCTCATACAGAGCTCACTTTACTTAATTTCACGGTAATAATCGCCAACATTAAAAGTTTTGCATAGAAAGGCAGTCACACCGGTCAGAGCATTTATTCAAGATTTCCATTTCTTCTACTGATTTCCAATCTATTGAAAAAGAATGAGGGAAATTAGCAAACTCGGAGAATTCAATTTGCTTCTTTAAAATAAATCTGATGACTATCAATGAACTCCGGAAACATTCTCTCAATTAAATACTAGTTTTCTTTTTAATTAAAATTGCTCTAACGTATCACGCACGATTTTTTGGCGATCTCATATTTTCAGACTTTTCAGACAGAGAATTTTTCAAAACTTTGAAGTCGGAGAACAGAATAGGTAATGTAAATGAAGTAATGGTTTTGATTAGTTTTGATTAGTTAATTTGGGCTGGCGTCTTGTACGCACTTGAACAAAAGCTTACATTTTAGAAGTCGGTGTTCAATAAAATGAGTGGTTTTGTTTTTCTAATAATTCTAATGGACAAATAAGAAGAGGCGAAAGCTTTTAAACTACGTTGTATAAAAGATACTCTGAAATCAGTCGAAAAATTTAAAGACACATTTTCCCAGATGAAATGAAGACAGTTGTTTTATTCCGCATCAATTATAGAGCACCATTCTACATCATTCCGGCAGCTACAATGGTGTTACAATTATCCTCCTAAATGTTGTGACAAATCTTGACAAATCTTTTGCTCAACAATGAAAAAGAGTGTAACGAATTTTTTTTTGACGACTGGGGCTCTTTATTTAATTTAATCTTGTAGACATAAATCAGTTCGAATTTTTCCATGCAATCCAACCAATTATTCCCTCTCAAGGACGCTTTTACAACTTGTTCCCTTCCCTCTTTTGTTCCATTTATGAGCACAAGTGACCACCCTAGTCGAGGGATCGACCGTACAAGAAAACTATTGAAGTCGAGATGGACTAACTTCCCGACTTTAAAAATTGACGTTTGTGATTGGCAATGCGAGAGATTCAATGCTTAAGGAATTGTATTTCTGTTACGGGCGTGACGCATTTGGGTGTATCCGCAACGCAATTAAGTCAATTCCGAATGCAACGGCAAGTTTTCCATGAAAAATATAGTAACTGTCACAACCAGATTACCCTGGTTAATTTTTTCGGTCAGCAGTGGAACACAAGATAATGGCAAAACTTCAAGATCTTTGATTGCAAAAAGATTGATTACTTCTGTTGTGAAAACATACCAAAGGGAAACACAACATTATTATCCTGTGCAACGTATCGCGCAAAAGTCAATGTATTTAGGTAAATCATGTTAACTACCGTCTATAATTGCATTCTTGAAGTTGCATTGGCAAAATTCTGCACGGGGAACAATTCAAAGGGCTACCTTAGAACGACATTTAAAAATTACAAGTCCAGGAGAACACAATAAGAACCAAATAAATCGAATAGCAACTTCGGGCGTAACACACGCTGCCTAAGCACAAGCGCGAAAATGTTAAACTATAATAAAACTAATAAACAAAATCTTGTTCAGGGAACATCTCTTCTGCTCTCCACAGAGGCCAAATACTCCGCGGAGTCATGTCCTTTAGATCCTATACATAATCAGCTCTGAGCTTATAACTATTTTCTTGTTCCATCTTTGTCGTTTGATTAATATAAGCAAAAATTTTTGGAACAATCTGAAACTCACTCCAGGATTTCAGGTTGATTGAGTTATTCGAATACAAGTCTAGGTGGCGACAAAAAAATGTTCCGTTGGTCTAACAAACGACTGGGCGTCAACAATTATTCGTTTTCCAGGGCGAATGACTCATTATGTCACTGCTCTGAAATTCATCATTGCTTCGACTTCAAACATTTTCATGAGGAAAACGTCTACTGTGAATCTTTATTGATCCAAAAAATATCATGAGTGTTTGCTAGATAAACTTTTCAAAAAGAAACTTTAAGGGATATTCTCTATTAACATTTTTTTGGATTTCAAATCTTGTTTCATACGAAACATCGTGCAGCGTATCGGAGAAACATCAATATTTTTTGGTAAATCATCTCAGCATTCATCTATAAAATATTTTTTGAAGTTGAATTGGCAACACTTTCCTTATGATCATTCAAGATATTGTTTCATAGGAACCAAGAACAAAAATACATAATGCACTGTATTTTATTGACAATGTAGCAACCATTAGTGCAGACTCTGAAAGTTTGACGGTTGCGCTAGAAACAACAATAGATTTTTTTTCAAAACTTGATTGCCATTCGCAACACAAAGAAGTTCACAGCATTAAATTAGCTCTATGAGGACTTAAATGGAAATTCTGCTGATAAAACAAAGAAAAAACAAAATGAAACAAAAGGGGCAAAAGGATGAAAGCAAAAGGTTACTCAGTTGACAGACTTATTTCGGGAACTAAGTGGTCTAAACCTTTTTTCAGAAACAGTGAGAGAGTGCGGAATTAAAGAGAAAAAATTTTGTCTGTGCGATGTGTGGTATCCTGCTACTGTACTCTCCACCCCAATCAATTTATATAGATTAACTTTATAATGAACCTGAAGACCTGTTGATTTTTATTCACTATTGATTCCCTCAGCAGGTAACTAGATCACCAATTCTAGGTTTCCCGATTGACGAAAGGTGATTATTTCATAATTTGTTCATTTGAATGGTTGAGTTGAATCATCTCTTAGCTCGGTAAGTGGAAAATCAGTTACGCAATTTACTCTTCCCAATATGAAGAATTTAGTATCAAACGTTTCTCCTGGTCCAATTGCGGCTTTACTAAACTTGTGATACTTGGCTCCGCAAAATCAAACACCAATTCATAAGTTATAAATTGAAAAGGAAACATAAACCGACTAATGTCGGAAGAATTGCTCTCGAACGACAGGCGGGTAGAAAAACATTTAACCCCACCGGGTTTCGAACCACGGCCCTCCCGATACATAACCATATGCACTGCCCACTCTTCTATTAAGGCATGATCCTCGGCGTGTCCTAGGGCCTGATGGCCGAGTGGGCTGTACATATGGTTATGTATCGGGAGGTCAGTTGTTTCTGCTATGCTGTAACCGACTTTATAGTAGCAACAAGCTTTACATCGGAGTGAGAGCAATAGAGATCACTCAAAAATGAAGAAAGAAAGCGAGAAAAAGTCACTTGAGAAGTCAAAGAATTTTCTAGAGGAAAAGCGCAAAATGGTCAATCAAAAAATTTGCGTAAGAAAAAGACAAACACGTTTACAATAACTGCTATAAAACTCGTTCAAGAGCAATTAATAATCATACCCTTATTGCAGCAATTTGACTGTGCGCTATCAGCAGCTGACTACAACCGAAAAAAATTTCTTGGCAATGAACTCTTTTCGGACAAGCCAACCTTGGACCCTCCACTGCGTTGAAAAAAAAACAAAAACTTTATTTCAAAATGGCAGTTCAGGCTATAGAAAAGGTCATCCTCAAAATTACTTTACAAGACCTACCAGATCTTCATTCTATCCCAAAACAAAATGAGATCCATTATAGTCATCTTTCATTCAACAAGGAGGCTCGGTAATGTGCGTTTGCACATAAAGTTCCGACTCAGCTCATCTACATTTTCACTTAATTGTCTACGAAATGAGGAAGAGATTAAAAAAAATATCAACAAAATGTTCAACATACTACTAAATGAGCAAAAAAAACCTACCTGAGCGGGTCGAAGAGACCCGTGACTATCATAATATGACTAACAGAAAATACGGGGATGAAAATCAAAAAAATTACTAATATTAATTACGACCAAAACTTGTTGTCCATTTTTTGAAAACGATTAATAACCAAATCCAAAAGCCATCAGATAAAACAGATTATCCTTTATTTCACTCGAGAAAAATATAGGACTTTTCCTCAATGCGAGTTTGTAACAAGTCCACAAGAAATGAACAAAAGGTCAAAGTTTAAAAACGTTCTTTTTTGAAAAGAATTAATGTCAAACTGATTAGAAATTTTAGGTACCAAATGAAATCATTGAGAGATTCTTTTGTACTTCCATAGAGAGCAATTGAAACCTTTTTTTTCCAGGATATGTCATAAGACTACAAAAAGAACGACAAATACAGGCAAAAAAAAAATTGCATGAAAAAGTTTGCAGAAAGCTATGTCCCGGCCAATTAACCATTGAGCTGTTCACTAAAAACATTAAAAATATTTGATTGCGTATTTGTCAAATGACCAGAGGAACGCCCTTTATTGTGACACTGTGAAAAGAAAACAAAACCTACAAAATTGGTCAAGTATGCAAAAATCTCGAATATTTTACGAAAACTGGTTGTACCAATCAAAAACAATTTGAGGAAAATAAAACCGTTACAAAGACCAAATTGTAGTTTATTAAATAGGTGATGTGACTTTTCTAAAGGGATGCGAAGCTACACGTTAGCAAATCTCAGAAATCAATTGTCTTTTTTTTAAAAAGCAATTATTTTTAAAATTCATAGCCAACATAAGCTTTCAATAAGAGTAGACAGTTTGTTTTGTAACTGTTTTGAGAACTAATTGCGCCTGTTATTAGTGAGACTAAGTCATTAGATTAAAAAATAACATTAATCACAAGCTGAAATAAAAATTTTGCAAACAAATTTACAAAACCACAGTGTTGAAGCCATAAAAATTCTAAATTATTAACCGCTAAAACAATTCAATCTCCTTTTGCGTATCCTTTGAAAATCATTAAGTCTTTTTGTAAAGCAACTATTGCAAAATGACAGCCAAAAATCACAAATATTGAAAAATATAAAAAATTTGCAAAATTTTTCTGAAACAAATTGTCTAAGCCCTGAAGGCATCAGTCAAAATGTTTAAACAAAATAAAAATCTTTTTTTCCTCCGAAAAAACCTTGAAGATATCTCTCAATAATAAGGCTAATTTACGAAAATGATGCGACATTGTGAAATACGAAAAAACGCAAACCAGAACAAAAAAGGATAAGTTGAAAAATATATTTTTTGTTCTTTGCAAGAATTTTATTTTGAAGTCGAAAAACCATCCGCTATAGATCGATATCAGTCATTAAGTTAAATTATGTATCAATAATTGGCCCCTGAGAAATCCATTTACCCGATATTTAGCATGCCACACCAAAAATATCTAGAAATACATGGCAAAAATATAAGCCGAGATACCGTTCTTTTAAAACAGCCCGCCACAAATTTATTTTGTATTGTATAAGAAAGAAAGTTTGACCTGTATTTACCGAATAAAAGGCAAAAGTTGACAGAAATAATATAAAAAAATGAAAAGTTCAAAAAATCATTGAAACTTCCTTAAAACAAATATATTTAAAGATATAAGAGAATTTAGGCAACAACCGAATGCATAATACAGGTTCACATACACATTTTGCAGAAGCCATTTTGGACTTTTGAATGCTTAGATTCAGTAATCAGAGTGCAGAAAGAATGACAACCGAAGGCAAAATGCATGAATACAGAGGCTCGGTAATGAGCGCTTGCACATAAAGTTCCGACTCCGCTCATCTACATTTTTCACTTAATTTTCTACCAACTGAGGAAGAGATAAAAAACAAATCAACAAATTGTTCAACAAAATACTTAATGAGCAAAAAAATCTAACTTAGAGGTTCGAAGAGATCCGTGACTCTCATAACATGACTACCGGAAAATACGGGGATGAAAGTCAAATAATTACTAATTTTAATTATAACCAAAACTAGTTGTCCATTTTCTGAAAAATGATTAATAACCAAATCAAAAAGCCATCAGATAAAACACATTATCCTTTATTTCATTCGAGGAAAATATAGGACTTTTCCTCAATGCGACTTTGTAACAAGTCCACAAGAAATGAACAAAAGGGCAAAGTTTAAAAAACGTTCCTTTTTTGAAAAGAATTAATGTCAAACTGATTTGAAATATTATGTATCAAATGAAATCAACGAGAGATTCTTTTATACTTCCATAGAGAGCAATTGAGACCTTTCATTATCCAGGATATGTCATACGACTACAAAAAGAACGACAAATATAGGCAAAAAGAAAAAATTGCACAAAAAATTTGCAGAAAAGCTATGTCCCGGCCAATTAACCATTGAAATGATCTTCAAAAAAATTAAAAATATTTGATTGCAGTTTGCTCAAATGACCAGAGGAGCGCCCCTTTTTGTGATGATGTGAAAAGAAAATAAAACCTACAAAATTGGTCGAATATGCAAAAAGCTCGAATATTTAAAAAAAAAACCGGTTTTATCAAGAAAAAACGATTTGAGGAGAATAAAACCGTTGCAAATACCAAACTGTAGTTGATTAGATAAGTGATGTGACTTGTCTAAATGGATGCTAAGCTACACTTTAGCAGAAATAAGATCGGCAAATCTCAGAAATCAATTCTTTTTTTTCTTTAAAAACAAACATTTTCAAAAATTATAGCCAACAAAGCTTTCAACAAGAGTAGACAAATTATTTGGCAATTTTGTTAAAAACTAATTGCGCCTGTTATTAGTGAGATTAAGTCATTAGATTATAACATAACATTAAATACAAGCTGAAATAAAAAGTTTTACAAACAACTTTACAAAACCACAGTGTTGCAGCCAGAAAAATTATAGATTATTAACCGCGAAAACAATTCAATCTCTTTTTGCGTATCCTTTGAAAATCATAAAGTCTTTTTGTAAAGCGAATATTTCAAAACGACAGCAAAAACCACAAATATTGAAAAGTATATAAGTTTCTAATAATTTTTCTGAAACAAATTGTCTAAGCCCTGAAGGCATCAGTCAAAACGTTTAATCAAAATAAAACTAATTATTTCCTCCGACAAAACCTTAAAGATATCTCTCAATAATAAGGCTAATTTACGAAAATGATGCGACATTGTGAAATACGAAAAAACGCAAACCAGAACAAAAAAGGATAAGTTGAAAAATATATTTTTTGTTCTTTGCAAGAACTTTATTTTGAAGTCAAAAAACCATCCGCTATATATCGATATCAGTCATTAAGTTAAGTTATGTATCAATAACTGGCCACTGAGAGATTCATTTACCCGATATTTAGCATGCCACACCAAAAAAACTAGAAATACATGGCAAAAATTAAAGCCGAGATACTGTTCTTTTAAAACAATCCGCCACAAAAAAATTTTCTATTCTGTAGGAAAGAAAGTTTGACCTGTATTTACTCAAAAAATAAGATTAAAATTGACAGAAATAATATAGAAAAATGAAAATTTAAAAAATCATTGAAAGTTCCTTAAAAAAAATATCTTCAATGATATAATAGACATAAGGTAACAATCGAATGCATAAAACAGTTTCACTTACACCTCTTGCAGAAGCCATTTGGACTTTTAAATAGTTAGATTTAGTAATCGAAGTGCAAAACGTATAACAACCGAAGGCAAAATGCATGAATACAGAGGCTCGGTAATGTGCGTTTGCACATAAAATTCCGACTCCGCTTATCTACATTCTTTAGTTAATTGTCCACCAAATGAGCAAGAAATCAAAAGTAACATATTAACAAATTGTTCAACAACTTACTTAATGAGCAAAAAAATCTACTGTAGAGTGCCAAAGAGACCCGTGACTATCATAACATGACTACCGGAAAATACGGGGATGAAAGTCAAATAATTACTAATATTAATTATAACCAAAACGCGTTGTTCTTTTTTTGGAAACGATTAAAAACCAAATCAAAAAGCAGCCGATAAAACTCATTATCCTCTAATTCCTTCGAGGAAAGTATAGGACTTTTCCTCAATGCGACTTTGTAACAAGTCCACAAGAAATGAACACAAGGGCAAAGTTTAAAAAACGTTGTTCTTTTGTAAAGAATTAATGTCAAACTGATCAGAAAAATTACGTATCAAATGAAAGCATTGAGAAATTCTTTTATACTTCCAAAGAAAGCAATTGAGACCTTTCTTAATCCAGGATATATCATACGACTACAAAAAGAACGACAAATACAGGCGAAAAGAAAAAAATTGCACGACACTGATTGCAGAAAAGCTATGTCCCGGCCAATTAACCATGAGCTGTTCACTAAAAACATTAAAATCAATTGATTGTTTTTTTAAAAAATGAGCAGAGGAGCGCCCTTTTTGAGATACTTTGAAATGAAAACAAAAACTACAAAATTGGTCGAATATGCAAAAATCTCGAATATTTTACGAAAACTGGTTGTACCAAGAAAAAACCATTTGAGGAGAATAAAACCCTTGCAAATACCAAATTGTATTTGAATAGATAACTGATGTGACTTGTCTAAAGGGATGTTAAGCTACACGTTAGAAGAAATAAGATTGGCAAATCTCAGTTGTCAATTGCCTTTTTTTAAAAAAAAACAAATATTTTCTAAATTCATAGCCAACATAAGCTTTCAAAAAGAGTAGACAGCTTAATTTGCAACTTTTTAAAAATCTAATTGAACATGTTATTAGTGAGACTAAGTCATTAGATTATAAAATAACATTAAATACAAACTGAAAAAAAAGTTTTACAAACAACTTTACGAAACCACAGTGTTGAAGCCATTAATATTATAAAATATTAACCGCGAAAAAAAGTAAACCTCACTTTGCGTCTCCTTTGAAAATCATAAAGTTTTTTTTGTAAAACGACTGTTTCAAAATGACAGCAAAAAACCACAAATATTGAAAAGTATATAAATTTCTCAAAAGTGTTCTGAAACGAATTGTCTAAGCCTTGAAGGCATCAGTCAAAACGTTTAATCAAGATAAAACTCATTATTTCCTCCGACAAAAACTTAAAGATATCTCTCAATAATAAGACTAATTTACGAAAATGATGCGACATTGTGAAATACGAAAAAATGCAAACCAGAACAAAAAAGGATAAGTTGAAAAATATATTTTTTGTGCTGTGCAAGAACTTTATTTTGAAGTCAAAAAACCATCCGCTATATATCGATATCAGTCATTAAGTTAAGTTATGTATCAATAACTGGCCACTGAGAGATTCATTAACCCGATATTTAGCATGCCACACCAAAAATAACTAGAAATACATGGCAAAAATATAAGCCGAGATACCGTTCTTTTAAAACAATCCGAAACAAAAAAATTTTTTATTCTGTAGGAAAGAAAGTTTGACCTGTATTTACTCAAAAAATAAAATAAAAATTGACAAAAATATAGAATAATGAAAGTTTAAAAAATCATTAAAAGTTCCTTAAAACAAATATCTTCAATGATATAATAGACATTAGGTAACAACCGAATGCATAAAACAGTTTCACTTACACCTCTTGCAGAAGCCATTTGGACTTTTATATAGTTAGATTTAGTAATCAGAGTGCAAAACGTATAACAACCGAAGGCAAAATGCATGAATACAGAGGCTCGGTAATGTGCGTTTGCACATAAAGTTCCGACTCCGCTTATCTACATTCTTTACTTAATTGTCCACCAAATGAGCAAGAAATCAAAAGTAACATTTTAACAAATTGGTCAACAAACTACTTAATGAGCAAAAAATCTACTGTAGAGTGCCGAGACCCGTGACTATCATAACATGACTACCGGAAAACACGGGGATGAAAGTCAAATTATTACTAATATTAATTATAACCAAAACGCGTTGTTCTTTTTTTGGAAACGATTAAAAACCAAATCAAAAAGCAGCCGATAAAACTCATTATCCTCTAATTCCTTCGAGGAAAGTATAGGACTTTTCCTCAATGCGACTTTGTAACAAGTCCACAAGAAATGAACACAAGGGCAAAGTTTAAAAAACGTTGTTCTTTTGTAAAGAATTAATGTCAAACTGATCAGAAAAATTACTTATCAAATGAAAGCATTGAGAAATTCTTTTATACTTCCAAAGAAAGCAATTGAGACCTTTCTTAATCCAGGATATATCATACGACTACAAAAAGAACGACAAATACAGGCAAAAAGAAAAAAATTGCACGACACTGATTGCAGAAAAGCTATGTCCCGGCCAATTAACCATGAGCTGTTCACTAAAAACATTAAAATCAATTGATTGTTTTTTTTTAAAATGAGCAGAGGAGCGCCCTTTTTGAGATACTTTGAAATGAAAACAAAAACTACAAAATTGGTCGAATATGCAAAAATCTCGAATATTTTACGAAAACTGGTTGTACCAAGAAAAAACCATTTGAGGAGAATAAAACCCTTGCAAATACCAAATTGTATTTGAATAGATAAGTGATGTGACTTGTCTAAAGGGATGTTAAGCTACACGTTAGAAGAAATAAGATTGGCAAATCTCAGTTGTCAATTGCCCTTTTTTTAAAAAAAAAAACAAATATTTTCTAAATTCATAGCCAACATAAGCTTTCAATAAGAGTAGACAGCTTAATTTGCAACTTTTTTAAATTCTAATTGAACATGTTATTAGTGAGACTAAGTTATTAGATTATAAAATAACATTAAATACAAACTGAAAAAAAAGTTTTACAAACAACTTTACGAAACCACAGTGTTGAAGCCATTAATATTATAAAATATTAACCGCGAAAAAAAATTAAACCTCACTTTGCGTCTCCTTTGAAAATCATAAAGTTTTTTTGTAAAACGACTATTTCAAAATGACAGCAAAAAACCACAAATATTGAAAAGTATATAAGTTTCTCAAAAGTGTTCTGAAACGAATTGTCTAAGCCTTGAAGGCGTCAGTCAAAACTTTTACACAAAATAAAAATCATTATTTCCTCCGACAAAACCTTGATGAGATCTCTCAATAATAAGGCTTGGTTACGAAAATGATATGGCATTGTGAAATACGCACACCAGAACAAAAAAGGATAAGTTGAAGAATAATTTTTTTACTTCTTTGGAAGAAATTAATTTTGGAGTCAAAAAAACCATTCGCTATATATCGATATCAGATATTAAGTTAACTTATGTATCAACAAGTTCAAATAAGAGAACTTCAATTACTCAATATTTAGCATGCGACACCAAAAAGAACAACAAATACATGGCAAAAAAAATCTACCTATTTCTACAAGGGAACGGTGTCGCAGCCCTTAAATCACAATTTGTGTGTTTTAAGGGCTGCAATTTACGTGTCGCAGCCCTTACAAATATGTTAAGAACACAATTATTATGTTTAATTAAAATTTTTTAATTAAAAGTTTTTTAAAGATAGATTGATAAGTAATGTGACAATTTACCAAAGATACAAAAAAGACAGCAGAAATGGGCAATGATGCACAAAAATTGGCAATGATGCAGAAAATTTTGTATGAAAACTTGTATTACCAAAGCCCAGATACCGCTCTTTTAAAACAATCCGCCACAAATTTGATTTGCATTCTGTATGAAAGAAAACAAATATATTCAATAACATAAGAGACAACCGAATGCATAGTACAGGATCACCTACACCTCTTGCAGAAGCCATTTGGACTTTTGCATGGTTAGACTTAGTAATCACAGTGCAAAAAGAATAACAATCAAAGGTAAAACGCGTGAATTCAGTTTACTAAAACTCAAGTTAACTAAAGCAAGTTAGCAAGTGTACTTCGCAAGTTTACTTTAACTCTTCTTCAAAGCCACAAATACTATTAGGTTCTCTGAAAACAAACTATACATACATTCGGCCCCGTTTTGACGTAAATGAGAGCTGATATTAATGGAGCCATGAATTAAAATTTTTGTCAATAATCAACATTAAAGCAAATTATTTGAAAAAAAGGCAGCACCAAAATTAAATTAAAAAATTTCTGGTTGTAAGAATCGTTGATAATATCAAACCTATCCCAGATTTTGCCGTGCACCCAAAGTGCTGTCAATATGTGCCAAAATTTCGGAATTAATGAGTAATATACTTCAATTTTTTTTTATTTTAATTCCAGAAGACATTTACAGTGAGCCGAGTTTCAACTAGCTCTTTGGGAGCTTAGAGAGATTATGTCAGCGGTTTCTAGACTCCACTTTCGACAAAATTAAGAAAACTGGGTCAAAAAAGCATACTTTGTCCAATTTTTGTTAAAAAAATGTCTGAATTTTATGAATTTTGTCAAAATTTTTAGCTAAAGAAACTCAAACAATTCAGCAACGCTCTTCTGTATCTAACAGTAACAATAAAATTCTACTTTTAAGAATTTAAACATATTTTTAAAAATATTAGCAAAATCGGGCCAAATTTTAGCAAAAATTACTGAAAAAGTGAATAAAAACGGGCAAATATTCACAAAACTCTAAACCTGGATAATTCCATTAGAAAACAAAAGTCGAAAATCTCTTCATTAATCTAGGGAGTACAAGCTTTTTAATGATACGAATCACAACTCTCTAGGATGAATTTATTGATCGGCCAAAACTGTCTGAACAGAAAAACCCCCATTCGAGTATTTAGTTCCTCCCCCCATGAGGGGTCGGAACAATAAGAAGCGGCGACTGCTTTTACCTTTTGTTGTAAAAAACAAAATTCTTAAATCAGTCGAAATTTTTAAAGACACATTTTACCAGATAAAGTGGGGGACGCAACAATCAAAGCGCTTAGGAAGAGCCCACAATGCAATTGATTTTTACGGTGGAAAACTGTAAAGTCAACGTGACAGTTTGACTGTTTCATTCTTTTATGTGAAAGTTTACATAGAGGCACGCAGAAAAATAAACGGTAAGAACCCGAACATCAAAATCGACTACAATGCACGTGCTCCGGATGTATTGGCAACGTTCTGAATAGACCATCTTTAAAAACAATTTTTGTAAACAACATTCTGCAACCCTAGGATCCAGCTTAAAACCCCTTTCTTTTTGCCTTCGAAATTACATACTGGGTTGGATGTGTGAATGAAGATTAACCAGATTATCGAGTTGAGGCCGAGGAAGCTGAAAACGGAATTCTTGGACCGATGGAAGACTATAGCTGCAAAGCTTCTTAATTCGATGAAGCGAAATTCCTGTTGCAGCGTCAGGCTTTTTTGAATTTCGCAGCAGCTGGGCCCTCCAAAATGTACCCAGAGCATCTTTTCCACGCAACCAATTGTTCAATTTCCGGTCAATTCAAGTGAGCAATGAATTATATAACCAAATAACTGAAATTTGGTTACATAAGACGGCAGAAGCCAGCTCGCAAGCATCGTGGCTCCCGCTTTTTGTAGCGCTACTTTAACAGCATTGAATAAAAAGAAAACTGGCAGTAGAACTATTGCTGTTGGTGAAGTTATTCGGCGCATTGTTGCCAAGTGCATTGCAAAAGAATCAGCCATCGAGGCCGTTGAGTTGTTTGGAGTAAAGCAGTTGAGAGTTGCTGTCAAGGGTGGTGCCAAGAGCGTAGTGCATGCCATTAATTTAACATTCAAAAAAATAATGTGGACAAAATGTGGCGCATACTCCAAATTGATTTCAGAAACGCATTTAATTCTGTGAAGCGCTGTCATCTCGGCTCAACAAAAGTTTTGACGCCTAGTATAATATCGTTTGCATCCTTTTGTTTTTTACTTGAAACATGGTGATTTGTTCTACAATGGCCTAACTGTTGACACTCAGTCAGGAGTGCAACAAGGTAACCGACTGGTTCCTTTGTTTTCACTGGCCATCTGGCTCTTATTGACGAAAATGAAAGCAAATTACCAAACCTCTCGCAACATTGATGGTATCTCGTTGAAGGAAATATTGCAGGAACTGAACCAGGACGGGACTTTGCAGAGCTTTAGAAATTCTCTCAGAATCAGGAGAAAAATTCGGATTATAACTCACGAAGAATACATGCGACCTTTGTTCAATCGAAATCATGACGAAAGTTGACAGTTTGATCACGTGGAACTTTGTAGATGGAATTGACATTTCAGGAGATGCTATAGGATTTGATGCTTTTGTTTCCTCTTGTTTAAACAAACGCGCTAAAAAATTAGAGGGAATTGTAGACAATTTAGCAAATGTAGACGATCCTCAAGGTGCTCTTGGTATTTTGCGTTTTTGACGTGGTGCTCCCAAAATGGTCTACCATTTGCGATGCAATTCTCCATCGGACAATTCAAAGAAAATCCTACAAAAAATTGAGTCGATTCAGCGTGCAACCTTTGAAGATATTCTTGGAGTTTTGAAAACCCGTGTAGGAATAGGACGATCAGCAGATCAGATTCAGATTGCATACGTTGGCTCCGTTTTTCACTCCTCTGTTCTTGTAGAAAAAGCAACAGGCCACAACCATTTGAAGACACAATCATTTGTAAACGCAATTCAAGAATTGGGCGAAATTGCGACAACAGATCCCACTCAAAGGAATATTCAGGAAGAACTTGATAACTCAGCCTTCGACAACTTGTTAGGAAAACAAAAATCCATAAAACAAAAAGCTCCTTTTCAATCTCTTTCTGCGGCAGTCTGGTGCCTGGTTATCTTCAGCCCCAACCCAGCTTTGAGACTACACCTATCTTCCATAAAGCTCCGTGTTGCTCTTAAATACCGACTGGGTGTAAAATTGTACGAGAACAGCAGAAAATCTCTTGTTTTTAAATTTAGGACTCTAGATGTAATGGGCGACCATGCCGTGTCATTCCATGGTCGGGGTGATATGATCTCTCGTCATGATGGTGTCAGACAAATTTATATGAGCTATCTCGGGAGTTCTTTTGTCTGCCATCTGTGAACAGAAACGTTTACTACCCGACAATAGCTCCAGCTCGGGCGATATTTTCTTGCCTGTATGGAATGCCGATCAACCAGCAGCTTTAGACGTTACCGTCACTTCTCCCTCGCAGTCAAGAATCATTATAAGAGCGTCGGAGAAGAGTGGTTTCGCACTGTCAGCTGCTGAGGACAGGAAGTACGAACAGTACGCCCAAAAATGTAGTGAAGTAGGAATTCAATTCATTCCTCTGGCTTTCGAAACGTTTAGAGCCTTATCAGAGACAGTTCGTAAGACCCTCAAAAGAATTGCCACTCTGGCTGATAACAGAAGTTTGCAGCCGGCGGGTTTGTCGTTAGTTTTCAGTAGACTATCTCATTCAGTCTCTATTACAGCAATTCCAGGTTCTGCAATCGTGCCCCTTGCAATTGATGTGAGATTATAGACACATATGAAACGGGAGCGAATCTTTGAATCCTTATTCCAGAAGTTAGGAGGCGAGTCGGCCTTGAGAAGTGTGTCATTCATGAGCGGTGACAATCTAAAATGGTAAGTTTTTAACTCACCCAATGAGTGGGGGGCTCAAAATGTAATGCTTTATCATATGTTATAACCCAGTGGCGGTTGAAAGGTGATTGCCCAGAACATGAAGTTTTACCTCAAAAAAATTTTTCAAGAAGGAAGCGAGTGTGATTGCATTGGTGATTCGGGTTGAACTCGTGATATTAACAACGATTGTTTATGAACCAAGGTTTTCATTTGCTAAAGTTGTTCCTAATTCAACTAATCGATCAAAATTAAATAGATTTTGCAAAACTTCCACTTCAAACCCGTGAAAACGGCATACTACAGATAAACCGAAGATCGCTACCCTTTTCAAGCAAAAAATCAACAAGCAAGTAATCAACTGATCATTTCTAAGGCTAACTAAACAACAAGGAAATTTTCAATTCGTCAACCAACAAGAAACGCACACAGGTGATTTGCTCATTGCAATTAAGTTGAACAGGGACACGCAAGGAGAGAAATTAAGTAAATGTTCGACCCGCACTGCTAGTGGACAATTGTAATCAACGCGGAGATGTGTGATCGAACCAAAAATAAATCTCATTTTCGGCCCACAAAAATCACAATCAGTCAGCATTTACAACAGCATTTTAGAACTGAGCCCAACCCTTTGGCTCCTATTATCCTCAATATTAAAGTGCCTGCAAAAATCAAAACCCGGTGTAGCAAAGCGCCGGTTTGAGGAACCGTTTTCCATTTCAACCCTTAGTGTATACATAGAAACAAGTTGAAACCACATAAAAGCAGACAAAAATGTCCCAGAAAACTAGAATTAAACAGGATCAACTTAATTTATTGTTGCGGAAAAAATTCATCGACGGATTTCGTTTTGGCAAAAAATAATGATGCGTAATAATTTTTCAAATCGAACCAGGAAGACTCCTGGAAAAAAAGAAATGCCAAGATATAACAGACAATTTCACTTCCAGCGCAAAACGTACTAGAAGAAACCTCACAAATTACATATGACACCAACTTTTATTATCAGACAACACTATCAAGCCTTAAAGCCTCTACGTAGTGCGTCATGAACAGTATCTTACAAAAATTTTGCTGCAGTATTAACGCTTGCCGATTTCCCAATGCCTGGAAAAACTTAAAAGTGCATCCTCGTCACGAAAATTTCTGCAAAACAAGTCAACAAATACAAAGTTCTGTGAATTTTCCATAGATTTTGGAATAATTTATAAACGCCTCAAGATAGCCGAAAAGAAGCTTTGCAATGAGCAACATGGTTTCCGGCAAAAGCATTCAATAGTATCCAAATTGTTACTATACTTAGATAACCGATATCAAGCTTCTAATCAGAACCTTTCCCCTAAGTTTTTTTTGGATAATGCTGACACATGCTGATACAATTCAATTCACAATCTTGCTTAGTTTGGATTTGGTGAGAAGTTTATGAACTTTTTTGCTTCATATCTAGTTAATCGACAGCAGAGATAAATTCGCACATAGTTATTCAACTTTCTCAAGTGGAAGTTCAAAGGGATCAATAGCTTTAACACACTCAGCACTATCGAGTTCTCATTAAAAAAACCTATGGTTCTTCGATAGTTATTTGCAAAGACATGGCCATCAAAGCCGAAAAACAAAATAAACTTACCAACCTGACGTCCACATCTCACGTCCAACTTGGAATTGAGACATCTATATGGCCATAAAGAAAGGACTTCAGAAATTGAATCATCTACGAGGACGATTACCCCTCACCACAAAAGAAACTCTCAAATGCTCATTAGTGAAAACATATATTCTCTGTGATCTTTTATGCGTCAAATCTCGAAAACCGGGCTTGAATGTCTTCAACGCTGGGAAAGATTACAAATCTATTGTTTAAAATGGATAACATGCCGTTAAAAAATGAGAACGATCACGTTGAGAACCCAACCACAATAGCCTTTTTCCACTGTTTTTTTTACTTGTTAACATCCTAATATTGCTTAAACATAACCGACTAACGTCGGGCGAATTGCTCTCAAACGACCAGCGATGTGTTTGCTGCGTCAGTACCTATCCACTGTTTAGTGGGTTTAGTTTTAGCTTGATTGAAGGGGCCTGATATTAGGGTAATAGACGATGACATCATGCCACATAACAGCCGCTGAAGTGCGGCATCAGGAAAAGAGTTAAGGAGAGAGAGAGAGAGAGAGGGAGAGAGTGCGAGACTAAACGTGAGCGCAAAAGAGAAGGACAGAAACGCCAGCCAATACAGAGAGAGAATTTTTCCATGATGAGATTCGACTCTAAAACTTCAAATTTTCTAGACTTGTTAGTAACTAAATCTTATAGAAAAAAACTGAAAATGCAAAATTTAGAAAAGTTTCCAGTTTTCGCAGTAGAAAATGTTTAAAAACATTTTTTGTCTCTGAATATTTGTCATGTAAACCAAGACTTAAAAAAGCTCCGTTGGCCAGAAGGGATTGTTAAAGTCAGAAAAGGACAAAAATATACAAAAAATTTAAAAACAATTGCAAAGTGTAAAATCTTGCTAAAATTGATATTATTAAAATCTTCAGAACACCGTTTCATTGTCTTAAGAGACTATCCAGTATGCCTATTTCAAGCCTTAAGCAGTTTCATTGACTCATAAAGATCCATACACTTGGAACATGATAAAAAAAATTTCTGAAATTTTTCTTAAAAAATTAAACTTTATCAAAAATTGGTAAAACTGGGGTCATTAAAATAATGATAACCATTTCATTAACTCTAGAAAATAGGCAACATCTTAGTATCAAACATCGAAGGAGGTTTCTTGTCTCTTGAGGCTGGAAAAACCTTAAAAAATGACAAACAGTTTCAAAACATGACGATTGCCAAAAAATTTTTCAAATAAATGCTAAAACTCGTTAAGTGTAAAAAACTTTAAAAACACTCCATTGCATCTAGAAACTCTACAAAAAAATGTTATCAAACTCTAGAGGAGGTTCCTTGGCTCTTGAGGCTAGATAAAACTATAAAATGACAAAAATTGTCAAAAAACTTGAAAAAATTGCAAACTTTTTAAAACAAATCGATAAAATTTGTGATATTAAAAAGTTAAAAACCATTCCATTACCACTTAAAACAATGCTGCAACCTATTATCAAACCTTTAAGCAGATTTTCTAAACCCTGAGGCCGAAGTACCTTGAATAATCACAAAAAATGTACGAAATTTAAAAAATGCTACTTTTTTTCAAAATTCGTGATGTTAAAATCTTGAAAAAAATCCATTACGTCTAAAAACTTTACAGTAACCTATTATGAAACCCTAGAGGAGGCTCCTTGGCTCTTGAAGCTGGATAAACCTAAAAATCGACAATTTTTCAAAACCTTGAAATTTGCTAGTTTTTTCAAAAAAAAATGCAAAAAATTCCCGATGTTGAAACCATTCTATTACCACTAAAAACTGTGCAGTAACCTATTATCAAACCATAGAGTGGGTTCCTTGACATCTAGGATTGATAAAACTCGAAAAATGACAAATTTTCAGAAAGCTTGAAAAAAATAGTGAAAATTTGTAAAATTTGCTTGTTTTTAGCGAGCGCTTGCTCGTCAGTAGCTAGCCACCAGGGGGAGGGGGGGGGGGGGGGTGCACTTGGGTGCTGATGGGGGTGGCAACAGTTAGGTGGGGGGCAACAGCGCGGTGGGGGTGGGGTGGCAATAGTGGGGGGGGTCAACAGTTGGGGGGGGGGTCAACAGTTGGGGGGGGGGGGGGGTCAACAGTTGGGGGGGGGGGGGGGGGGTCTTCAACCTCTAAGAACCGCTCTTCACACCATAAGTATGTCTCCAAAACAGTTCGAGCTGAAACAGAGCTGAAAGGTTCTAAGAGCGCTTAATGCCCGCTGGGCGCTACCTTTTTATCCCGTTTTTGAGGACGAAAAGTCAAAAGAGTCAGAGGAAAATTCGGTCAAGCGAAAAGTTTGTAACGTTAAAAATAAGACCGACAGGACTAATATAATTGCTACAAACTTCGCTTGAGAGCAATTAACAAGATTCTGTTAGGTTTAACTTCTATGAATGCCTCGGACCACTGGTCAAGAACTTCTGGTTGTCAAAGCCAAACTTTTCGGAAACCTTTATTATATAATTACTTCCTGTAGATAATACTGTTAATAATAACAGAGTATCTCGATTCAATATTTTTTTGTCTCAGGTAAACAGTCTTCCTCAATATCCACCATAAAAAATCCGTGTGTTTGAAGAATTAATGTTTTCAAAACTGCAAATAAGCCAAGCACAAATTCTCTTACTTGATGTGTTGCAGCAAATCTTTCCTTGAAAGTTTGTAACGTTAATTTCCTGGCGTAGTGTTCAAATTATCAGATTTTAATAGTATTTTTATTTTAAAAAATCATTTTTAGAATTACGCATCTATTTTAAACTTTCTAAACATAACTAAAACGTTATCGAATCAGAAGTTGTGCCGACTCTGGTTGTATCCAGCTAGTTGACCGAAAGGATGCTTACCTCCTATTGCAAGCATAAGGAAGTGGAAAGTAAAAATGGGGTTTCGGGACTGTCCAGGATGGCCCTTTAAACAACGAAAAATTTTCTATTCAATCGCACTTAAGCAGCTTTCCTGAACTGTAGAACGTTTGGCAGAGCTCTAGGAGCGCAACTCTGAAGCTCAATGCACTCTGGCCTCACCAGTCTATCCATTTTGAAGAAGTAAAGTCATGTTAAACAACTCAAAAGCGCCCGAGTCAGCCTGATTTGACTACGTACGTTTTTGAGGACGTTCAGACCACTGCCTTCGAGCGGACAGCCTGGGTTGCGGACATAGTTCCATTTATATATGACCTCAATTGCGGGCACTAATGGGGCTGTGTGCCACAAAGATCGAGCAACAAAGTTATCCGGTTTTCAAAGGTGCAATTCATACTTAAGTGAAGAAAGCAGTTAGTTTCCATAGGAAATTTTCAATCAAAAACAAGAGCCGTGAAACGCGGTGTTGCTCAAGGGTCAGTACTGGGACCAATTCTTTTTGATTTATGTTAAGGATCTTCCGCTTTTGTGTGTGAAAAGAGCAATATAACACTGTAACACTGTTTGCCGATGATACGCCCATATACTGCTCTCTAAAAGAAGGACACCAAAACATTGAGCAAGATCTCCAAAAAATCAGCAACTGGATTGAAGAAAATCAGCTAAAAATTAATCATGAGAAAAGTAAATTTTTGGAAATCAACTAAAACCAAGGCGTCTATAGAAATGCAGAATTTTTCAATATTAAATTCTGAAACAAGGAAATAGTTGGGTGTTTCTGTGGGCCAAAAACTTACGTTTGCCGATCATATAGAAGAAATGACAAAAAATTGAATTTTGTAACAAATTAATTTTAGTTTGAAAAACATTTTCAGTCGTAAAACTCCTGTAATCTTGTACTAAACATATGTTCAACCAATTCAGCAATATAAAGCCTTAGTGTACGGCACTGCGAATATATGTGAAGTGAAAAAAAATTGTTTGATCACAAAATCATATATTGAGAATTATTTTTGGCCTTCAAAAATTTGAAAGCGTTTCGAAGGTCAAGAATCCCTGAAAATTTAAAACGCACAGGAACTTTGCTTCTATGAAACCAAAGTTCTTAGACAAGATTCACCAAACTATTTTTTGAATGACACGATTAACAAATTTGAATTAGAGAAAGTTTTAAGTGGAAAGGCTAGAACGACTGAGATTAAACTGTTAGTGAAATCGACTACAAACAAACACCCATTGGTAACACGAGTGCAAAAGATCATCAATGCTTTCGCAAAACTGGACATCAAAATAATAAAAAGTTTAATAACGCTAATTAACACAGATCTTCCAACTTTTTTTTACCTAATCTTAGGGAAAATTACATACAAGGTAACCCATTCCTTTTGAAACAATTCTGGTAGGAATCAGTGAATTAGCTTTTCAGGCTATGCGTTAATTTTGTTCAATGTTCTTGAAAAGAGCATTAAATATCTCTCAGACGCTGATTGTACAAATGCATGATACTTTTTATACAGCATTTGGAAATTCAAAACTAATCAAATCCAATGCTCCAGTCTCTACCTAGTCCGAGTTACTCTTTTCACCCAAGGCTTCATCAAGTAGCAAAACCAAGCCCCCAAATTTAAACATCAATCTAACGTCGGGCGAAGTGCTCTCAAACAACCGACGAATGGTTGGATTCGTCGGTAGCTAGCTAAGGTTTCGTGAGGCTAGCTTTAGCTTGATTCGACTCTGCAACTTTTAGTTTTCTAGACTTGTTAGTAAACAAATCAAATAAAAAGATTTTTAAAATTTGCAAAATATTGCAAAATTTAAAACAAAAGCTTCCAGGTTTTGCAGTGAAAAAGTTAAAAACCATTTTTTTGTCTCTGGAGTTCTGAGAAGTAACCCATCTGCAAGACTAAAAGGTTTCGTTGATCATTAATGATCGTTTAACTCGGAAAAGGACAAAAATATTCAAAAAATTTTGAAATTAATTGCAAATTTTAAAATCCTGCAAAAATTCAGAATAATAATATCTTCAAAACCATTTCATTGTCTCGAGAGAGTATCCAGTATCCATATTTGAAGCCTTAAATAGTTTCACTGGCTCAAAGATCCGTAAACGTGGAACAATACTTCCGAAAAATTGAAAATTGAATTTTATCAAAAAAAGCTCAAGCTGGGATCATTAAAATATTGATAAGCATTGCATTAACTCTAAGAAACAAGGCGACCGCTTACCTGCAAACATTGAGGCAGGTCCCTAGAAACCTGGTGCCGGAAAAAATGATAAAAAATTCAAAACGACTAAAAAAACTTGAAAATTGCAAAAATTATCAAAAATTGCCGGTATTAAAATCTTGAAAAACATTCCATTACATCTAAAAGCTATGCAGTAACCTATAATCAAACCCTAAAGGAGGTTATATGGCTCTTGTGGCTGGAGAAAACTAAAAAATGACAAAAGAAAGTTCAAAAATCTTGACAAAAGTTGCAAGTTGCATAAAATTTGTGATGAAAAAGTTGAAAAAATTTTCCAGTAACTTATTATCAAACCCTAACGGAGATTTTCTGTTAGGCTGAAAAACCTGAATAATGACCGTCACAAAATGCAAAATTTGTAAAAAAAAAGAGCCCAAATTCGTGGTGTTGAAATCTTGAAGAACATTCAATTACATTTCGAAACTATACAGTAACCTATTGTCAAACGATAGAGGAGGTTCCTTGGATCGTGAGGCCGGTGAAACCTAAAACCGACAAAAATTTTCGAAAAACTAGAAAAAAATGCAAGTTTTATCAAAAAATTGCGAAATTTTGTCATATTAAAAAATTGAAAGCTATTCCATGGCAAAAATATTTTTCAGTAACTTATTATCAAACCCTTAAGGACGTTTTCTGGCCCCTGCGTCTGGAAAGACGTGAATAATGAAAATTAAATGCCAAAAAATTGAAAAAATTTGCTTGTTTTGTCAAAAAATGCTGAAATTCGTGGTGTTAAAATGTTGAAACTACCACTAGAAACTATGCAGTAACCTATTATAAAACCCTAGAGGAGGTTCCTTGACGCCTAGGACTGAAAGAACAAAAAAAATTCAAAAAGCTTGAAAAAAATTATGAAAATTAGTATATAATTGCGTGATTTTAGCGATCGGTTGTTCGTCAGTAGCCACGGGGGGGGGAATAGTGGGGTGAGGGGTCAACAGTGGGGGTATCTGCAACCTCTAAGAACCACCCTTCACACCATAAGTTTCCAAAATAGTTTCTGCGAATCGCATACTTTGAGAAGAGTGAGCTGAAATGCTCTAAGAGCACTTAATGCCCGCTGGGCTCTACCTCTTTATCCAGTTTTGGAGGACGAAAAGTCAAATGCGTCAGACGAAATAATCGGTCAAGCGAAAAATTGCATAAAAAAAGACCGACAGGACTTATATAATTGCTAGAAACTTCGTTTCAGAGCAATTAAATACACTTCGTAAGAAAATAAATTTACATATAACCCATAAAATAAACACAAAATCAATTAGTAAGATACTAAATAAAGCCTTTCGAAGCATAACATCCTCTAATTCTATAGAACACAGACATACAAAATCATTTTTGATGGTTACAACTTTCATTTGCTAAAATACCGATAGGTCATGTACAAAGATCCGGATAATATACCAAGTTTGACCATTTTCATCCAGGGCACTCGTCTCCGTTGCTTCCTTGGGATGACACAAAGCTGAGCAACATCAATTGTATTAGCCATTTGCCAGTTTTCTTCAATACCTTTCATGTGACCAATTCCAACCACAGCTACAATGGAGTCTTCAGGGCCACCTGTTAAAATACTGCTAGTTTAATTTATTAGTTTTTTTTTATTAAATTGAAGGCCTTGGTAATTGGTTTTAACATCGTTTGTTCAATCATTCGAGCACCAATAGCATCACTGAAAGTCATTTTTCAGTTTTAGAACTCGAGTCAACTGACATTATATGAAGTTCTTCGTTAAGGATATAGAGGCAAGAATGAAACATACGACTGAAAACCTCTTCCATAACCGACTGCAATAAAATCAGTGTTTTGGCGAAGGGCGTGCTATTGATGTTTTTAGTATGCTAGCCGAGCGATAATTACATTTGCGTAGTAATTACACCCTGTGATGAGTATTATGGGAAAATATTGTTTTTGTAAAGATAGTGGGAAAGTTTTCAATTTACTGAAAAATCGAACACAAAATAAGTCAACTAAAATAAGGAGCCGGAGATTTTAAAAATTTTCTACTAGCAGGACCATAAAAGCTATCTGAACGTATCTCAATTCAAAACAGTCGAAAACAACGCCGCAACTTATGAGAACACATCCCAATAATTAACTCAATGATGCACTCAATGAAAACTGGAGAACAACTTTAATAAAATCGGAAAAAAAAATCCGGTAGACAGGCGTTGAAATTATTTTCGTACTCTCTTTCAGCCGGTGGGTACTTTCAACTAAGGGGTTTAATTTAAATAGAATTAACAAAACTTAAATAAAAAACATTTTTGAATTCTCGCTAACTGAAAGCAGGTGCTTAAAACGTTAATTGAGAAAGCGTATAAGAACATTAACCGACAAGCGGGTAGAGAAGCATTTCTTCCCGCCGGGATTCGAACCATTTACCAATCGATTCATGACCATATGCACTGCCGACTCTGCTATATGGCCCTTATTATTACTATACTGCAACCCACTTTATATTAGCAACAAGCTTTACTTCGGAGTGAGAACAGATCACTCAAAAATGAAGAACGAAAGCGTGAAAAAGTCACTTGAGAAGTCAAAGAATGTTCTAGAAGAAAAGCGCAAAATGGTTAAGCGAAAAATTTGCATAAAAAAGACCAACACGTTTACAAAATTGCTATGAACTTCGATCAAGAGCAATTAATCACAGAGAAAACACGAGTTAAAAACAGTTAAAAAACCAAATATATCAAGTAACTTCAGAAATGAAACACACAGAGTGTCTTACAAAACGAAAGCCATAAATAAAGCTTGATGGCGCAAGAGCAAAGCAGAAAATAAAGGAAAGAACAAAAAATAGAAAAAAAAGCTAATGATGAACATAGTGAGTGAAAGCGAAAAACAGACAGAAATATATATTCATATTATATGAAAAGAGATCAGAAAGACAAATAAAATATTTCGAAAAGGAGTTAAAATGAAAACATCGAAAGAAAAGAAGGAAAGAAGAATTATACATTTAATAAAAACGTAGTCTAGTTATAAATAATGAAAGTGAGAAAAGAATGATATAGAAAGAGCAAAAACAATCAAGAAAAGGCGCGATTGAGAGGGCAGAAAGAAAAAGAAACAGAAAAGATGAGACAAAGAAAGATACAATAAGAGAAAGAGAGCTTAAGTAAAAGAATAAGAAAACGAGATGTGAGATGGAGAGAGAATGAGAAAGAAAAACGTGAGAAGAAACAGGCAGAGGCAGAGAGAGAGAGAGAGAGAGAGAGAGAGAGAGAGAGAGACTAAGAGAAGAAATAGAAAGAACGAAAGAAAGAAGGAAAGAAAGAAAGAGAGAAAAGAAAGAAAGAGCAGATAGAAAGAGGCAGAAGAACAATGAGAGAAAATAGAGATAAAAAACGAAAAAGGGAAAAGATTGGGAGACATAACGAAAGAGTGAGAGAGGAAGACTAATTGAAACACAAACAGTTAACAGACCAGAAAGACAAGAACGAAAAAAGTAACCGAAAAATTAGATATCAAATGCATTAACAGAGGAAAAAGAAAGGCCGGTATTTTGACAAAATAGGTCCGAAAGACTTGCAGGCCATATAAAATAGGTTGAAATAGCAGCCGACTTGATTAGATGAAGCTAATGACGCGATCCACAAAATTTACTTTCGGAATTTACTTTCAGAAAATAGGTTTTTTTGGAAAATAAAACAGTGCTTTTAAAATTTTAGCAAGGATGTTTCATTAGTAAGAGCTTCCTTATAAATGAGTCCTCTATCGACTTTTGAAAGCTTTTCAGATTTATCTCAAGTCATCTTAATATCCGTGCTTAAAATCAATTAGATAGTGACATAATTTAAATACGATAACATTTTGTCAAAATTGCTGTTCAAAAGAATTTGACAGCGTAACAAACACAATAAGGCCAGACATTGAATCAAAAGAAATCCAATTACGGCAAAATAGCTTTGCATCGCTCACGGCTCCAAATCTATCAACATAGCCGGCAAATTGCCGGAAAATAGCCGCCGTTGACCCAATTGACGTTCATTGTGATTGAAACAGAAAACAAAAAAAAACATAAGAGATAGAAATTGACAGAATTTTTCTAAGTCTCAAAAAATGCTCTTATTTGATGTGTGTAAATTTTGCATATTCAGCTTCTAAACTGAAGGCTAATAAGCATAATACTAACTCCAGCTATCAATCGCTTTAATGAACATTGATAACCTAAAGTATTGACTTAATGACCGCGCTTTATAAGTTTATCCCGTTTTTTTTTATTTTGCTATTTTGACTTTGACCGTATTCACTACAAAACGTATTTCAAAAAGTGAAAGAATTTAAAATCCGTTTAGTTAAAACAGTGAGTGAATTAAGTCGGAAGTCAAGCGTGAAAAGAGCGCCCAATAGCCGTTGAGAGGCTGACGGCGGCTATAAAAAATCTATGAAAGGTTACTTAATTTAAAAATTTATCAGTAGTCAGAAATCGTGATTGTCATTCTGTGGTTTAGAATAAGAGGAATGATGAGGGCTCATTTACTGATTAATTCTTACAAAAAACAGCACCACATTCTCGTTAAACCAACTCATTGCAAAACGGCCTCTTAAAACCATAGACTGCGGATAAAATCCGACTTGCCATTTTGTCCGACTTGGCGTTTTTGTCGATTTCCATGTTTAAGGGACGTAGTGGGAACATGTGAAGATAGGCACTTGAAGATAGTGTTGGCTGACTGTATCAATATTGAATTATTATATTATTCTCATAAGTAAATAAACCCACGCTCGCTCGTTCTCTCTCTCCACACAAACACACGCGCGCACACATACCCACACACACACACAAACACACACACTCACTCACACATACACACACACACACACACACACACACACACACACACACAAACAAACACGCACACACACACTCACACACAGAGACACACACAAACTCACACACATACACACACACGCAAACACACATACGCTTACACACACACACAAAACGCACACACTCTCACGCACAAACGCAAACACAAACCTACATACGCACGCGCACACACACGCACACAGACACACACGCGAACACACACACACACACGCACACGCGCACTCACAAGCACGCAAACACACAAAGCACATTAGCTAAATTTTAAGATTAGTCAATTTTAAGATTAGGAGCCTCCTCAAAACAGTTTCGGCGAATCTCATGCTTAGAAAATAGTAAGGCGTAAGGCTCTAAGAGATGCTCAGCCACTTAATGCCCTCACGGCGCTACCTATTTATCCGTTTTTGAGGACGAAAAATCAAATGGGTCAGAAAACAAAGTCAAGCGAAAAACTGCATAAAGACCACAGGACTAATATAATTGCTACAAACTTCGTTTGAAAGCAATTAATCTTTGCTCTGTGAGAGCCAACATTCAAGCCCATATAGCCTCGTGTCAACTGCTCCCAACTATTTGCTTCCGTGTTCGGTTCCCTTCTTTCGCCTTTGAGCCCTTTAATTAATTAAGTCTTTTCGGCTCTTAAACACGAACAAGGCAAACACTTAATCCCTTTTAACAGCCTGCGCGTTTAATATATGGGATTTGTGATTGCCTCGCCCTGGGCCACCCCCATACTTGATTGGGGACGGCCGACACCAGGTTTTAAATATTTAAAATCAAAGATTAGGTTAAACAGACATCAAAAAATAATTTGCATTTGTAAGACAAGATGAAGATAGGTATCAGTTTCAAGTGTCGAGTTTTTCAAAGATCCCAGCAGTACATTAGATAAAAATCCTGAGTTTTAGAAGGTCTTCGTCCACAAAAAAGTTTTTCCAGTTCATAAGGCCAATATTGCTCCGTATTGTGGAAAAGAAGTTGCATTCCGAAAGAATGTTTAGCTGCTTCAAATTCCTTGTCACAAAACGCACAAACAGGGCTTTCTTCTAAACCGTCATTTCATTTGGATTTTTTGTATCGAATTCTTGTAAAAGCAAGTTTGTAAAGAGCATTTTTTTCAAAGGCGAAGAGGTTCTTATTGAGCCATAACCCTTCGCTGAAGCGTATCAATTCTGTAGAAGAGCAACCATATTCCAGAGAGAACTTTCTTAATTGTTCATGAGAAATAGAAACAAGAAACTTTGCTGCGATTAAAAACCAATAGATACGTTTTAAGGAAATTGAGTTATTGATAATTAAAGCAATCGCACCATAGTTAATGTGAGAGACATGTGATTATCTCTGTGCTCTAATTGTCCAGGGCAATGCTTAACTAGTTTCGTGAGATCACTGTCGTGAACGATCTGGTTTTCTTTTCCGTTAACACAGAGTGTCAATTAACTTTGCTGCTGTCACTCTAGCAGGCAGATTAGTTAACGAAATTTCTCCATTACATTTTTCCTGGTACAGTATCTCCTGCTTTACATCGTATACAGATGAAGGGAAGATGACGTGAAGGAATTCCGATTGACATTTAGTTAGAATGCTCAATCCTGATTTCTGATGTCGAGCAACGTGCATTAATTTTGGCAAACAAAAGTATTAATGGTGAGTGATTTTCCATTTAGAGATATGCAGCTGTTTATTTTTGTTCTGTGATTTGAAAGAGTTGATTTTGTTAATGTCGAGAGACCGGTTGTTGTTCCTTGAAGACTTAAGTGGGTACCAAGAACTTGTGCGGATATAACTGTTTTCGACAACGCATTCTCGCCCTTGCTGAGTACTTGTTTTAAATTCGTTAACAGAAAACTGTGTCGCCTCCTTGTAGTTATATAAAATTTGAAAGAGCGCATCACTCTCATTTTTAATTATGCAGGTCACGTCGTCTGCGTAAGCTTCAATTCTTGAACTGCATTTAAATTCTAAGACAATGGTGTTTTGAATAATTTGAGGAAGCGGCTCGATAGATATAACTACAATAGCTGAGAGGAGGCATCCTTGCTTCACTCCTCTTTGCAGAATGATTGGTAGAGAAAGATGGCCATTTAATTCTACGACAGCCTCCGTTCTCTTGTATAGCATTCCAACAGACTTGACAAAGAAGTTGTGAAGGAGAAAATTTAGGAGTAGTCGAATAATAAAGTTTCTATCAATTGAATCGAAAGCCTTGGAGAAATCAAGATTGACGATTGAGAGCCGTTTATTTGCAAATCGTTCTATCGCTTTCGCAATTTTCTTCAGGGCAATGTTTACTTGTTTACCAGGCAAATAAGCGTGTTATTGTTTAGAGATTACAAATGCAGCAGAAATTATTGCCCGCTCAGCCAAGATATGAGTGAGTATCTTTAGGTCTGTATTTAACATACTGATCGGTCTGTAGTCGTTTCGATCTTCGGGTTTTTCTGCTTTCGCCAATTGCATAGATGAACGTAGATTTTCAGATCTTATTGCCTGATTGAAAAAGTTCAGACAAACTTTCCTCAAAGATTTTGTAAAAGCTGGAAGTTAACCCATCGGGACCGGGCGCGTTGTATGTGTTAAGTTTTCTAATGGCACGTTTCACTTCATCAGATGATATTTCGTCACCAAGCCCCTCACAATTGAAATTTTGATTATCATTGAAAAATTTGTTTAAGATAGATTAACTTCCTCATTGCTATAGATTTTTTCGAAATAAGGTTTCTAACATTTTGTCATTACTACGATGCGTTATGCCTTCACAGTCTGTAATATGTTCTATTTTGTTAGGTCCGATGGATTTTTGACTTCTCTTAAAGGATTTCGGATCGCCGTTGTGGCATTCTGATTGGAAAGCTTTGAATTCTGTGAGTAATAATTCATTTGTCAGTTTCCTTTTCACACAATATTCTGCAGAGTTGGTCAAATTCAACGATATCTTTGAAGTAGCTGGGTGATTCGAGTTAAAATTTCTCGATTAGTTGTGTTTTCTGCTCATTGAGCCATTCGTCAGCTTCGCGATCAACTGTTTTTATGGACACACATCGTTCACAGGGTGTCTCGAAGTTCGGATTTGAAGTCATTTTAGTGGTCGAGCATACTTTCTGATCGCAGTGCATGATGTTCAATTAAATTTGCAAGATAAATTTTATTGGGCAAAAGAACGCTGCTGATGAGTTTCCAAAAGCTTCTTTCTCTTTTGCAGAAATCATAACTTTCTACGAAAAGATGAATTAGAAAATGATCGGAAATATTATACCTATGAATTTCAAAAAAAATTCCTTCATCGTGATGGTTTGTATAGATGTAATCTATTCTCGAAAATTTATGGGAAGTCTTGTAGTGGGTGAAATCCATTCTTCCAAACTTTTCAGCTGAGTCAGTCACGTCATATAGTTTCAGTAACTGTTCAACATTTTTCAAATTCAAGGGTCAAAAGAAAGTAGTTCTCCTGAAATGTTGTTTCTATTGAAATCAAAACAATTGATGTCACAAGCAATAAAAAGAGGCGATCGTGGCGAGATGTCTGCAATAGTTTTTTTTTGCAGAAGTGCAGTTTTCCATTGATGACAGGGTCTATTTAGGTAAATATTGCATAAGAGAAGAAATCATATTGATCACTGTACATAATTTGACAGGCATTATTTTCTTTCAGTGCTTTGAGATTAATTGTTTTTGTCCATATTATTATCAAACCACCAGATTTATTCGTAGCAGGCGATGGGTAGTGTTCAAGTAGATTTAAACAAGAGTATCTTTCTGAGTATTTCGGAGGTTTTTAATCTTGGATTTTTGAATGCAAATGATAAATTCTTTTTGATAGGCTTTCTTTTTGCATAAGTTTACATTATTGAGTTATTTGCAGTGGTTACCTAGTCCACAAGTGTTAAATGAAAACATGCCAGGAAAATTTGACATATGTAGTCCAGAAGTCAAAATTGAACAGGATTGTCCGGGTCAGGGGGAGGCCAGTTGATATTCGAACACGCTTTTACAGCTTTGCGCACCGCATTCTTCGAGTGTTGCTGTAGAACTGAGTAACTATAAGGTGACATGTCTCTTCCATTGTTTTGTTTTACAAAAAGGATTTTTGTTGCACTTTTTGCGAGGTGATTTTATTAACACACGTATATACACACACATACAAACACTCACTTACACATACACAAACACACACAAACACCCACAACCAAATCCACACACACAAACACCCACAACCAAATCCACGCAAACACATGCACACACACACAAACACGCACACACTCACACCACACACGCACGCAATTACACACATGCGCGCACACACACACATAAACGAACACACACGCGCGCGCGCACACGCACACACACACACACAAACACGGACACACACAAACGCAAACACATACGCACACCACACACACACACACACGCACACCAGACACACGCACGCACGTACGCACACACACAAACATACGAACACACACACACGCACACACACAAACACACACTCACACGCGCGCGCACACACACGCAAATACGGACACACACACAAGCACACACACACACACGCAAACACACGCACACACACACGCACGCGCGCGCACGAAAACACACACACACACACACACACACATTCACACACACACACACCACACACACACACGCACACGCTCGCACGTACTTACACACACGCACACACACACACACACACACACACGCGCATACGAACACACACACACGCGCGCGCACACAAAAACACACACAGACGCACATGCGCACACACACAAACACGGGGACACACACACACACACGCACATGCAAACACATACGCACACACACACACACATGAACACACAAACAAACACACACGCACGCACGCATACACACATGAACAAACAAATGCACACACACACACGCACGCACGCACGCATACACACACACACACGCGCGAGCACACGCACACACACACACGCACGCACACACACGAAGCACATCAGCCAAACTTTTTAGATTTGTCAATTTTTTAAGATTGGGAGCCGCCCTTCACACCCCCAAAATTGTCTCCTCAAAAGAATGTCGGCGAATCTCATGCTTAAAAATTAAAAACGCGTAAGGCTCTAAGAGCTGTTCAGCCACTTAATGCCCTCCCGGCGCTACCTTTGATCCGTTTTTGAGAACGAAAATGGGTCAGACAACAAATCAGTCAAGCGAAAAACTGCTATATAAGACCACAGGACTAATATAATTGCTACAAACTTCGTTTGAAAGCAATTAATCTTTGCTCTGTGAGAGCCAAATTTCAAGCTCATATAGCCTCGTGTTAACTGCTCCCAACTAATTGCTCCCGTGTTCGGTTCCCTTCTTTCGCTTTTGAACCCTTATTAATTAACTCTTTTCGGCTCTTAAACACGAACAAGGCAAAAATTTCATCCCTTTTCACAGCTCGCGCGTTTAATATATGGGGTTTGTGATTGCGAAAGGAGCCAAATGAGCATTTTCATTCTTATTACCAGAAGACGTTTAAATGAAGGGGCTCATTCTCATTTAAGAGTGCTTCAGATATGAAAAAGTGCTATCGTGGATATCAAATCATAATTCGTAAACAATTGAATCGCAGTCCCGACACTAAACAAACGCAGTCCCGACACTAAGAAATTGTGCGCCCGAGTTTCTCACTTTGGAGAATTCGCAAGGGTCAACCTCCACGCAGTGCAATGCGGAGGCCTCGCCCTGGGCCACCCCTCTACTTGATCAGGGGAGACATCGGTATTTAGGAGGCTTATCGGTCTGTAATTCACGACATACTTTGGTTGATCAATTTTTGGAATCAATTTGATAACAGCTTTATGCATTGATGAGGGCAAGTAACCTCGGATTGCAGATTCATTATAAACTGCTGCAAGTGTTGGGGCAAGTTCTGTTTTGAATAGTTTATAGAACTGGGATGTTAGTCCATCTGGACCAGGTGAGCTATCTATGTTTAATTTCCTGATAGCAGCAACAACTTCATCACTTGTTATAGAATTTTCGGACAATAGTGAAGGATTTGAAGCGTTCCTCTCACAAAACAGCTTAATGACAGCCTGCTGTTTGTTATGGTTAACTGGTAGATTCTTATAGGTTTCGGAAAAGTGTTTAAAGAAGCTATTCAAAATTGAGTCTGTGTCTTTTTGCACAACTCCGTTATGCTCAAGTTCGTTTATCTGATTAGTCCCATTCTGTTTTTGTGAAGTTTTCATTGCATGTGGGTCACAGTTGGCACAGTCATTCCAGAAACCTTTGAACTTCTTAAACTTCAGGTTGTTCTTCTGGCGGGCTTCATCTGAGATGATGGTATTCACTTTATCAAACTCCTCTATATCTTTTAAATTAATCTGTTTGTTATCTGTTATTTGTCTTAGCAGACGAGAGCGTCGGGTAGTTAGCCAACTTAACAGTTGGGCTTGAACGGCTGCTTTTTCAATACACATAGACCTAAGAGTATCTCTTATCAAACACTTAATTCGATCGTAGTTCTCGAAATTCGTTACCCCGTTATTGTCTCTGAACTCTGAAAGCAGCGAACTAATATAACTTTTATTGGGAAACAACACTGCATCATTCAATTTCCAGTAACTTCTTCCTCGTTCATAATCCTCCTCCTGACTCATGTGGAGGTGTAGAATGAAGTGGTCAGACACTTCGCTGGGAAATGTGTTCAAGCAAAAGCATGTATTTCGCATGTTTGTAAAAATGTAGTCAATTCTAGAGAGAGAGCGGTGCTTCTTATCGTAGTGGGTATAATCTTTGCTGCCATAAATGGCCGCTGTGTCATCCAATTTGTGGTCACTGAGCGTGGGTTCTAAGTGCTTATAGCGAGAAAGCCGCGGGTCAAAACTTCGAAGTGGCAGCGAGCTGTTGCTTTGATCGTAGTTAAAGCAGTTGAAATCTATAGCAATTATAAGCTGACAACAGTGAAAGGCTGAAAGGGCTTGTTTTAACATCATGCTTCTATTAGCATGTTCATTTTGATTTAGGTAAGCATTGCACAGATATATATTGTATAACGGAATATAAACTACATGGCAAGCTGGATTGCTGACCGTCATTTTCACGTTTTTAATGTTATTTGGCCAAATAGTGATTAGTCCGCCGGATTTGTTATTCGCCGGTGTGAGGCAAAAGTCAAGGTTATGATGATTTAACAAATTGAGGGCTGTATTGCATAGGGATTGAATTTTAGTTTCTTGAAGGCAGATAATGAAATACTGATTTCCAGACTTTTTCTGGCAAGTAGTAATAATACCAAGGAGTTTTGCGGAATTGCCAACTCCAAATGCGTTTAGACTGAAAATATTAGGAATCATTGGTATACTTTAATAATCTTCAACCGGCTGGTCACGGTCATCCGGTTTACGTATTTGAGCTCGTTCTTTGAATTTCCGGCGCATCCGACTATTCGGCCTCGAACGCCGTTGAAGCTTTACAAAGTTGAATGGTGACATTTCGCGGTCATTTGGCAGTGTGAAGAATGTGGCTTTACTGATTTGTGAGTTTGGTTTTGGTGTATCTTTATAAGGAACGCTTTTAGGCATGGGGCAGTTTGTTTCAGTTCTCTCTACAAAGTCTTCTGCTAAGGTTTCTTCTGATTCGTAAGTCTGCGTAGCAGGCGCTTCATCGATGAGTAAATTAGGATGTGAGTCATCCGAGTCAATAATCAGTGGTGGGTTTGTTTCTTGCTTCTCATTCGTAACTACGACCTGTTCACTAATATCTTCCGTAGCGGGCATATACTGCGTTTGTGACACTACTTTTTTGATTAGGTTACACCAATCTTTATGATGTCCTTTGCTAAGACGACCTTCGCTCTCACAATGTTCGCACATATGTAATGAGGGTGCATGGAAAGTTATGTTAAGATCGTTCCAGAATGCACCTTCTCCCATTGCGTTATTATAAGACCAGTCAGTCAATTCAGCTCTTTGTTGTTCATTTTTCAGAATAACTTCAAGTGTTGCGCGTCCAGTGTGTACACTGCGTCCGTTTTCGAGCTCAAAAGTCTCTCTCTGTAGAACAGGGCTGTGTTCAATACCTTGAGGAAGCTTCAGTAGAGCTTTTGTTTCCGAATCGTTGCATATAAAAGGCAAGTGGCAGAGTTTTATCTTGACTTTCCTTGGATAGAATTCACCTGATCGTTGATGTTTAGGGATAAAGCCAACAGGATAGATGGTCTTTCCCATAAGGCCAATACCTTCCGTTTTCATAGCCGTAATATACGGTTCAGATTCAGGAGGTGCAATAATCGTAAGAGAGTGTAATTTTTTTCCATTTGTCGTTGTAGTAAAAGTTCGCGAAATCGTTGTTTTGTCTTGGATTTGGTCTGGCAGTACAGCCAAAATCCTTTCTGCACATTGTCCATATGCTTCATTCAGCCTATCTATTGATTTGACATGATCTCGGCTAAACGGTGGTATTATTTTCAAGATTTGGATATTAGAACTTTTTTGGTATCGAGCTGGTTTTGTTGTAATACGGTGGCAAAAGACTTCACGTTCTCCATTTTCTGCTCTTCTCCCCCCAAAAAGGTAAAAAGAAAGGAGGGTTATTGTTGTTGAAGATAGCAGGCAAATGGACAGCGGGTAATACTGTTGGAGCTGAAAGCTATACAATTTAAAAAAAAAAGGGACTACTGACAATACGGTGTGGGTCAATGTTATAATAAGCAAAACGTTTATAGTAATAAGCAATACCCGTTTAGTTATATATAATAAGCAAAACCCCTTAGGTAGTTTGTCGGAGAGGCGGGGTATCGAAACCCCGGTCTGCGCGGTCCCACCAGACTAATTCTGAATTCGGGTAGTGGAGCGTTCCTACTGTGCTATCAGAACTGTTAATCAGTAAGCAACTGTAGCTATTTGTATTACAATACTATAGTTAGTATTTATTTCAAGCGCTGTAGTAGAATTGTAACGGTTAATTGTATTTCTATGTAGAGTAGAATTGGAATGGTTTATTATAATGCAGTTCAATAACACGAGTGTAGTTAATATCCACTAGTTAAAGGGATAAAGAGAAAGTTAGCCTTCCACTAAAACAAGGGACGGCCGACACACACACACGCACGCACACACACGAAGCACATCAGCCAAACTTTTTAGATTTGTCAATTTTTTAAGATTGGGAGCCGCCCTTCACACCCCCAAAATTGTCTCCTCAAAAGAATGTCGGCGAATCTCATGCTTAAAAATTAAAAACGCGTAAGGCTCTAAGAGCTGTTCAGCCACTTAATGCCCTCCCGGCGCTACCTTTTATCCGTTTTTGAGAACGAAAATGGGTCAGACAACAAATCAGTCAAGCGAAAAACTGCTATATAAGACCACAGGACTAATATAATTGCTACAAACTTCGTTTGAAAGCAATTAATCTTTGCTCTGTGAGAGCCAAATTTCAAGCTCATATAGCCTCGTGTTAACTGCTCCCAACTAATTGCTCCCGTGTTCGGTTCCCTTCTTTCGCTTTTGAACCCTTATTAATTAACTCTTTTCGGCTCTTAAACACGAACAAGGCAAAAATTTCATCCCTTTTCACAGCTCGCGCGTTTAATATATGGGGTTTGTGATTGCGAAAGGAGCCAAATGAGCATTTTCATTCTTATTACCAGAAGACGTTTAAATGAAGGGGCTCATTCTCATTTAAGAGTGCTTCAGATATGAAAAAGTGCTATCGTGGATATCAAATCATAATTCGTAAACAATTGAATCACCTGAAGTATTCGAAATTGTTAGGGAAAGCGCGAACGCAGTCCCGACACTAAGAAATTGTGCGCCCGAGTTTCCCACTTTGGAGAATTCGCAAGGGTCAACCTCCACGCAGTGCAATGCGAAGGCCTCGCCCTGGGCCACCCCTCTACTTGATCAGGGGACGGCCGACACCAGGTAAGTATGATTACGTATATTCACAATCAATTAGATAGAATCATGGTCAACATTTCTCAAGAAATTTAGATGCAAATAATATTTAACTTCTGCAAAGGACATCTATTCACCAATTAATTCAATCTCTATCAAATCTTTCGATAAATTTCTAAATCGCTTTAGCATCTTCGAGCTTTTTCCAGATGCTGACGCTTTTCGCAGTTTCAAGGGTAACTTAGTTCAGGTAGACCAAATTAAATTAAGTGTACAATGTTCGCAAGTCTTTATAGTGTCAATGAGCATTTATGTCTCCGAGTCTGTCTTAAGTGCCTGTTGTTATCTAAATTGAGACCGTGTTCAATTTGTGGTTCTAACTCATTTGGTTATCCGGCATGGTCCAGCATTGTGGCACTCTTTTGATACCACGCAGGAACATGTATTCACTCATTATTAACATTATTAAGTCCATGTTGTGTTGATGACTAAAGCCATGATAACCAAGTTAATCCTCTATTCAAATTTTATATATATTTCAAAGGTGTCAGGACAATTTACCCAATTCCATTTTACCCAATGCCATTATACCCAATGGCATTTTACCCAACCTGCCATTTTACCCAATGCCATTTTACCCAATGCCAACTTACCCAATTTACCTCATTGCTAAATTAACCAGAACGACTATTTAGCCGACTATAATATAAATGGCCCGTGGGACTTGATATGAAACTATCACAACCGAACATGGGATTAGCCAATTATATAATTAAATGGCCCGTGGGACTTGATATGAAACTATCACAACCGAACATGGGATTAGTCAATTATATAATTAAATGGCCCGTGGGACTTGATATGAAACTATCACAACCGAACATGAGATTATATTGTCCACAAATATTTTAAATCATCCTTCTAATAGCGACTGCTAATTTGTTATCGGATAATTGAACGAAAAGATCAAAGAGCATTGGGTAAAATGGCATTGGGTAAAATGGCATTGGGTAAAATGGCATTGGGTAAAATGGCAATTTGGGTAAAATGGCGTCGGGTAAAATAGCATTGGGTAAAATGGAATTGGGTAAATTGTCACGTAACCATTTCAAAATTAAGTCCATACTAATCGTGGCGATCAGATGAAAGCTATACATTGAGTACGAAAAATGGGTAGAGATATACGACTGAGAATGGTCTCTATTGACACAATGGCACAATCACAACTTTGTATGGTCTCTAAGGAACCATATATGTTTTACGGAAACGATTGCCATGTCAGACCAACCATTTAATCTAGAGAGTTTAAACTCACGAGTGTCAGCCACTTTGCGTATGGAGGAGGCGAGGTATAGATCTCTCTCGGATACGATCACTCGACTCAGTTCCGGGAAGTCCTGCTCCAACTCTGCCAACAGCTGTTCCAGCATATCCTTACCCTTGCAGTTCTCAACATCCTCTAAACTAAAACGGAAAACTCAGTCATCTTCAAACCGGAAATTCCCCCTTCACCGTGCGCACGAAAACGGACTCTTCTTTGAAGAACATTGTGCTAGGCGCAATTAAAAGGTAAAAGTAGCTGTTCCATTCGTGATTTTATGATATAAATATTGAAGTGTGTACAAACATTATTGAAAAGCCTGAGGAACAAGAACGATAGAAGGGATCAGAAGGGATACCTACACTGGGGATGGTGTAGCATTCCTGCCTTGTATATTATGAAATACTTGTTTGATTCGAGCAATGGTCCATTTGACTATAGTTGCACCTGATAAGAATCCATTAACACATTTTCACTGTATTTGCCGAAAATAAGTAATATGCTATCTCCAGCTGTGTTAGCTTTTGTTAAAATATTTTGATTTTCTCAGCATGCCTTGCTTAAAATCGGACGCGTCTAGACTTGCAAAGTGAAATAGAAACAAGTTTAGGAAAGACCTTTCAATACTTTAAATCACACCGGGTGTATAAGGCGTGTAATATTAACTACAAATATTTTGTAACAACAAATACGGCGGAATCAAACAGTCTTTGCTCTAGTTTATCATCCAAAATTATCAAAAGTCACACATGGTTAGGCTGTAAAAAGAAAAGAGGACAACTCACGTGATGTCGTCTACGTCACAAGTGCATAGAGTGTACAATAGATGCAGTCTCTTCCAGGCAGAGAGGGAGTACCATGCCCTCTGGAGAGTCACAAACACATTCCTATCTCCCAAATGCACACTCGATGGCCTCGGAGACACCAATTGACACTGAACACCCAAACACTATTTCTATACAGTTCAACTATGCTGAGTGTAATGACTCATTATGCTTACTCAGACATCTTAATAGCAACAGTACAAGAAAAGAGTATAGAGAAATACACCACAATATTTCATCCAGTTTTTTTGAAGTAAACATGTAAATTATTGTGACTATAAACCTCGGAAAAAATATCCACATGCCTTCAAATATTACAACATACCCTGCAGATTGCCGCTAAATAGCCGCCGTTGATTCCCATAACTCAATTGGGATTGAAAGAAAAGAAAATATCAACAAAAATTGATTTTTGTATAAAAACATTTTTAAATGCGATTTATTTTGATGTCATTTCGTAATTGAACATACTCCTGTCTCTCAGTGAGAGGCTACAGGGTCTAGTATCAATACCAATAAGCATTATAGACAGTAAATAAAACTTATGAGAACAAAGTTCAAGTACCGGGCATCTAAAAATGGGCTTTATGGGTTTATCACGTTTCTATTTCTGACTTTGAATTTTTTTATACTGACTCTCTTTATTTTTGAATTGCTTTGCTAAGCAGCTGCTGTTTAAAAAGACTTTGAGCAGAATGAGAGAAGAGTGAAACTAGCCTAGAGAAGTCAAAAAGATTTCACGCAAAATGTCAAAAAAAAACAAAATGGGTAAAGCGAAAAAAAGTTCGACGAAAAAAAATAGGAGCGCTATAATGGCCGGCTGAGAAGATGAGGGGGCTATTAATAAATTGATCACATTGTTCACAAGTTGATCATCAATATTGTTATTATATTTTGAAATTTTGGCTGTTCGTTCTCATGGGTAAAAATAGGATATGAACGCACCTATTTGTCTGTTAATTGGCATTTTCTTGTCCATTTTTGAACGCTTTTTAAGCTCAGAGCCTTCTTACTCCACTTTGTTTTCGTTCTCTTTTTATAAAACTTTGATTTGTTCTCTTGTTCTGTCCAACTTTTAGGCAACTAGTAAACATTTGAAATTTTCGGATGTTCCCCAGTGTCTGATATCTGTTTGAAGTTTCATTTAGCTTTAACTTTCGAGATCAATAATTCGGCTGGCAAGCTACGATCTTTAATGAGATGAGTGGAATAATGAAATTTTGTCGAACATGACAAGATTTTATTCCCCAGTCGATTTGCTTATTAACGCGGTTTCTGTTTATTGCTGTAAGAGTTAGTAGGAGTATTCCGCTGAGAGATGAGTAAAATTGATTTGAAAAGATCTTACTATTTAAGCAATTTGTTTTTCTTACAAGATACAGAGAACGAATAGCATTAGGCATTTTATTTCAAACTATGTTTAGGTTGTCTAGAAAGATTCGGTTTGACACAATTTGAATGCCTAGATAACGACAATCATGAGCTGGTTCAGTAACTTCATCATTAAAAAAAACTCTGGATATGCAAAAGAATAATAACGGTTTCATCGTTATTTATTGTGAGTTCAATTTCTGTCAGGTATTTGCCTCCTTCCTCATATATGTTCTAATTTTTAATGGAATATTTTTTATTACTGTCCGATTAGCAATAATACTAGTGTCATTGTCAAACTGAACATGTTGTTTTCACACACAAATACTTCAGAAAAATCGTTGACGCATGACAGAAAAAAGATCCCAGCACTGTTCTTTGTGGAACACCACGGCTAAAAATTAATTTCTGATAGTAAGTTTCCAGTTTTACGCATTGTGGTCGATTTGTTAAAAAGATTTTGGGCAAAAAATGTCGATTTAGAAAGATTGAAATTTCCAGCTTTTTTTGAGAAAAAAAATCATGTGATACTGAATTGATGAAAGCTTCTATAAGATCTAATAAAAAAGCACCTGTTGTCGTTAGCTTCCACGTTTTATATTACATTTTCAAAAGCACAGCATCAGTTGAAGAATTGTTATTTTGGAAGCCGAATTGCTTTCTTCAAAAGCTCACTTTTTCAAAACATTCTACTGACTGATTAAAATTCTTTCAAAAGCAATAGCAGAAGTTAATAATACAAAAATAGGACGGTAATCAGGCAAAACACAAAAAGCTGCTTTTCTGGAGTCTGTGAGATGTGTGCATCCTTTGGAATCATTAGGAAAAGGTTCTCTTGATATACAATCGTGAAATATAATCTGAGGATGTGTCCCATTAGCATATTTTCTATATTTCAATGCTCAAGCATTGATGCATCCCGTGCCTGAAACTTTGTTGTAGTCTCAATTGCCAATAACTCCATAGATTTTTTCATAGTAAAAGTTCTGAAATTGCCAGTTTTTGAACGTTCGATGGAACAACCTGCCCTCTATAGATGCCCCTTTCGCTGAAAACTTTTAAAAAAGCTTTACAGATTGACTTTTTGTTATTCGTTTTCAGACAATCTTCATCAATTTCAGTGATACCTGGACTGCCATTTTCCATTTTTTTTCTTGATGAGCTGTCATTTCTTTTTTGAGGATTCAAGTTGCGATACTTTTTAAATGACGCAAACGAATCAGCACTTTGTGTCAGTTTGTATTTATTGAAGTATCTGGTTTGGCTTGATCCGCTTTAAATCGCTTTTCCTGACGTTATAAATTCTACACAAGCATAGACATTTTTAAGAGCCTCGAATCAAAATGGAGCGAAGCCCCCTTATAAGCGATATGGTGAATTTTTTTTCCTTTATCAAATACCTTTCCGGTTTTGTACATTTCCAAAGCACGGCAGTCCATGCCCATTTACAGAAAACATACCCAGGAGATTGCAGGAAAATAGCCGCCATTGATTCCCAAAACCAAGAGGGATTGAAAGAAGGGAAAAAACTAAACTAAAATGATTATTGTACAAAACCAATTTTAAAGTGCGAACTATTTTTGTGTCATTTTGGAGCTGAAACTGCTCCTATTTTGTAGTGAGACAACATAGGGACTATTATAAAAACCAATCAGCATTAGAGATGGTAAATAAGAACAAAGCGGTCGAGTAGCGGTCATCAAAAATTGGGCTTCATGGGTTTATCCCTTTTCTATTTCTCATTTCGTTTTGTGATACTGACTCTGTTCATTTTGAAATACTTTGCTGAGCAATTGCTGTCTAAAAACAATCGCTGAATGTGGGAGGAGCAAAACTAGCCTAGCGAAGTCAAAACGATTTCACGCAAAATGTTGAACAAGCTGTGAACTAAGATAAAGCAAAAAAATTTAGTATGACGAAGTAAGATATTAAAAAAGGAGCGCTCTAATAGCCGGCTGAGAAGCTGAGGCGGCTATCAAATGAATAACAGTTATAAAAACCCTCTATCTTTGATATCTATTTCACCAATTACCCAAATTGCTTACAAACTCTTGAAAGTATCTGAAAAATAACTACTGCTAAGAAACCAAAACTTTCCCAAAAGAAAGAAATTTTCGGAGCAAAAATGTTTTCAGAGCAAAAAAAGGCGTCAAGGGCAAAATAGGGATCACAGCACTCCTCTACAAAAATACAGAAAATTGACAACAACCTTATTAATAGATTCTCTGAAGATCGCAATCACAACATTTTTAAAAGAAATAAAAAGCTTGCAAAACAGCAAACTTCAAGCAATTTTTTTAATAAAAAGAGTTTATAGGACTTTTGCTGCCTGATTCCTTGCCCCCAAATGATCTGAACAATTCACATCAAAAGAGGATTTGATGTGAATTATTTTTAAAAGAGATCATCTCCAGGATTTTTCTCTAAGTTTAAATAATGCTTTGAAAGCAAACTTTCAAAACTGCAGATATGAGGAAGAAGTGGACAAACAAAATTATGCAAGGACAAAAAGTGTTCGACTGCTCAAGACTCTCAGTCAAACTGATATATCACAGCCTGGTTCTCGAGTTTTAAGCCGGCCTGGTTCTTCACAAGAGTCGATTGACTAACAATCTCGTCGAAACAATTAGTCGCTCGGATGTATTAAAGGACTAACTTTAATTTTGTTGATTGAAGTTAAGAAAATCCTTAGTGATAATATATGTTCAATCTCGTGCTGAAGTTTGTGAAGCTTCAACCAGTAGCTAGTTTTGTTGCTAACTTCTCGTCAAGTAAACTCTTTACACTTAAAACTCGCAAGATCTTAAAATCCAGCAAAACTTAGCAAAAAGACTAAAGTTGTTAAAGAATCAAATTTTAGTCTAATCTGAGAGCCAACTGCTCTTGGTAACAGTTTCTAATGGTTCTAAATACAATTCAGTTTCACAATTCAAACGATTGGGTGAAAGAAAAAAATAATCAAATATTTATCATTTATAACATCATTGCTACTTGTTTCTGATTGGTTAATCAAGAAAGTGATTTAGGTCATTGTTTACATAGTAAATGTCAAATTGCTGCAATAGTTAATTTT
Organism: Convolutriloba macropyga; assembly: GCF_964194025.1. Lineage (NCBI taxonomy): Eukaryota > Metazoa > Xenacoelomorpha > Acoela > Convolutidae > Convolutriloba > Convolutriloba macropyga. The sequence goes on along the minus strand of NC_134481.1, from coordinate 25,594,158 downwards.
ATTGACATAGGCACCGATAGCCATTACGTGTCTCTAAATGCATCGAATGTACGGTATTTAGCCTTTAATGATCACGTAAATTATCATAAAATAAACAGCCTTAAACAACAATAAAATAAACAAGAATTTTAAAAATAAATAACAAAATGTCGACAAATGAAAACTTTGCACCATATAAGTGCTAATAGCCAAACTTGAGGGTCTGAAGCAAAAACGTTCGTTGGTTCCATGAATAGCTTAGAGGTTTCCCTAACCGTGTGCCATAACCTCGGGTTGCTCAGGTTTTGCCTTCCAAAAATCGGGGGTGCACAACATTTCGGTCACAACTTGTATAAGTTTTCAGTTTTGACCATTTTTGAGTTTTGACAAATTCTAAGTTTTTCAGTTTCAAAGGCTATTTCTTGCTGTACGAAGGCTCTTGTAGCTGATTTGAAGTGGCGCTAACAAAAATTATGAAACGTGATGCTAGCATTAGAGTTTGTATTAGGCGGATAAATCTCAATGATTCGTCCCAGTTTGTACTAACAGCGATTCATAGATTCATCTACTAGCCAAACAAGTTCACCTTCTTTCAGGTTTCGCACGTTCCTTTGACCACTTCGATCTCTGGTTCCATTGTGGAAGGTATTCGCGAGTCCATCTTTTCCAGATCATGTCGGCATATGCATGAGCCGTTTTGAATGATTTTCTCAAGTCATGACAGCGTTCACTGAATGGCATGAATGGTGCACTTTCGTTCTCTCGTCCTAGCAAGAAATGATTTGGTGTGAGTGCCGTCAAGTCAGGGTGGTCACTTACTGCTGTCAGGGGTCTGAGGCGTTGAGAGTTTGTTCCACAAGACACATTGTTGTGCTGAGTACCTCGTAGGTGAAACTTCGGTTCTCCAAGATTGCAACCATGTCTTTCTGGCAACTTTTAACCAGTCTTTCCCAGATACCATCAGAGTGTGGGGCTCCAGGTGGATTGAATTTCCAAACAATCTTTTTCTCAGCTAGGTCACTCTCAATCTTTGCTTTTTCCCACTCGTTCATGAATGCTTTCAACTCGTTGGCTGCTCCAACGAAATTTGTTCCGTTGTCGCTGATACTGGTACTTGGGTAGCCACGTCTAGCAATGAATCTTCGGCAGCTAGACATGACTCGGTGCAGCTAGACATGACTCGGTGTCCAATGAACGCGACTTTGATGAGCACTGCTCTCGTTGTTAGACAAGTGAAGAGGCAGCAACATCTTTTCAAGGTACGTCGTAGGAACTTCACTTCGATGGGTCCGAAGCAACCAACACCGGTATGGGTGAATGGGAACAAATGTTCATCAAGTCGTTCTCGGGGTAGGTCTGCCATCGGTGGGTGGATTGTGTTGGCGTTCCTGTGTCTGCATTTGATACATCCAGACTTGTTTTTTCTTAATGCATTTCGCAATCCGATGGTCCAGTACTCTTGTTGGAGCATGTTTCTCACGTACTCTGTGCCCTCGTGTAGGTTGTCACGTTGTGCTCTCTCCGGCAGAAGTTGTACGACGGGATGTTTTGCTGTCAACAATTTCAGATCTTTTGCATTGTGATCAAGATTTGAATGCTTCAGTCGAACTTTCAGTCTAATTGTTCCATCTACCTCTATGAAGGGTGACAGTTTGGCGATGTTCAATGTTTTGAAGATTTCTTTGCTGTTTCCTATCGACTTCGAAACATTCGGGAAGCTTTCGGTTTGAACACATTGAAATAAAATTTGTCATGCTAGGTGGATCTCTTCTGCTCTGAGATGTCCTTTCTGCTTCGTCCTGAACCTCATGCAGTAGGTAATGAAGTTTCTATTTCGGTTGAGACTACTATCGTCTCCAGTCAAGTTGGTCTAATTTAGTTTCAGTGGTAACAATACTGGTAGCTTGCTCAGCCTCAATTTCGTTCACTTGGCACCACGTCTTTGGCCACTTTTCTTCATCTGTCTTGAGCCACAACGGCCCGTTTAACCACCCGGACTCCTTGAATCGTTCAATGAACATTCCTCGGGTTCCGATGTCGGCAGGGTTTTCGACACCTTTGACGTGTCTCCATTGATCCATCGATGACTTTTCCGGTATTTCCGCAGCTCTGTTAGCAACAAACATTAGTTGTCTCTTGAGTAATAATTTGGCCGGCCCGATTTATGTGCCAGCTTCTTCATGAAATATCATATTGCCTCTGCCAGCAATTGACATGGCGACATCCGCATTTCAAATTGATGGGATAATTTTTTTGTGAAGAAGAAGTTTGTCCACTGACTGCAAGATATGATTTCGATTTAAAGGCATGTCTTTCGAAGACGTCGTGCGCACTACCCTCATCAAGCTGAGTCTTTGTTGTGTCTTTGAGAACCTCTTCTGCTACTATTGAGATTTCTGCATACTTGTTGGGATGTCTTTCTTGCTTTGACATTCTCATCAATCTTGGGGTGAGGTTTGCTGGAACAATATGTTTCAGTTTCCTCCGCAATGTTTCTTAACTGTTCTGTTTGGCAAAAGGGTACTTCAAACGACTCCCACTCTGAGAGTCTCTTCTGTTGATGAGCATAGTGCAGTTGAGATGGTTCGTTTACCCAATGAGTCTCATGCACCAGATCGTGTTTTTCGGCCATTTCAGAGATGAGTAGGTAGTAAATCTGCTCTTCGGTTAACTCAATTGTGTTCTCTGCTGGGTGAGCCTTACTCTGTGTAGAATCAATGTGTTCTTGAAAGCATTTCATGTGTTCGTCGAGTTCTTTAATTGCTTCATTAAGATAGTCTAGAAGCTTCTGTTTCCCTCTGAACAGCTTCCTGTTTTGGTTGGTAACAACTGTTTGTACCAGCTGAGTCTCATACTCCTGTCTCTGTTTGCCAAACAAAAGTGATTGCTTCTCTAGCTCCTGCAGCTTCTGTTAAAGTCACAATTTCCCAATCTCCTGATTTCTCCTTTTCTTGAACTGAAATTTCCTCTGATTGTAATCAGGGGTTAGTTTGTTGCTTTGACATTCTCATCAACCCTGTGGTGAGTTTTGCTGGAACAATATGTTTCAGTTTCCTCCACAATGTTTCTTAACTGTTCTGTTTGGCAAAAGGGTACTTCAAACCGCTCCCACTCTGAGAGTCTGTTCTGTTGATGAACATAGTGCAGTTGAGGTGGTTCGTTAACCCAATGAATCTCATGCACCATATCGTGTTTTTCGGCCATTTCAGAGATGAGTAGGTAGTAAATCTGCTCTTCGGTTAACTCAATTGTGTTCTCTGCTGGGTGAGCCTTGTTCTGCGTAGAATCAATGCGTTCTTGAAAGCATTTCATGTGTTCGTCGAGTTCCTTAATAGCTTCATTAAGATAGTCTAGAAGCTTCTGTTTCCCTCTGAACAGCTTCCTGTTTTGGTTGGTAACAACTGTTTGTACCAGCTGAGTCTCATACTCCTGTCTCTGTTTGCCAAACAAAAGTGATTGCTGCTCTAGCTCCTGCAGCTTCTGTTAAGGACACAATTTCCCAATTTCCTGATTTCTCCTTTTCTTGAACTGAAATTTCCTCTGATTGTAATCAGTGGTTAGTTTGTTGCTTTGATATTCTCATCAATCCTGTGGTGAGTTTTGCATGAACAATATGTTTCAGTTTCCTCCACAATGTTTCTTAACTGTTCTGTTTGGCAAAAAGGGTACTTCAAACCGCTCTCACTCTGAGAGTCTCTTCTGTTGATGAACATAGTGCAGTTGACGTGGTTCGTTAACCCAATCAGTCTCATGAACCAGATCGTGTTTTTCGGCCATTTCAGAGATGAGTAGGTAGTAAATCTGCTCTTCGGTCATCTCAATTGTGTTCTCTGCTGGGTGAGCCTTACTCTGTGTAGAATCAATGTGTTCTTGAAAGCATTTCATGTGTTCGTCGAGTTCTTTAATTGCTTCAGTAAGATAGTCTAGAAGCTTCTGTTTCCTTTTGAACAGCTGCCTGTTTTGGTTGGTAACAACTGTTTGTACCAGCTGAGTCTCATACTCCTGTCTCTGTTTGCCGAATAAAAGTGAATGCTGCTCTAGCTTCTGCAGCTTCTGTTAAGGACACAATTGACAAATCTAAATCTTCGGATTTCTCCTTTTCTGGAACTCAAATTTCCTCTGATTGTAGTTTGTTGCTTTGACATTCTCATCAATCTTGTGGTGAGTTTTGTTTGAACAATATGTTTCAGTTTCCTCCTCAATGTTTCTTAACTGTTTTTTAGGCAAAGGGGGTACTTCATACCGCTTCCACTATGAGATTCTTTTCTGTAGATGAACATAGTGCAGTTGTGGTTCGTTAACCCAAGGAGTCTCATGCACCAGATCGTGTTTTTCGGCCATTTCGGAGATGAGTGAGTAGTCCATCTGCTCTTCGGTTAACTCAATTGTGTTCTCTGCTGTGTGAGCCTTGTTCTGTGTAGAATCAATGTGTTCTTGAAAGCAATTCATGTGTTCGTCGAGTTCCTTAATAGCTTCATTAAGATAGTCTAGAAGCTTCTGTTTCCCTCTGAACAGCTTCCTGTTTTGGTTGGTAACAACTGTTTTTACCAGCTGAGTCTCATACTCCTGTCTCTGTTTGCCAAACAAAAGTGATTGTTGCTCTAGCTCCTGCAGCTTCCGTTAAGGACACAATTTCCCAATCTCCTGATTTCTCTTTTTCTTGAACTGAAATTTCCCTTGATTGTAATCAGGGGTTAGTTTGTTGCTTTGACATTCTCATCAATGCTGTGGTGAGTTTTGCTTGAACAATATGTTTCACTTTCCTCCATGTTTCTTAACTGTTCTGTTTGGCAAAAGGGTACTTCAAACCGCTCCCACTCTGAGAGTCTCTTCTGTTGATGAACATAGTGCAGTTGACGTGGTTCTTTAACCTAATCAGTCTCATGAACCAGATCGTGTTTTTCGGCCATTTCAGAGATGAGTAGGTAGTAAATCTGCTCTTCGGTCATCTCAATTGTGTTCTCTGCTGGGTGAGACTTGTTCTGTGTACAATCAATGTGTTCTTGAAAGCATTTCATGGGTTCGTCGAGTTCCTTAATTGCTTCAGTAATATAGTCTAGAAGCTTCTGTTTCCTTTTGAACAGCCTCCTGTTTTGGTTGGTAACAACTGTTTGTACCAGCTGAGTCCCATACTCCTGTCTCTGCTTGCCGAACAAAAGTGAATGCTGCTCTAGCTTCTGCAGCTTCTGTTAAGGACAAAATTGCCAAATCTAAATCTTCTGATTTCTCCTTTTCTGGAACTCAAATTTCCTCTGATTGTAGTTTGTTGCTTTGACATTCTCATCAATCCTGTGGTGAGTTTTGCTCGAACAATATGTTTCACTTTCCTCCACAATGTTTCTTAACTGTTTTGTTTGGCAAAAGGGTACTTCAAACCGCTCCCACTCTGAGAGTCTCTTCTGTTGATGAACATAGTGCAGTTGACGTGGTTCGTTAACCCAATAAGTCTCATGAACCAGATCTTGTTTTTCGGCCATTTCAGAGATGAGTAGGTAGTAAATCTGCTCTTCGGTCATCTCAATTGTGTTCTCTGCTGGGTGAGACTTGTTCTTTGTACAATCAATGTGTTCTTGAAAGCATTTCATGTGTTCGTCGAGTTCCTTAATTGCTTCAGTAATATAGTCTAGAAGCTTCTGTTTTCTTTTGAACAGCTTCCTGTTTTGGTTGGTAACAACTGTTTGTACCAGCTGAGTCCCATACTCCTGCCTCTGTTTGCCGAACAAAAATGAATGCTGCTCAAGCTTCTGCAGCTTCTGTTAAGGACACAATTGCCAAATCTAAATCTTCTGATTTCTCCTTTTCTGGAACTCAAATTTCCTCTGATTGTAGTTTGTTGCTTTGACATTCTCATCAATCTTGTGGTGAGTTTTGCTTGAACAATATGTTTCAGTTTCCTCCTCAATGTTTCTTAACTGTTCTTTTAGGCAAAGGGGTACTTCATACCGCTTCCACTCTGAGATTCTCTTCTGTATATGAACATAGTGCAGTTGTGGTTCGTTAACCCAAGGAGTCTCATGAACCAGATCGTGTTTTTCGGCCATTTCAGAGATGAGTAGGTAGTAAATCTGCTCTTCGGTCATCTCAATTGTGTTCTCTGCTGGGTGAGACTTGTTCTGTGTACAATCAATGTGTTCTTGAAAGCATTTCATAGGTTCGTCGAGTTCCTTAATTGCTTCAGTAATATAGTCTAGAAGCTTCTGTTTCCTTTTGAACAGCTTCCTGTTTTGGTTGGTAACAACTGTTTGTGACAGCTGAGTCTCAAACTACTGTCTCTGTTTGCCAAACGAGAGAAAATGCTGCTGTAGCTCGTTCAGCGCTTCTGATAAGGACACAATTTCCAAATCTCATGATTTCTCCTTTTCTGGAACTGAAATTTCCTCTGATTGTGATCTGGCGTTAGTTTGACTCAGTTTGCAAGTTCAGATTTGTCAGCTACCGCTAGCTCTCTACTGCTCTCAGACTCTGTTCTTAACCGCTTGCGTGATTCTGTAAGACTTGCCTTGAAACAAGTAATTTGAAGACGTTGCTCTTCTACTACTCCATGACTGACAATTGGAGCTACTGGAATTAGAGATTTCTCCCGCTTCAGTTCTCTACACTAGTAAGTTGCTGCATCATTTGACACTAGTGTGGTTCCTTTGTGGACATGTTTGTAGCCTACTGATCCACTGGGAACAGAGTTTTGTCCACTTTTTTCCAGCTGTACTGAAGTTGACAATGGACAGTTCAATAACTCATACTCCTTCACCTCCTTGTCAATGATTTTCTGAAGCTCTGCAATTGTTTTCCCTGATTTTTCAGATGTTTTATACATTTTTGTCAATTATCAACACTTCGTTGTTTGCCCTAGAACCTTTGAGAACTTCCACTTGCTTTACTGCATAGTTGATACATTCTTGTCTTTTTTCAATTTCAAGACTGAGTTCAATCTGAAGAGTCGATATCTCTTCCTCTAGTCAAACAGACAACTGCGCCATTTGCCGTTTTGTCTTATCTTATGCCGTTCTCACTACTTTGTAATTTTTATTGTTTCTCTCAATGTTTTCGCTGTGTACAAAATTTCGTTCCCAACTTGTAAAAATTTTCAGTTTTGACCAATTTTGAGTTTTGACAAATTCTAAGTTTTTTCAGTTTCAAAGGCTATTTCTTGCTGTCTGACGGCTCTTGTAGCTGATTTGGAGTGGCGGCAATAAAAAGTATGAAAAGTGATGCTAGCATTACAACTTACATTAGGCGGATAAAGCGTTGAGAGGGTTCACGAAATGGGGGGTCTAAGCCGTGAGGAGAAGAAGAGGAAGAGGAGGAAGAAGAGGAGGAACAGGAGGAAGAGGAGGAAGAAGAGGAAGAGGAGGAAGAGGAAGGAGGAGGAGGAGGAGGAGGAGGAGGAAGGAGGAGGAGGAGGAGGAGGAGGAGGAGGAGGAGGAGGAGGAGGAGGAGGAGGAGGAGGAGGAGGAGGAGGAGGAGGAGGAGGAGGAGGAGGAGGCGGCGGCGGCGGCGGCGGCGGCGGCGGCGGAGGAGGAGGAGGAGGAGGAGGGGGGGAGGAGGAGGGGGGAGGAGGAGGAGGGGGGGGGAGGGGGAGGAGGAGGAGGAGGAGGAGGAGGAGGAGGAGGAGGAGGAGGAGGAGGAGGAGGAGGAGGAGGAGGAGGAGGAGGAGGAGGAGGAGGAGGAGGAGGAGGAGGAGGAGGAGGAGGAGGAGGAGGAGGAGGAGGAGGAGGAGGAGGAGGAGGAGGAGGAGGAGGAGGAGGAGGAGGAGGAGGAGGAGGAGGAGGAGGAGGAGGAGGAGGAGGAGGAGGAGGAGGAGGAGGAGGAGGAGGAGGAGGAGGAGGAGGAGGAGGAGGAGGAGGAGGAGGAGCCCTTCACACCATAAAGTTATCTCCTCAAAACCGTTTCAGTGAATCGCATACTTAGAGGCCTTGGGGCTTTACCTGCATATCCCGTTTTTGAGGACGAAAAGTTAAAAGCGTCAGACGGCAATTCGGTCACGCAAAACAGCTGTTATGAGAAAGACTGCAGGAGTAATATGATTGCAACGCTTCGTTTGAGAGCAATCAATGATTTCAATGCTTGCATATGCTTTCTTAGAAGATATGGGTGCTTGTGAAGTTGCGTTTTGCTTAGTTGTATAGGTGGTCTATAACAATTAGAAACGTAACCGACTAACGTCGGGAGCATTGCTCTGAAACGATCGGCGAGCTGTTGGCTTCTGTGTGGCTTATGCATGGTAGCAAGCAATAGTGCGTGCATTAGAGGAGGGGCGAGCGGAGTGGGGGTCTAAGGAAGGCGGGCGGGGGGAGCGATGGGGGTTTCGTAGGGCTGGACCGGCGTCCAAAAGTGGAGACAAGGGGAGTGCGAGGGGGGGGGGGGGGGGAAGGAGCAACAGTGGAGGGGGGCAACAGCTCATTATCAGGCTTCGATTAATCTGGGCTTTACTTCGCTGCCTTCGCGAAATCGGACATGCAAAAGTAGTTCTTCAAATATTACTTAGAACTTGGTTCCAACTGGCTTAAAAATTTTGAAAGAATACGCGTTCCAAAGGCGACAGCATGAAAAGGATTCATGCACATTTCGGGCACACCAGCGCAACAACAATAACTATAGAAAGCACTATCGTTTTGGCAAAATTACACAATCATAAATACTGACATAACCAACGAACAAACGTCGGGCTAATTGCTTCCAAACGACTGGCGAGGAATTGGCTTTCGTAGGCAATAGCCGAAACTTACCGAGTCCATCTTCAGTGGGTGGGGGCATGAAAAGGGGGTCAAAAGTGTCTCATAGTTTCTGTGAATACCCCACTAAGCTTCTTAGAGAGCTGCTTAGCTGAGCAGTTTATACTGTTTCCCCAAGTCAAAAAATTGTTAATCAGACCAAAAATTGGTATTTTAAAACATTCATGAAAGACCAGCAGGACTAAAGTAGTTGCTAAAAACTTTGTTTGAGAGCAGTTAATAATCTCGTCGTTTTCCAAAATTAGCGAACTTCAATCCAGAAACGCTGTTTTATATGGTCAAACTCAATCAATTAGAAAATATCAGCGCAGAATTTACATGGACCATCAAAAAGAAACGACTGCATATGATTACTGAAAGGGACTGGTGACTGACCTCTTCAAAAGCTGCCCTGAATTCTCCTCCAGGTGTGAGGCCAGTCTTCTGCTGTATCTTGAGAGACACAAACAGCAACAGACTGTTCAACAGCCCAACCATTGTACTCCCATGCTAAAACAAACACGTCTCACCTACTGCTTCACAGTAATCATTATGTGCATTTTATGTGCTTAACTTGCAACTGTTCAATAATACTGAAGATCATCTGTCATAATTTATCCGGCAAATTGCCTGAAAAATAGCCACCGTTGACCCCACTGACCGACAGTCTATTTTTTCAAAATAGCAAAGTGTTCCAGTTTGTCTCTTAGTTTCATTAGATTTGACAGATAAGGTGAATTCAGCCTCTAAATTGAAAGGTCATTATACCACTACAAGTTGGCAGTAGACTCCAACGAACTCTGATGTCTTAATGCACTAAGTCAAGTCATTAAACATTGTCTTAGTCTTAAACATTGTTCATTTATCCCGTTGAACATATTTGCGCAAATTCTGCTGACCGAATTCAAAATTGCATTCAGGTGAAACAATGAGTGAAATAAATCAAAGAAAACATAGCCACTCACAAATTTCAAGAAAAGCCACTCACACCATAAAATTGTTTCCTCAAAACAGTTTCGGTGAGTGTCTGAGTCTTATAAACTATTAATTACCCCATGATGAAATAAATAAATACAACTTCAAGTAATTAACATAACCAACTAAACGTCGGAAGAATTGCTCTTGAACGACTAGTGGGAGCTCTAATCAATTGCAGCCTGCTTCAATCGGGGGGGGGGGGGGAGGGGTAGCCTAAATGGGACTAAGAAGTTCTATAGTGGGCTTCAAATAACCATACTAGAGGTTAACATATACCACTATTAAGATTTAAAGTAAAAAAATGACACCAGTTTCGGCGCACTTTTTATTTGACTTTTAGTATTAAATTGCCGCCAATTGAGTTCAGCTGCTTGAAATTGTGATTGAGAGAGAATTTTAGATCACGCGAAATGCAAAAAGTCAAGGGCGTAAAAGTCACTCGAAAAGTCAAAACCGTCAAGCGAAAATTTTGCATAAAAAAAAAGACACACACGTTTACAATAATTGCTATGAACTGCGTTCAAGAGCAATTAAACAACACATGAATGAAATTTAGAACCCTTAGTTAACAAAATTAGAGAAAAAAACAGCGCAAAAAGAAGTCAAATAGCCACACTTAAAAAATTTTAATTCTAAAATCTAAAAAAAACTGTCCAAGCCAACTTCTCACTTCATTTTCAAGGAAGTTTAAAGAAATTAGCGCCCAAAACTTTTTTTACTACTCCAACATGCCTAATTTCCCTACTCTAATTTGACTTCTCATTAAATAAAAGGTCAGAAAAAGTGTGACAGAGCTCTAAAAAGTTTTCTGAAGAATTTCGCAAAAGAAGTCCAATATTGACCACGGTCACTAACGTAATGACCGTCTGCAAAATCATACTAATCAGTTCGAAACAGTTGAAGGAAATTTAACAATGGATAAGTAGCTGACAAAAACGAAATAATTTGCTTTACAAGTTCCGACTCCAAAATATATACTGGCAAGATTTTTCGATACAGTTAGTTTTCAGTCTTTGAACGACTTGAAATTGACAACAGAAAAACAAAAATAATACAGAGAAAACAGAGGAAAGGAGAAGGAATGAAGAACAAAGTCAAGAAACAATTATCTCTACAAAGATCTGGACCAAAATCTGGACCACAAAAGGCTAAGATGCTATATCCCAACCATTTTTAGAGAATCAAGTTTGTTACTTATAACCATTCGAAACACGGCAGAAACACATTAAACAATAAAAAGCAAAAAAAACATCATGGAAATCGGCCAAGAACTCAGAACTCCCAAAACCGCAGAACTCCCAAGTAAAATAAATTTGAAGATTAAAAAAGTGCTACAAGTCGAACGTGGCAAAATTGAAAAAATGGCATGTAGAAGTGTATTATTCGTAAGATTCAATCATACTCTTAGATAAAAAGAAGTGCACATAGAAAAATCTTTCTCTAAAAATCCAAGACCAAAAAATGCTCAAGCAAAAATATGCAAGCAATAAGGTTCAAAATCCTGTCCAATTTCGAAAAAAAAATGAAAAAGCCAAGAAATTAACAAGTTGCAACAAAATAACTAATTTTTCAAACAAAGCTGTTAACAATTGGGAACTATCTTAATGCAACAGGCGTCTTGTTAATCACCAAAAAAACAAAAAGACAAATCAAAGGTCGAAAAGGCAAAGAAACGGCCTGAAAATCAGCAAAACAGTTGAAGAATGCCAAAATGAGCTAAAATATAGCATAAATTACCAGATTCTTTCAAACCACTATCAAATCAAGCCTAAAAATACTACCACATAACGCAAAAATATATCGTATAAAACCACTACGATAAAAAATGAAAGCTGCTTTAACAATACGTCTAGCACCCAGACAACTCCATTTTTGAATGCGTTTCATTTCCTGCTTTAAAACTCAACCCAGTAAAATTAATTAAAAACATTGCAGGAAGAACTCCGGAAACAACTCAAAGAGTAGTAACAAACTATACCTTCAGAGAACAAGCACTCACTGCAGCCACTCACTTTAACAAGAACTGATGAAAGTCAAATAATAAACATAACCGACTAAACGTCGGACGAATTGCTCTCGAACGACTAGTGGGAGCTCTAATCAATTGCAGCCTGCTTCAGTCGGGGGGGGGGGGGGCTAAATGGGACTAAGAAGTTCAATAGTGGGCTTCAAATAAACACATTAGAGGTTAACATACCACTATTAAGATTTAAAGTGAAAAACAGCACAAGTTTCGGCGCACATTTCATTAGACTTTTGGTATTAAATTGTCGCCAATTGAGTAAAGCCGCTTGAAATTGTGATTGAGAGACAATTTTAGATCACGCGAAACGCAAAAAGTCAAGGGCGTAAAAGTCACTCGAAAAGTCAAAATTGTCAAGCGAAAATTTTGCACAAAAAAGACACACACGTTTACAATAATTGCTATGAACTTCGTTGAAGAACATAGCTTCAAAAAATAACTGAAATAAAAAATAAAAACAATTAGGTCTTTACAGAAAACAAGATCAAATAGAACCAAAAACCTTTTCCTTGCAAATAAAGCAGAAATAATATGCTCAACGAACAAAAGGCAAGCCGTAACAGTCGTATGTTTTAGATGGTTTATGTTGAACTCACCGCAGACGACCGATAAGCAACCTTCCTCAAAAACCAGCACGCCCAATTGAATCTAAATACTTTTTCATTTTTCTTTTGATGAACTGCAATAAATTGATGAGATACAAAGTTTCCGTCATATTTCATAGTTTTTAACAAGTTTAGTGAAGAAAAATGATTCAAAATATCAAAACTAAAACTGTAATCTCTTCTTTAAAAAACTTCATTAAGAAATAAGCATCACTTTAATTGCATATGAATTCAAAAACAAAACTAGGGCCAAAAAACGCTAACATGAGCAAATTAGCCCAAAAACCCCCCAAATCACATAAAACTTATATTAAATCACATAAAACTTATACTAACTTATATTAACTATATATAAAAAGTAAAAACTATTAAACCGAGCCTGAAGAAAAGACTATATATAAATCAAACCTCGGCCAAATATAGTTAAATCCAAAAAAGACGCCGCAAGTGCCTAGAAAACTCAACATAAAACTCATATTAATTACCAGAAAAAAAACATACCCGGCAGATTGCCGGAAAATAGCCGCCGTTGATTCCAATAAGCATGATTGGGATTGCAATAACAAAAGATATTGAAAAAAAAAGGTTTTTGTACAAAAACATTTTTTTAAGTCCGATTTATTTTGATGGCATTTCGTAGTTGAACATACTTCTGTTTCTTAGAGAGAGGCTACAGGGGCTACTATCAATAACAATAAGCATTAGAGATGGTAAGTAAGACTTATAGAAACGACGTTCAAATAGCGGTCATCTAAAATTGGGCTTTATGAGTTTATCCCGTTTCTATTTCTGATTTCAATTTTTATACTGACTCTGTTCATTTTGAATTGCTTTGCTGAGCAACTGATGTTCAAATTCACTTTTAGCAGAATGAGAGAAGAGAGAAACTAGCCTAGAGAAGTCAAAAAGATTTCACGCAAAATGTTGAAAAGGCGGCAAAATTAGGTAAAGCGAAACATTTTTTTATTCGATGAAGTAAAAAAAATAGGAGCGCTATAATAGCCGGCTGAGAAGATGAGGGCGGCTATTAAAAACACTATCAAACCGAGCTTGAAATTAAGACTATACGCCAATTCCAACATCGATCAAAAAGTAGTTAAATCCGAAGCAGATGCCGCACGTGCCTAGAAATTGTCCAAAAATTTAACTCGCTTATAGACAATTTATTTCGCCTCAATTTCCAGCCCTTTCGAAATATCGGTATGAATAAAGAGAAACTTTTTTCGCGGGGCGTAGGATGTTACGCTAAAGCTCGATTAAGCGAAGCCAATTTTGATAGCCAATAGGCAAATATTTTCAACTAACATTTTGTGGAGATTAGGCGAAAGCCAATGAAATCACAGACGGTACTTAAAAATCCAATTCACTCTATCAGATACGCAACTATCCCTGATAATTGTCTTTCCAAGAAAATAAGTTACTAAAGAGAAGTATACTATTTTTTTGAACTAATAAATCATTTTTACAACCCTCAGAAAAATCCTGAATAAGAGTTTTGGCAACCGTTATAAGTGAAAGAGTGGAGAACATGACATTTTTTAAAAAAATTCTAAATAATTGAAAGGCTGCGGAAAACCAAGAAAAACTTAACTAAACTGAAATACTGCTCAATATTAATGAAGCCTTTGCCTGTTTTTGTCAGCTATTCTCATGTACTGACAGTGTTTAGAGACAATTGAGTACTTTATAGCGTCAAGTGGATTTTGAAGTACGAAGTACCGTCTACGTTCACTTGGCTTTCGCCTAATTTCCACTAAATGTTAGCATAATATTTTCTAATGGCTACAAAAATTAGCCTCACCTAATCGAGCTTTTGCCTAATATCCCATCCTCCGTTTTCAATCCACTCTTCAATTTTGCACTCAAGCCACTGCAAGACACTTTCCACGCGTTTCATTTCTTACTTCAAAATTCACTCCAATGAAATAGATTAAAGGACACTTATCCAACTCCTCTCCGAATCGTGAAAAAAGACAGCGTACCAACTCAATTCAAATTGCTCGAATTTAAAAAAAAATTACGATGAGATCAATAATAGCCTCGATTTCGCTTCGCGGCTATTAATTACTAAAAACAAACTCCGGTGTGTTCAATCATAGCCATGACGATGTCATCAATGGCCAATGTACTGCAATTTACCTTCTGTATACTGAGTCTGACATTCTGGTAGGAGAGTGGATTTGGGGTGGAGAGGCGGATTTCGAGGTCCTCCCGCAGCATTATATCCTTCCTAGCTGGACACAGTTCCACCACCACATCACGAGGAGAAGTCGAGCGTATTATCTGTTCAGAAAGAAAACAATTTAGAACTGACTTAAGTTTTGCAGCACTTTGTTTGAAAGAAAAGACGACGAACTACCTTTCAAAAATCGCCCAAAATTTGTCAAATCTGTAAGAACAATGCAGAAGATTTCATTCATAAGGCAAAATCCTGACAGAATTAGCAATATTCAAACATAAACCGACCAACCTCGGACAAATTGCTCTCGAACGACTGGGGAGACAAACAATTTAGTAGCGGGCATAAGTTAGAGAAACTTTTGATTCAAAACAATTGACTAGGGAGAAACCTCCTCAATTAAATTCGCGGACATTTTCCACTAAGCTACACGGGCTATGTTTGGTCATATCACAATCGGTTTTATTTTAGCAACAAACTTAACTTCTGAATGTTAAAGAGAAGTTCAAAAAGTAAAATAATAAATCCAAAAATCCAAAAAGTGAAGCTTAAAAAAGTCGCGAGAAGTAAAATCGAAAGAGTGTTCAAGAAAATAGTCAAAGAAAAACTTTACCTTAAAAGACACACACTTTACAATAATTGCTTCAAACTTCGATCACGAGCAATTAAACATTGATAGAATGATAAACCATTATCTCCCCGGATCAACTCGTTGAGTCAATTAAGTATCTTCCCTGCCATTCTAAAAATCCATGTCAGCCTAATTGGTAAACTCTTTCAACAAGACTGTTTAAACTTGCACGGCTTTCTAGAATCCATTAACACAAAAAAACCAAAAAGGAACATAGCTGGCATATTGCCACAAAATAGCTGCGATAGCTTCGTGGACTTGCAGCCTCAAAAATATAAATAAAACATCTAAGAACTAAGGTCGGAAGAATTGCTCTCGAACGACTAGTGACAGCTCTCATTCTAATCAATTGCAGCCTGCTTGAGTCAAGGGGAGGGGTGTAGCCTGATTGAGTCTAAAAAATCACTAGAGGGCTTCAAATAACCTCATTAGAGGTTAATATATAGCACTATTAAGATTTAAAGTGATAAAATGGCACCCGTTTTGGTGCACTTATCATTTGACTTTTAGTATTAAATAGCTGCCAATTGAGTTAAGCTGTTTGAAGAGAGAACTTTCGATCACGCAAAAGTCAAGGGCCTAAAAAGTCACTCGAAAAATTAAAAAAACGGTCAGGAAAAAAATTGCAAAAAATATAGCGGGTAGAATGTAGAATAGCATAGAATGTAGAACAAGAATATGAAAAATATGAAAAAAGAAATAAAAGCAACATAGTGAGACAAAAATCCATTCTTAGTGAGAAATATGGGTAGCTAGTTGGGGGTACATTACAAACAAAGCTACTTATAAGGTCCAATGTTCGAAAATAGAAGTCAGCGTTCTAAAACAGAAGCCAATGTTCGAAAACAAAAGTGAAATTTCAAGGCAAGACTTCAGCTTTAAAAAATTTGTAGAATCTCAATACTCCTCTTCCGGTCGTAAAAAGACATACGCGTTTAAAACAATTGCTGCTCTTTGCGAGCAATTAAAAATGAGACCAAAGATGAGAGAAACTGCTATTATGACATTCTTCACGGAAAATGCATAACCTATGTGTTGTTTCTATTAGGTGTCCTCGAATAACTTTCATTTAGAGAGATATGTACTAACTTGAATAGATCTTCAATTTAATTAACAAAAATCTTTTTGAAGTCATCTTCGAGAGTGCGGCAAGTCGCTTGTGACCAAAAAACTTAATCACACCAATGAACATAACTTGCACCAACAGGAGTGAAAATGACGTCACGCAATCAATTTAGAGAAAATTAGATGAAATAAAAAGCGGAATTGAGTGTGGTGACATATGATATTGACAAACAAATAAAAAAACAGTTTCTGGATGACATCGTATCTGGTTTTCTTATGCATGCTGCACATGTCAATGCTGAAGTTTTCATTAGGAAAGCGATTAAAGTTTTATCAAGTTATTTAAACTTTAGTGAGGCGACGCGTGATTGTTTCAGTGTAAAAACGATGCATTTTGGTGCAAAGACCTTTTTATTTGGTGAATTCGGAAGCTTTGAGTGGCAGCGGTAGGCGAACTGAAGCTTTCAAAGTTTCCAGACAAAAACCGCCATTTTACGAAAATTAAATATTTTTATACTGAAAAAAATCATTCTTGGCTCACTAAAGTTCAGTAACATTTGATAAAACTTTAATCTATGTCGTAATGAAAATTTCAGCCTTAACAAATTGCAGCCAGTAAAATAATGCTAATTACAATGTCATCCAGAATGCATACTGAAATGGTAAGCACAGTTTATTCTTAGAGCAAAAAACAAATCCCCGTTACGAAAATAGCTGCAATCTTGACTTCTATTTTATTTAATTTTAGAAAAATAACTGGTAATGTTGAAAAATAGCGGCAACTTTTAAAATGAATAATTTTCAAAATTGATCAATTCAAAAACTTTCCCAGGCTAGAATTTTCAGAAAATAGCCGGTCTCCAGAGTTCAGATACTTGCCATCAACTCTGCGATATAAAAGACATATCAGCAAAAAAAATTTAAAAAGCAATGGAATCCTTTAATAGTTAGCTCCAAGCGATGTCATAGGAAAAGCATAAGAGTCCTTCATTCAGAAATAGCAGTCGTAAATAACGTAAAACTAAACCCCGCGAAATCTCAGAATAGTATAATAATAAACGAATTCAAAAGCAAAAAATCTAAGAAAAGGGCGAAACCGTGAATTTCATAGAACTCAAAGAATAGGCAAAAAAACCAAAAATGATGGATACCACATATCGTAAAAAAATACCAGAAACGAGAAGCCTGCAATTTTCACAACTTTGAAAATTGAAAAATTAAAGTAGAACAAACGCACTTCATTATTTGACCCTGGATGTTTAATAAAAACTATTTAGCTATTATTCTGTCAATATAAAACAATAAAACTTCGAAACATTGAAATGTTTTTCCGAAAACAACAAATTATTGTTTAAAATTCACCAATTAGGCAAATTTTTGTATGAATTTCAAACACTTAACCCCAAAAATTACAAATACAATGGAATATTAACCCCTGGCGGTTCCGATAAAGGCTTATTCTCGCACATCAAACCAAAATCAGAAAAATGGTTTTGTAAGTAAAAAAATACACACGCTTAAAAGAGAGAAAAGCAAACGTTAATTTAATAAAAAAAGATCGAAATTAAAATAAAAGCAAAAAATAAATACAAAAATTGAGAAATTGAGACAATTTTGCCCTTCCAACGCATTATGGAGCTCAGAGATACTTTGCAATGAATTGTAGAGGTTTCTGAAGCCACAATTGAAAATTATTTTTTATGACAACCTACTAAGCAAAAAAGAACGAGCCAAATGGACAAAAAGGTGCTGCTCTATGTACCATTCAGTCGAAAAAATATTTGAAGTCAAAAAGTCAATCATTTAACCCAGATCATGAGAAAAACACTTCTCTCGCTTGGAAAAAATAGTTCAAATAGCAATTATCAATTTCTTTTTTAGGTCAAAACGCCGCCTGAACTAATAGTACTTCCTGTGACAAAACTTAAACATTATCGACTAACGTCGGGCGAATTGCTTTCAAACAACCGGCGAGCGGTTGGCTTCGTCAGTAGCTGGCAACGGTTTAGTGAGGCCATCTTTAGCTTGATTCGACTCGGCAACTTTTAGATTTCTAGCCTTGTTAGTAAATAAATCAAGTAAAAAGCTGATTTTAGAAATTTGCGAAAATCTTGCAAAATTTAAAAAAAGCTTCCAGATTTCACAGTGAAAATGTTCAACACTATTTTGTGTCTCTTGAGTTATCTCAAGTAACCCATCTGCAAGACTTGAAAAAAAAGGACAAAAAAATTCAAACATTTTGAAAACAATTGCAAATTTTAAAATCTTGCTGAAATTCAAAATATTAATTTCTTCAAAATCACTTCATTGTCTCGAGAGAGTATCCAGTATCCATATTTGAAGCCTTAAATAGTTTCACTGGCTCAAAGATCCATAAACCTGGAACATGATACTGTTTTCCGAAAATTTGAAAATTAAATTTTATCAAAAAAAAAATGGTCAAGCTGGGATCATTAAAATATTTATAAGCATTGCATTAACTCTAGAAACAATGCGACCGCTTACCTGCAAGCATTGAAGCAGGTCCCTAAGAACCTGGTGCCGGAAAAAAAATGATAAACATTCAAAATGATTAAAAACTTGAAATTGCAAAAATTTTTAAAAATTGCCGATATTAAAATTTTGAAAAACATTCCATTGTGGGCAACAGTGGAGTGGGGGGGCAACAGCGCGGTGGGGGGGGGGGGTTGGCGGCAAAAGTAGGGGGGTCAACAATGGGGGAGTCTTCAGCCTCTAAGAACCGCCCTCCACACCATAAGTATAAGTCTCCAAAACAGTTTGAGCTGAAACAGAGCTGAGAGGCTCTAAGGACACTTAATGCCCGCTGGGCGCTACCTATTTATCCCGTTTTTGAGAACGAAAAGTCGAAAGCGTCAGACGAAAAATCGGTCCAGCGAAAAATCGCATTAAGAAAAAAAACCACAGGACTAATATAATTGCTACAAACTTCGTTTGAGAGCAATTAAAAAACAAGATAGGCCGATAACAGTAAGAACATTTATACGTAAAAACACTCACCGTTCACGTCATGTGTGAAAAGGGCAAATGAAATTGATTGGTTACCTTGCGGACATCCTCTTGACTCTCTTTACTGAAGTGGGCAGTTCCCACGAGATACACTCTGGCACCATTCTCACCCTCCAGCACGTGAATAGTCTCGGGCAACTTGTTCAGATCGAACAGTCCACTCAGGGCAATTTCACTAGCTCCTTGCTCTTGATCATCTGTGACATTGGATTCTCTCGGAAGCTCGTCGACGTCCGAATTTTCGGAGATCCTTACATTGAGGCTCGAGTGGTCACCTTCCAATCTTGAATGGTTTACAATATTATTTTCGGCACTCAAAATCTGGTCACTCATTTCTTCACATTCAAGAAGTACCTCAGAAGTTGGTCGATCAACGCTGACTGAAGTCAAATCACCAAAAATCGAATCAAAATCTGCAAGTAAAGCCTGTCTGATCTCAGTTTGTTCTTCTGTTAAGGGAGTTTTAAGAGTGAGTGTGTTGTACTGGCTGCTATTCTCGGATGAAATGCTGTTAAGGGGGAGATTTCCAGGTATTAGTCCCAACAATTCTCCGTTTGAAGGATAATTGTCCAAGGACTCTGACGTGTAGAGATTTTGTTTAGAAGAAGTCAGCTCACTGTAACTTCTGACACCTTTCACTCTACCTGCAAAATTACATCCAATGTCACCCTCTATGTAGAACGCAATTCCACTATCTTTTCATTAAAGCAGTATATGCATTCTCTACACAGTCTCGTTATATATGCTATTCAAGACGAATCTTCTGTAATTCGATATCAAGCAAATTGTAAAGGGCGAGGGGAGGGGGTAACTAGACCCTAAAAAATAATGTATCCGGGAGTATCTACTATCTAATTTTTTTTTATTTATTTGGGGCTTTAATGATTAAATAGAATAAATTAGAATGAACAATTAGCAACAGAAACTTTTTCTATCCATGCCTGATTAATGATTTACCGAGGCCTTTTAGCGCCATTTCACGCCAAGTGCGTCTCGCTTTGTCAAATAGCGAAATTTCCGAACACATTTGAAGCAAAATGGAATCTTTACCGAAATTCAAAACATAGCCGGCAGATTGCCGGAAAATAGTCGCCGTTGACGCACATGGGGATTGAAACGGAAACGGAAAAAATTAAAGAGAAAGAAATTGACAGTATGTTTCTAAGTGTCAAAGTGTCTTATTTGGTGCGCAAATTCTGCATTTCGGTAAGAATCTAAAATAACCATAAATTCAGATTCTAACCTGAACGCTGTTAACCATAAAACTAATAACATCTACCAATCGCTTTAAAGAACTTTGATATTCTAATGCACTATGACTAACTTAATGACCGGGCTTTATATGTTTATCCCGTTTCTTTCGATTTTGCTCTTTTGACTTTGACCGTATTCACAACATTGTGTAATTCAATGCTCGAAAGAATTTAAAATCCATTCAGTTGAAGCAGTGAGTGAAGTAAGTCGGAAGTCAAACAGGAAAATCGTTACTTATGTAAAACGAAAAACGTGATCAAAAGGTAAAGCGAACTTTCAAAAAAACAAAAAGGAGAGCACCAAATAATAAGTTCTGAAACGAGGGAGAAACTATATACTCCATGAGCATTTTTTAAGAGCAATGTGTTGCATATAGAATGCAATGCGAATGCATGACAATACTAAAAAAGCCAAATAGAGTAGTTAGTGTTAGGGGGTCTAAGCAGGTACAACTACTGTGGAGCTAGTTCAGCACTGGACAAATTGGTCTTTAACTTTCTAACTTGGACGTCTTTTTACTCATTCTCTTGTTATTTCTTGTTAATCGAGGCTTCATCTCTCTAGCCAAGTATACGTCGAATAAGTACAGTTTCTCCTCAAGCTATTTTCAGCTCGTCTCATACATAAGTTACACTAGGTTGTTATCGCTCAAACTAACACTCCCACTTAAATTGTTCATCTCCAATTTCCTAGTTACTTAAATATCTTGTCTCTGCGTTCAAGCTCACGAGAAGGGTCTGCGGCTCATATTCTATAAGCGCTACAGCCTAATCTTCTAAGCGCTATACCAACTGGTCTTAGGCTCTCATTGAGCGTAGCTTAGCACCCATTCTCGTGTTATTTCTTGTTGTAGAGTCTTCATCTCGATAGCAAGTTTACGTTGAACAAGTAGAGCTTCTCGTCAAGTTATGTTAGGTTCATCTCATGCATATTTTACGCTAGGTTGTTCTCGCTCAACCTACACTCCCCCTCAAATTGGTCATTTCCCATTTAACAGTTTGAAACTATATTGTCTCTTTTGCGTTTAAGCTCAGACAAAAGTCTCAGCTCATATTCTGTTAGGGATCCCAAGCCTATTGCACCAGGTGCTAGGTCTTAAGCTCTTACTACCCATTCTCTTGTTATTTCTTGTTCCTCAAGGCTTCATCTCTCCAGCCAATTATACCTTGAACAAGAAGAGCGTCTTGTAAAGCTTAGAGCGTCTTGTCAAGCTTTGCACAAATTACAATAGGTTGTTCTTTGTCAACCTTCTAACTTTTAAGATATCTCATTTGGGAGTTTTTATTTACTTGTCTGCAGTAAAAATCGGGCATCTAAAAATTTGTTTAACTTTCTAAAGAAAAAACAATCAATGGTTATTTTGATAGCCACCAACTTTTAAAAATTTTAATTTCACAAAAACTTCAACAAAAATTTAAAATTATCTAGACAGTATGAAAACTGTTTTTTTTTTGCAAAAAAGTATATAAATCAGCTTTGTATGCAAACCTTTAGAATTAAAAAAAATGCATATCCCGAGAGCAGCGCGCCATTTCGGTATTAAACCGACAGCAGCTCCCCATTGCAGTATTTAACCGACGAGTCGAGTGGAAGTTTATAGAACGTTCCCTATTTTCGCCTTGGTTTTATGCAAACATAAACCAACAAACGCCGAACGAATTACGTTCAAACTACACGTGAACCCTCAACCCTCAATACGTGAACCCTCAACTTCGGGATAACAGTCTGACAGCTTATCTACTAAGCTATATTGTTTGCAACTTCAAAGCTAAAAATCGCCTTTCTGTTAGCAAACTTTCTTCGGAATGAAAGCAATTGAGATCACGCAAAAATTCAGAGGTCAAGCGTGCAAAAGCCAATTGAAAGAATGTTTCAGAACAGAAGCGCAAAAACCTCAAGTGAAAAAAACTGCGTAAAATGTACACAATTGCAACTTCGTTTGAGAACAATTAAAAACACTGCTTATTTCGCTTATTTTGGTCTCAGGAAAGTTTTCTAGGTGTTTTTGAAATTCGCATTACAATTTTATTCTCCAAACACTGCTCTAACAGTTTCATTCTCCCAACACTGCTCTGAATAATAAAGACATCACTTTGAAGAACCACAAAGTCATGAGAACATTAATCCTAATAAGAGTGAAAAATGATGTCACAAAACTCAATCTAAAAACAGCGTGAATCTACAAAAGCTGATTTGAACTGAGCGTTCATCACAAAAAATCTTGCCAAAAAAATCACCAATTAAATTGCTTTATAGGAGTTGCTAATATGGTTCAAAATTTCAAGATACTAATAACCATTTTTTAATGAAAGCGCTCTCAAGTTATTTGAATATACGCTACATACTACACGCTAAAATGGGCTACATAAAAATTGACTAGATAAACTCACAAAACATTGGGAGATCCGCGCTCCCATCCCTATAATTTCTACCCTTTTCATAGCAACTGAGAGCGCAAATACAACTCTGAAAAGTGCGTAAAACGAAGCAAAACTGAATTGCGAGTGGACCTAAAATAGAGACATTCAGTTGATTTAAAAATCGAGTTATGAAACTTTATTTGACGCAATTGTATTTCTCGTTTTCTAATTTTAGACCATTTCTAAATTAAAGTAAATACAACTGCATCCATTTTGAAATTAACAACTTGAGGAAATGCTAACTCGAGTCAAAACCCAGCATAAGTGCAAAAATATCGCATGACTTTCAGACATTTTCAAATTTTTATTAGAGCATTGCAGCAAAATTTAAAATTAATTATGTCTGTTCTGATCAACATGCTCAATCCAATTAAGAAACAAAACAGAAGACAAGTGGTAGTACAAACTCCAGAATTTAGAAACAAAAACTTTATTAAGTTTAGATGAACAAGAAACTAATGTACTTGATTGACAAACGCTACCAGGAATGAGTGGACTCCGGGTGATCAAAATTAGTTGACCCTCGTCAATCCTCAAATCCCAACCCTTAGCCTTTTTTCTGACTATATCAGTCTCCTCCAACCTCCAGTAATTGCTCCATTTACAAAACAAAATAAAAACTCATTTTCGACCGTACTATTTGATATCTGTAAAGTGAAATTTTTATAAGTCTAAGACGGTGCTCACTGACTATCCTCTTCAGATATCATTCACTGAAGAAATTTTTTATTATTATACAAGTGCTTGCTTCTGCCAAAAAGAAAGATCGAAAATCTACTTGGAAGTCACTCTGAAAAACATCATTTTCCTTTTCTGAAACAACGGAAGTATTCACGACAGTTAAGTCCGTTCTCACAAACCATTCTCGAGCATTATTTTAAACTCAATTTTGCAACGGACAGTGGACGGCTTTAGAAACACGGTAAATGTACTTAAAAATTATGAGAGCAATGAAATAGATAAAATAGTAAACAAAAACTAACTTCTGTTTTCAGACGAGAATAAATTATTTAAAAAGTCCGCTAAAGTGTTTCCAGTACTTTGCTAACAAAGTTTTAAAAAAACGTGCATGTCTGGTCGTACTATCACTAATATCAAAGCTAATGAAGCGCAAAAAAATCCCGAACAACCAAAAAATCTAAGGACTATTTTGCGATCACATTCTGTTGAAAGATTTTCAGAAAATTATAGGCTGATGTAAATACGCAAATAAAATATTGAGGTGACTCGATTAATAAAGTTAACATTTTAAATCGTGATGTGTTATTTTACTTGCGAACACGACCGCAAGGCTTTTAGCAGCGGATATCAAATTATCAAGATGCATAAATTGTCGAGGCAAACTACTAACATGACAAAAACATCAAATTGAATTAAATTAAATTGAATCACAAATTACCATTTGAGATTATTGTCAAGTCCTCTGAAACAGTAATAAAAGAACTTTCAAACAAAGAGCTTTCCATTATCTTATCAACTGCATTTTATTGACCGATTGAGCTCCCCGGAACCAGTTTTTGACAATATCTTAAGTTTTGAAAATCGTTGAATGCATAATTTCAATAGACTCATAGCCTTCAGTACAACTTATCCCTCATTTTTTTAAACCTCGCGAAACTAACATCGGGCAGATGACACCGCTATTTAAGTTATTTTGAAATAAAATGGTTGATATTTTGAACGTAAGTAGTGAAGCCGAGGAGTCGAGCAGCAATCTATTGGAGGAGTTTCTAGTGGATCACGCCTCAGGATGTCGCAAAGCATCGATTGTTATAAATTGGGTCGCTTTAGTTCTGTCAGTGCTAGGGATTTTGACAGCTGTGAGCCTGCTACGAATATACGAGCAGTCATCCAATGTGTTCTTAGCTGCAATAGGAGTGGCAGACTCACTAGGAACATTGGATAATTTACTTCGCTTGTCCAACAGATGGATTGAAGGTTAGTTTTTAATAAAAAATACTGTGCTTCCACACACTGTGATCCAATTCCACAGATACCAAAAAGCCCAAAAAATCAACCACGAATTTGCAAATTCTTGAATACGTAATTGAGATTAATTAAGAATACATAATTAACTCACCCAAATTTGCAAAGCCAAAGGAAGAAGATACAGAAAAATTAGATATATGGAATGAGCAAAAAACCAATGGACAATAACCTGTAATCGCATTATGAGATCAAAAAATGAGTATAATTGGTTCATGTTGAATCGCGAGTAATATAAACAACGCGAATGAGTATTAAGGTAACTAACTCAATAAGTCACTCTACCGAGACAATAGTCGCAAAATTACTAGAACATAGATGACAGATTACCAAAAAATAGCCGCACTAGCTTGGTAGATCTGCAGTCTCAGAAAAATGTTAAAATAGAACAAAAAATTATTAAATGCTGAGATGTTATATTTTGATTAGGAATCTTTATAACTTATTGCTGCTTCTATTAGGTGCTCTCAAATAAGCTTCAAATAGAGTGACAAAAATTCGCTTGACCTTATCTTCCTGAATTAAAGTAGAGTCAATTTTAAAGTGAGGAAGTCATTTTTGAGAGTGAGGTAAGTCACGTGTGACCAAAAACTTAATCACGCGTAAGACAAAAAAAACCTTCATCCAATAAGAGTGAAAAATGACGTCATGCACGCAATTCAGTTGAAATTGCATGAACGAATGAACAAAATCAGATTTGAAGTGGTTGTGACGCCATATGGTCGTAACAAAAATCTTGACGAGGAAATAAAACGCAAAGCAGGACAAGTCCTGACGTAAAATTCAAAGAATTTTCATTGACTATACAACGAACTAGATAAGTCATTTGTGATCAAAATCTGATCACGCAAAAAAAAACTTTTACTAAAGAGAGTGAGAAATGACGTCACGCGCGCCAACGCCGTTAGTGAGAGGAAGAAGTCATTCAGAAAATTTAACTTCTTCAGCTTTGCTGTGTGCACAAATGTAAAACGAAAAAGAGCGTCAGACGACGAAACAAAAAAACATAGCATTACAAGTCCTGTAGTACAACTCAAAGAATTTTCATTGACTATACAACAAACTAGACCTAAAACGGACTAAGAGTGAATTGCTAATACTATTTCAAAATCAGATAAAAAACAAAAAAAGAAACGGAAAATCAAAATGCCGCTAGCGAGAACAAAAAACCACTAGAGAGAAATGTAAATTTGATTCTAACAAAAGAAACGCCTAGAATGAACTATGAATGTATTGGGAAAACCATTTAGAAAAAAAATCCGACCCAAAAGACTGAAAAAACAGTAACACCAAAGAGAAATTGCCGCATGTCAACAAAAAACCACTAGCGAGAAAGCGAATTTTTGTTCAAAAACCGTTTTCTCACTCTACTTTGAAATTAGAGCGACAAAACTTCACGCCGCGAAATCACTTGCTTTTTCGCTCCATTTCCTGTTTCTGCTTGACCAAAACCACTACTCCAATTTGCCTTCAAAAGTCATGAAAATGTGTGAACAGATCTTAAAAAAACAGCGCCCCAATACAATTCAAATTTCAAATTCTTTGAATTGTAATAACAGCCCCAGCTATCGCGGTGCGGTTATAAAAGAAAAACCAAAAGAAGGCCAATAATAGACCCAGCTATCGCTGTTGGGCTATTAAACAGATCGACCAATGATCATTATTTTTCACGCCTTCTGAATGTGAGAATGATAGTCTCAACTCATTTCATTTCCTTTGCCTTTTGCGCATGCAGGTAACAAAAGAAGTTTTGTTCCCATAGATCAGAGAAACTCAAATGCCTGAAAATTTTTGAAATTATTTTTTCAGTAGCGATTTGATTTCAGTAGAAATGATTTTTCAGTAGAGATTTTTTAAAATCTGCCAAAGCCAACACATCGTGACACTAATGCACACTAATGACTAAAACATGGATTAATCAGAAAAAAATGAAACAGAAATCGAACGGCAGAAGAGGCTATTTAATTCAGAGGGCGCTGTAGCCTAGATAATATTTTACGGTAGCAAAAAAATTCTGACCAAGGAGAATTTCGCTACCCCTAAATCCAGCATAATAAACTCAAGCATTACCAACTCAGTACTAAGGCCCTCGTTATATCAGATATTAAAATCGTTTTTGTTTTAGCAACAGACTTGATTTCTGAATAAGAGCAATTTAGGTTACTGAAAAATAGAGAAGTCAAGCGAAGAAGTCAGAAGAAGTGAAATCGAAGAAAATGATCCAGCAAAAATTTTGCATAAAAGACACACTCTGGGGTTATGCCTCGAAGGAAACTCGTAATTTTCTTTTAAAAATATTCGTGTTTTAGGAGTTTTTGTACGTTTGGTTTCTTTGAAACATGAAAACGTTTGACTATGGGCCGAGTTAAAACAAGAAACATTTTGATTCTGCTTTAGCTTGGCATTGAATTACTAAATCCGGTTAATATTATCAGAGCACTTTTTTAATCGGTTTCACGACTTCAATAATATAATCAAAGATATCTTACTACTTTCGTAAATTTCAAGTTCCAAAGCGTTTTTGAAATGTGCAAATGCGA
This sequence comes from Convolutriloba macropyga, assembly GCF_964194025.1. Lineage (NCBI taxonomy): Eukaryota > Metazoa > Xenacoelomorpha > Acoela > Convolutidae > Convolutriloba > Convolutriloba macropyga. The sequence continues at coordinate 25,566,760 of NC_134481.1, read as the reverse complement.
GATAGGTAAATAAGTTCAGAATAAAACAGAAAATAAAACAGAAACCTAACGGCAGAAGAGGCTATTTAATTCAGAGGGCGCTGTAGCCTAGATAAATTTTTACGGTAGCAAAAAAATTCTCACCAGGGAGAATTTCGCTACCCCTAAATCCAGCACCTTAGACTCAAGCATTACCAGCTCAGTACTCAAGCCCTCTTTATATTAGATATTAAAATCGTTTTTGTTTTAGCAACAAACTTGATTTCTGAATAAGAGCAATTTAGATTACTGAAAAATAGAGAAGTCAAGCGAAAAAATCAGAAGAAGTGAAATCGAAGAAAATGGTCCAGCAAAAATTTTGCATAAATGACACATTCTGGGGTTATGCCTCGAAGGAAACTCGTAATTCTCTTTTAAAAATATTCGTGTTTCAGGAGTTTTTGTACGTTTGGTTTCTTTGAAACAAGAAAACGTTTGACTATGGGCCGAGTTAAAACAAGAAACATTTTGATTCTGCTTTAGCTTGGCATTGAATTACTGAGTCCGGTTTATATTATCAGAGCACTTTTTTAATCGATTTCACGACTTCAATACTATAATCAAAGATATCTTATTACTTTTTGTAAATTTCAAGTTCCAAAGCGTTTTTGAAATGTGGAAATGCGAGATAGGTAAATAAGTTCCAGCCACATTTACGCAAGAGACAAGAAAAAATTAAAATGAGCAGCAAAATGCAAATCACTTCAGTTTCTCAGCTTTTCAGAAATGTCACTTTTGTTCTGTTTTGATATACGGGAAAGATAATGATCTCCCAGAATCGCCCAGGCTGGTATAAATAAATTGCCCAGCACGAAATTAAATAGGAGGGCCCGGAACAAGAGCAACATTTCAGTGAAACCACAACCTATTTGCTAGGTCAACAATTTGTCATAGCAGTCCCTGATAACTATCACAAAGGTGAAACAGACAAGTACTATTGTATCACAAGATTCTCCAAATCATTATCATCACACAAATTGAAAAATTTGAGCCATTTTTTTTTTCAATTGGTCAGTCCACTGATTGTACTCAACAATTAAAACAAACCTAAACATCCGAGGCAGCTTCAAATCAAATGCAATCTTGAGCAAGCGTGCGAGTCTCCTTTTTCAGATTTAATTCTGTTATATTAAAAACTAATGGATAAAAATGAATGACAATTGACTCAACGGTCAATTCGTATGGACAGTTATGCGCGAGCAGTTGTTTTAACGACATACAAATTAGGTACGCAACAAAATTGCTTGAGCGTAGGATTGCAATAATTCATGTCTTCAGGACGGACTCTATTCGACCAACACAACTACTTGTGTCGTTTCTACGGCTACTGTGTCTCAATGATCAGCCTGTGCAAGTGGTTCTTCTACATTATTTTGTGTCTGGATAGGTTCACAGCCGTACTCTTTCCATACTTCTACAGAGCACACGCCAAGAGGAAAGGAGCCATTGTGGTTGTACTTGGACTACTGGTTGTTAATTCACTTTTCAGCATTCCTTACCCACTCAATGGCGGTCGAATTCTCAACTACAGTAAGGACCTCCATATTACGGTGCAAATTGAACATTTTTTTAAATTTGAAGTTTTGTGGACAGCAGTGACAATATCTCGTCACATTTTCTCACTTTACGTCCGTATTTCTCACGGTGAAAAACCGACATATTAACCGTGAGCAGCAGTGAGGATGCATGGATAACAAACATCAGCCGCATTCACGGATAACAACCTAATCATTGTCCACAATTTTGAGCAGATAATTCTTTACAAAATTCTTCAATTAGTCTAAAATTTTGTTGCTGGAAATTATTTTGCAGTTACTTGAGACCAACTTCAAAGAATTTTTGTCTTCTTAATCAGCAATAAGCATTTCGAGAAATTTTCTGAAAATTAATCATCACTTAGGCATTCCTTCATTCTGGTTTAATTAAATCGTTGTTAACTGTCGTAGAAGTTAGATACCGTAACTATGGGCAACAGTGTTGGCGTGGGCAACAGTGAAAGTGAGACAGGAAAACAGTTTAAAAATATCTGTTTTGCACGATGGCACGTAGAGAATAACGACGTATAATTCCAACTTGCAGAAAAATTATTTTCTTGCTGTCACAACTGACCACACGCACTTACAACTCTGAATTTAAATGGATCGTGAAAAATGTTTGACCTTTCTGAGTACATGTCCCCCTCCCCTCAGAAAAATTTTTTGATCAAACAGCTTTTGGTTTTAAAGTTTTTGCAGCTTTTGGTTTTAAAGTTTGCCATATGTAAGACATCCAAATTTGGGCCTGCTGAAGTTATATCTAATAGAAGTTATATCTAATAGCTGAAGTTATATATAATCTAATAGCACAAAAAACCACAAAGGAATTGAAGCCTTCACTTCAAAAAATAAAATCGATAGCAGAGTAGGAAGCAAAAACTGTAAACATAAACCGACTAACGTCGGATGAATTGCTCTCGAAGGACAGAGCACTATTCAATAGCGACGGCTTTGACACTCAATCGCTTATATTTTAGCAACAACTTTGTTTCGGAATGAGAGCAAATGAGATCACTAAAAATTAAGTCAAGCATAAAAAAATCATTTGAAAAATAAGCGACATTTTTTTCATTTGTCTTACTTAATTTTGAGATCTCCAAAGCTTAGGTGAAATAATCAGTAAAGAGCAAGTTTTTTTCAGAAAATTGTTGTCAAATAATTATTGCGTGCTTCTTTACACTCATGTAATCAAATTAAAGAAAGCGCAGGTAAATTAGACAGTTAAATAATCTACATTCACAAAGAATCTGTTTCAAATAATAAAAAAACTTAATGTCGAGCAGAACACTTACTAAAGCGGGGAGTGAACATAATTGTCAATTTAAGGTTCCCCAGAGCCTCAATAACTGTTCGAAAAAAGTTGACAACGAAATGAAAGCAAGATTAGACGAATAAAACCAAACATAGCTGGCAGATTGACAGAAAAAAGCCGCAATAGCTTCGTAGATCTGCAGTATTAAAAAAAAAGACAGACCAAAAAATTACTCTTTTCATTGAAGGATGAGATGTTACCTTTTGATTAAGAATCTGTATAAGTTATTGCTGCCTCTATTAGCTGAACTCAAATAACCTTTAATTAGAGTGACACGCATTCACTTGACCTTACCTCTTTGAATTAAAATAAAGAAAGTCAACTACAAAGCGAGGAAATCATTCTTGAGAGTGAGGTGAGTCACATGTGACCAAAAACTTAATCATTCAAATGAACAAAAAAACATTGCTCCAATAAGAGTGAAAAATGACGTCACGCACGCAATTCAGTTGAAATTGCATGAACGAATGAACAAAAAGCAGATTTGAAGTGGTTGTGACGCCATATGGTCGTAAAAAAAATATTGACGACGAAATAAAAAAACATAGCAGGACAAGTCCTGACGTACAATTCAAAGAAATTTCATTGACTAAACAGAAAAGATAGACCTAGAATGGACTATGAGTGAATTGAGAAAACCATTTTAAAAAAAATCACAACAAAAAAATAAGAAAAAAAAACAGAAAATCAATGTAAAAATGCCGCATGTGAACAAAAAAACAACTAGCGGGAATTTAATTCAAACAAAAAAACAAGGTCTAGAATGAGCTCTGAAAGGATTGGGAGAACCATTTAGAAAAAAATCCGATCCAAAAATTTAATTCAAACAAAAAAACAAGGTCTAGAATGAGCTCTGAAAGGATTGGGAGAACCATTTAGAAAAAAATCCGATCCAAAAAATCGAAAAAAACAGTAAAAATCAGAGTGAAATTGCCGCATGTGAACAAAAACCACTACCGAGAAACCGAATTCATGTTCAAACACCGTTTTCTCACTCTACTTTAAAATTAGAGCAAAAAATTCACGCCCCAAAACCACTCGCTTTTTCGCTCCATTTCCTGTTTCGGCGTGACCAAAATCACTACTCCAATTTGACTTCAAAAATCATGAAAACGTGTGAACAGATCTTAAAAAAAAGACAGCGCCCCAATACAATTCAAATTCTTTGAATTGTAAAAACATAGCAGGACAAGTCCTGACGTACAATTCAAATTTTCATTGACTATACAACGAACTAGATCAGTCATTTGTGATCAAAATCTAATCACGCAAAAAACTTTTACTAAAGAGAGTGAGAAATGACGTCACGCTCGCAAACGCCGTTAGTGAGAGGGAGAAGTCATTCAGAAAATTACATTTTCAGCTTTGCTGTGTGAACAAATGTTAAACGAAAAAGATCATCAGACGACGAAACAAAAAAAACATAGCATGACAAGTCCTGCAGTACAACTCAAAGAATTTTCATTGACTATACAACAAACTAGACATAGAACGGACTATGAGTGAATTGGAAAACCATTTCTAAAAATCACAAAAAAAAACAAAAACAAAATCAAAATGCCGCTAGCGAGAACAAAAAATCACTAGCAAGAAAAGTAAATTTGATTCTAACAAAAAACTAAGCCCAGAATGAACTATGAATGGATTGGGAAAACCACTTAGAAAAAATCCAATCCAAAAACTGAATAAACAGTAAAAAGCAAAGTGAAATTGCCGCATGTGAACAAAAAACCACTAGAGAAGGCGAATTTATGTTCAAACACCGTTTTCTCACTCTGCTTTGAAATTAGAGCAAAAAAAAATTCACGCCCCAAAACCACTCGCTTTTTCGCTCCATTTCCTGTTTCGGCGTGACCAAAATCACTACTCCAATTTGACTTGAAAAATCATGAAAATGTGTGAACAGATCTTAAAAAAAAGACAGCGCCCCAATACAATTCAAATTCTTTGAATTGTAAAAACATAGCAGGACAAGTCCTGACGTACAATTCAAATTTTCATTGACTATACAACGAACTAGATCAGTCATTTGTGATCAAAATCTAATCACGCAAAAAACTTTTACTAAAGAGAGTGAGAAATGACGTCACGCTCGCAAACGCCGTTAGTGAGAGGGAGAAGTCATTCAGAAAATTACATTTTCAGCTTTGCTGTGTGAACAAATGTTAAACGAAAAAGATCATCAGACGACGAAACAAAAAAAACATAGCATGACAAGTCCTGCAGTACAACTCAAAGAATTTTCATTGACTATACAACAAACTAGACATAGAACGGACTATGAGTGAATTGGAAAACCATTTCTAAAAATCACAAAAAAAAAAACAAAAACAAAATCAAAATGCCGCTAGCGAGAACAAAAAATCACTAGCAAGAAAAGTAAATTTGATTCTAACAAAAAACTAAGCCCAGAATGAACTATGAATGGATTGGGAAAACCACTTAGAAAAAATCCAATCCAAAAACTGAATAAACAGTAAAAAGCAAAGTGAAATTGCCGCATGTGAACAAAAAACCACTAGAGAAGGCGAATTTATGTTCAAACACCGTTTTCTCACTCTGCTTTGAAATTAGAGCAAAAAAAATTCACGCCCCAAAACCACTCGCTTTTTCGCTCCATTTACTGTTTCGGCGTGACCAAAATCACTACTCCAATTTGACTTCAAAAATCATGAAAACGTGTGAACAGATCTTAAAAAAAAGACAGCGCCCCAATACAATTCAAATTCTTTGAATTGTAAAAACATAGCAGGACAAGTCCTGACGTACAATTCAAATTTTCATTGACTATACAACGAACTAGATCAGTCATTTGTGATCAAAATCTAATCACGCAAAAAACTTTTACTAAAGAGAGTGAGAAATGACGTCACGCTCGCAAACGCCGTTAGTGAGAGGGAGAAGTCATTCAGAAAATTACATTTTCAGCTTTGCTGTGTGAACAAATGTTAAACGAAAAAGATCATCAGACGACGAAACAAAAAAAACATAGCATGACAAGTCCTGCAGTACAACTCAAAGAATTTTCATTGACTATACAACAAACTAGACATAGAACGGACTATGAGTGAATTGGAAAACCATTTCTAAAAATCACAAAAAAAACAAAAACAAAATCAAAATGCCGCTAGCGAGAACAAAAAATCACTAGCAAGAAAAGTAAATTTGATTCTAACAAAAAACTAAGCCCAGAATGAACTATGAATGGATTGGGAAAACCACTTAGAAAAAATCCAATCCAAAAACTGAATAAACAGTAAAAAGCAAAGTGAAATTGCCGCATGTGAACAAAAAACCACTAGAGAAGGCGAATTTATGTTCAAACACCGTTTTCTCACTCTGCTTTGAAATTAGAGCAAAAAAAATTCACGCCCCAAAACCACTCGCTTTTTCGCTCCATTTCCTGTTTCGGCGTGACCAAAATCACTACTCCAATTTGACTTCAAAAATCATGAAAACGTGTGAACAGATCTTAAAAAAAAGACAGCGCCCCAATACAATTCAAATTCTTTGAATTGTAAAAACATAGCAGGACAAGTCCTGACGTACAATTCAAATTTTCATTGACTATACAACGAACTAGATCAGTCATTTGTGATCAAAATCTAATCACGCAAAAAACTTTTACTAAAGAGAGTGAGAAATGACGTCACGCTCGCAAACGCCGTTAGTGAGAGGGAGAAGTCATTCAGAAAATTACATTTTCAGCTTTGCTGTGTGAACAAATGTTAAACGAAAAAGATCATCAGACGACGAAACAAAAAAAACATAGCATGACAAGTCCTGCAGTACAACTCAAAGAATTTTCATTGACTATACAACAAACTAGACATAGAACGGACTATGAGTGAATTGGAAAACCATTTCTAAAAATCACAAAAAAAACAAAAACAAAATCAAAATGCCGCTAGCGAGAACAAAAAATCACTAGCAAGAAAAGTAAATTTGATTCTAACAAAAAACTAAGCCCAGAATGAACTATGAATGGATTGGGAAAACCACTTAGAAAAAATCCAATCCAAAAACTGAATAAACAGTAAAAAGCAAAGTGAAATTGCCGCATGTGAACAAAAAACCACTAGAGAAGGCGAATTTATGTTCAAACACCGTTTTCTCACTCTGCTTTGAAATTAGAGCAAAAAAAATTCACGCCCCAAAACCACTCGCTTTTTCGCTCCATTTCCTGTTTCGGCGTGACCAAAATCACTACTCCAATTTGACTTGAAAAATCATGAAAATGTGTGAACAGATCTTAAAAAAAAGACAGCGCCCCAATACAATTCAAATTCTTTGAATTGTAAAAACATAGCAGGACAAGTCCTGACGTACAATTCAAATCTTCCTTGACTATACAAAGAACTAGATCAGTCATTTGTGATCAAAATCTAATCACGCAAAAAACTTTTACTAAAGAGAGTGAGAAATGACGTCACGCTCGCAAACGCCGTTAGTGAGAGGGAGAAGTCATTCAGAAAATTACCTTTTCAGCTTTGCTGTGTGAACAAATGTTAAACGAAAAAGATCATCAGACGACGAAACAAAAAACATAGCATGACAAGTCCTGCAGTACAACTCAAAGAATTTTCATTGACTATACAACAAACTAGACATAGAACGGACTATGAGTGAATTGGAAAACCATTTCTAAAAATCACATAAAAAAAACAAAAAAACAAAATCAAAATGCCGCTAGCGAGAACAAAAAATCACTAGCGAGAAAAGTAAATTTGATTCTAACAAAAAACTAAGCCTAGAATGAACTATGAATGGATTGGGAGAACCATTTAGAAAAAAATCCGATCCAAAAAAGCGAAAAAACAGTGAAAATCAGAGGGAAATTGCAGCATGTGAACAAAAACCACTACCGAGAAACCGAATTCTTGTTCAAACACCGTTTTCTCACTCTACTTTAAAATTAGAGCAAAAAAATTCACGCCCCAAAACCACTCCCTTTTTCGCTCCATTTCCTGTTTCGGCGTGACCAAAATCACTACTCCAATTTGACTTCAAAAATCATGAAAATGTGTGAACACATCATTAAAAAAAGACAGCGCCCCAATACAATTCAAATTCTTTGAATTGTAAAAACATAGCAGGACAAGTCCTGACGTACAATTCAAATTTTCATTGACTATACAACGAACTAGATCAGTCATTTGTGATCAAAATCTAATCACGCAAAAAACTTTTACTAAAGAGAGTGAGAAATGACGTCACGCTCGCAAACGCCGTTAGTGAGAGGGAGAAGTCATTCAGAAAATTACCTTTTCAGCTTTGCTGTGTGAACAAATGTTAAACGAAAAAGATCATCAGACGACGAAACAAAAAAAACATAGCATGACAAGTCCTGCAGTACAACTCAAAGAATTTTCATTGACTATACAACAAACTAGACATAGAACGGACTATGAGTGAATTGGAAAACCATTTCTAAAAATCACATAAAAAAAACAAAAAAACAAAATCAAAATGCCGCTAGCGAGAACAAAAAATCACTAGCGAGAAAAGTAAATTGGATTCTAACAAAAAACTAAGCCTAGAATGAACTATGAATGGATTGGGAGAACCATTTAGAAAAAAATCCGATCCAAAAAAGCAAAAAAACAGTAAAAATCAGAGTGAAATTGCCGCATGTGAACAAAAACCACTACCGAGAAACCGAATTCTTGTTCAAACACCGTTTTCTCACTCTACTTTAAAATTAGAGCAAAAAAAATCACGCCCCAAAACCACTCGCTTTTTCGCTCCATTTCCTGTTTCGGCGTGACCAAAATCACTACTCCAATTTGACTTGAAAAATCATGAAAATGTGTGAACAGATCTTAAAAAAAAGACAGCGCCCCAATACAATTCAAATTCTTTGAATTGTAAAAACATAGCAGGACAAGTCCTGACGTACAATTCAAATCTTCATTGACTATACAAAGAACTAGATCAGTCATTTGTGATCAAAATCTAATCACGCAAAAAACTTTTACTAAAGAGAGTGAGAAATGACGTCACGCTCGCAAACGCCGTTAGTGAGAGGGAGAAGTCATTCAGAAAATTACCTTTTCAGCTTTGCTGTGTGAACAAATGTTAAACGAAAAAGATCATCAGACGACGAAACAAAAAACATAGCATGAGAAGTCCTGCAGTACAACTCAAAGAATTTTCATTGACTATACAACAAACTAGACATAGAATGGACTATGAGTGAATTGGAAAACCATTTCTAAAAATCACATAAAAAAAAAACAAAAAAACAAAATCAAAATGCCGCTAGCGAGAACAAAAAATCACTAGCGAGAAAAGTAAATTTGATTCTAACAAAAAACTAAGCCTAGAATGAACTATGAATGGATTGGGAGAACCACTTAGAAAAAAAATCCGATCCAAAAAAGCGAAAAAACAGTGAAAATCAGAGGGAAATTGCAGCATGTGAACAAAAACAACTACCGAGAAACCGAATTCTTGTTCAAACACCGTTTTCTCACTCTACTTTAAAATTAGAGCAAAAAAATTCACGCCCCAAAACCACTCCCTTTTTCGCTCCATTTCCTGTTTCGGCGTGACCAAAATCACTACTCCAATTTGACTTCAAAAATCATGAAAATGTGTGAACAGATCTTTAAAAAAAGACAGCGCCCCAATACAATTCAAATTCTTTGAATTGTAAAAACATAGCAGGACAAGTCCTGACGTACAATTCAAATTTTCATTGACTATACAACGAACTAGATCAGTCATTTGTGATCAAAATCTAATCACGCAAAAAACTTTTACTAAAGAGAGTGAGAAATGACGTCACGCTCGCAAACGCCGTTAGTGAGAGGGAGAAGTCATTCAGAAAATTACCTTTTCAGCTTTGCTGTGTGAACAAATGTTAAACGAAAAAGATCATCAGACGACGAAACAAAAAAAACATAGCATGACAAGTCCTGCAGTACAACTCAAAGAATTTTCATTGACTATACAACAAACTAGACATAGAATGGACTATGAGTGAATTGGAAAACCATTTCTAAAAATCACATAAAAAAAACAAAAAAACAAAATCAAAATGCCGCTAGCGAGAACAAAAAATCACTAGCGAGAAAAGTAAATTGGATTCTAACAAAAAACTAAGCCTAGAATGAACTATGAATGGATTGGGAGAACCATTTAGAAAAAAATCCGATCCAAAAATTTAATTCAAACAAAAAAACAAGGTCTAGAATGAGCTCTGAAAGGATTGGGAGAACCATTTAGAAAAAAATCCGATCCAAAAAATCGAAAAAAACAGTAAAAATCAGAGTGAAATTGCCGCATGTGAACAAAAACCACTACCGAGAAACCGAATTCTTGTTCAAACACCGTTTTCTCACTCTACTTTAAAATTAGAGCAAAAAATTCACGCCCCAAAACCACTCGCTTTTTCGCTCCATTTCCTGTTTCGGCGTGACCAAAATCACTACTCCAATTTGACTTCAAAAATCATGAAAACGTGTGAACAGATCTTAAAAAAAAGACAGCGCCCCAATACAATTCAAATTCTTTGAATTGTAAAAACATAGCAGGACAAGTCCTGACGTACAATTCAAATTTTCATTGACTATACAACGAACTAGATCAGTCATTTGTGATCAAAATCTAATCACGCAAAAAACTTTTACTAAAGAGAGTGAGAAATGACGTCACGCTCGCAAACGCCGTTAGTGAGAGGGAGAAGTCATTCAGAAAATTACATTTTCAGCTTTGCTGTGTGAACAAATGTTAAACGAAAAAGATCATCAGACGACGAAACAAAAAAAACATAGCATGACAAGTCCTGCAGTACAACTCAAAGAATTTTCATTGACTATACAACAAACTAGACATAGAACGGACTATGAGTGAATTGGAAAACCATTTCTAAAAATCACAAAAAAAAACAAAAACAAAATCAAAATGCCGCTAGCGAGAACAAAAAATCACTAGCAAGAAAAGTAAATTTGATTCTAACAAAAAACTAAGCCCAGAATGAACTATGAATGGATTGGGAAAACCACTTAGAAAAAATCCAATCCAAAAACTGAATAAACAGTAAAAAGCAAAGTGAAATTGCCGCATGTGAACAAAAAACCACTAGAGAAGGCGAATTTATGTTCAAACACCGTTTTCTCACTCTGCTTTGAAATTAGAGCAAAAAAAATTCACGCCCCAAAACCACTCGCTTTTTCGCTCCATTTCCTGTTTCGGCGTGACCAAAATCACTACTCCAATTTGACTTGAAAAATCATGAAAATGTGTGAACAGATCTTAAAAAAAAGACAGCGCCCCAATACAATTCAAATTCTTTGAATTGTAAAAACATAGCAGGACAAGTCCTGACGTACAATTCAAATCTTCATTGACTATACAAAGAACTAGATCAGTCATTTGTGATCAAAATCTAATCACGCAAAAAACTTTTACTAAAGAGAGTGAGAAATGACGTCACGCTCGCAAACGACGTTAGTGAGAGGGAGAAGTCATTCAGAAATTTACCTTTTCAGCTTTGCTGTGTGAACAAATGTTAAACGAAAAAGATCATCAGACGACGAAACAAAAAACATAGCATGACAAGTCCTGCAGTACAACTCAAAGAATTTTCATTGACTATACAACAAACTAGACATAGAACGGACTATGAGTGAATTGGAAAACCATTTCTAAAAATCACATAAAAAAAACAAAAAAACAAAATCAAAATGCCGCTAGCGAGAACAAAAAATCACTAGCGAGAAAAGTAAATTTGATTCTAACAAAAAACTAAGCCTAGAATGAACTATGAATGGATTGGGAGAACCATTTAGAAAAAAATCCGATCCAAAAAAGCGAAAAAACAGTGAAAATCAGAGGGAAATTGCAGCATGTGAACAAAAACCACTACCGAGAAACCGAATTCTTGTTCAAACACCGTTTTCTCACTCTACTTTAAAATTAGAGCAAAAAAATTCACGCCCCAAAACCACTCCCTTTTTCGCTCCATTTCCTGTTTCGGCGTGACCAAAATCACTACTCCAATTTGACTTCAAAAATCATGAAAATGTGTGAACACATCATTAAAAAAAGACAGCGCCCCAATACAATTCAAATTCTTTGAATTGTAAAAACATAGCAGGACAAGTCCTGACGTACAATTCAAATTTTCATTGACTATACAACGAACTAGATCAGTCATTTGTGATCAAAATCTAATCACGCAAAAAACTTTTACTAAAGAGAGTGAGAAATGACGTCACGCTCGCAAACGCCGTTAGTGAGAGGGAGAAGTCATTCAGAAAATTACCTTTTCAGCTTTGCTGTGTGAACAAATGTTAAACGAAAAAGATCATCAGACGACGAAACAAAAAAAACATAGCATGACAAGTCCTGCAGTACAACTCAAAGAATTTTCATTGACTATACAACAAACTAGACATAGAACGGACTATGAGTGAATTGGAAAACCATTTCTAAAAATCACAAAAAAAACAAAAAAACAAAATCAAAATGCCGCTAGCGAGAACAAAAAATCACTAGCGAGAAAAGTAAATTGGATTCTAACAAAAAACTAAGCCTAGAATGAACTATGAATGGATTGGGAGAACCATTTAGAAAAAAATCCGATCCAAAAAAGCAAAAAAACAGTAAAAATCAGAGTGAAATTGCCGCATGTGAACAAAAACCACTACCGAGAAACCGAATTCTTGTTCAAACACCGTTTTCTCACTCTACTTTAAAATTAGAGCAAAAAAAATCACGCCCCAAAACCACTCGCTTTTTCGCTCCATTTCCTGTTTCGGCGTGACCAAAATCACTACTCCAATTTGACTTGAAAAATCATGAAAATGTGTGAACAGATCTTAAAAAAAAGACAGCGCCCCAATACAATTCAAATTCTTTGAATTGTAAAAACATAGCAGGACAAGTCCTGACGTACAATTCAAATCTTCATTGACTATACAAAGAACTAGATCAGTCATTTGTGATCAAAATCTAATCATGCAAAAAACTTTTACTAAAGAGAGTGAGAAATGACGTCACGCTCGCAAACGCCGTTAGTGAGAGGGAGAAGTCATTCAGAAAATTACCTTTTCAGCTTTGCTGTGTGAACAAATGTTAAACGAAAAAGATCATCAGACGACGAAACAAAAAACATAGCATGACAAGTCCTGCAGTACAACTCAAAGAATTTTCATTGACTATACAACAAACTAGACATAGAATGGACTATGAGTGAATTGGAAAACCATTTCTAAAAATCACATTAAAAAAAACAAAAAAAAACAAAATCAAAATGCCGCTAGCGAGAACAAAAAATCACTAGCGAGAAAAGTAAATTTGATTCTAACAAAAAACTAAGCCTAGAATGAACTATGAATGGATTGGGAGAACCATTTAGAAAAAAATCCGATCCAAAAAAGCGAAAAAACAGTGAAAATCAGAGGGAAATTGCAGCATGTGAACAAAAACAACTACCGAGAAACCGAATTCTTGTTCAAACACCGTTTTCTCACTCTACTTTAAAATTAGAGCAAAAAAATTCACGCCCCAAAACCACTCCCTTTTTCGCTCCATTTCCTGTTTCGGCGTGACCAAAATCACTACTCCAATTTGACTTCAAAAATCATGAAAATGTGTGAACAGATCTTTAAAAAAAGACAGCGCCCCAATACAATTCAAATTCTTTGAATTGTAAAAACATAGCAGGACAAGTCCTGACGTACAATTCAAATTTTCGTTGACTATACAACGAACTAGATCAGTCATTTGTGATCAAAATCTAATCACGCAAAAAACTTTTACTAAAGAGAGTGAGAAATGACGTCACGCTCGCAAACGCCGTTAGTGAGAGGGAGAAGTCATTCAGAAAATTACCTTTTCAGCTTTGCTGTGTGAACAAATGTTAAACGAAAAAGATCATCAGACGACGAAACAAAAAAAAACATAGCATGACAAGTCCTGCAGTACAACTCAAAGAATTTTCATTGACTATACAACAAACTAGACATAGAACGGACTATGAGTGAATTGGAAAACCATTTCTAAAAATCACATAAAAAAAACAAAAAAACAAAATCAAAATGCCGCTAGCGAGAACAAAAAATCACTAGCGAGAAAAGTAAATTGGATTCTAACAAAAAACTAAGCCTAGAATGAACTATGAATGGATTGGGAGAACCATTTAGAAAAAAATCCGATCCAAAAAAGCAAAAAAACAGTAAAAATCAGAGTGAAATTGCCGCATGTGAACAAAAACCACTACCGAGAAACCGAATTCTTGTTCAAACACCGTTTTCTCACTCTACTTTAAAATTAGAGCAAAAAAATCACGCCCCAAAACCACTCGCTTTTTCGCTCCATTTCCTGTTTCGGCGTGACCAAAATCACTACTCCAATTTGACTTCAAAAATCATGAAAATGTGTGAACAGATCTTAAAAAAAAGACAGCGCCCCAATACAATTCAAATTCTTTGAATTGTAAAAACATAGCAGGACAAGTCCTGACGTACAATTCAAATTTTCATTGACTATACAACGAACTAGATCAGTCATTTGTGATCAAAATCTAATCACGCAAAAAACTTTTACTAAAGAGAGTGAGAAATGACGTCACGCTCGCAAACGCCGTTAGTGAGAGGGAGAAGTCATTCAGAAAATTACCTTTTCAGCTTTGCTGTGTGAACAAATGTTAAACGAAAAAGATCATCAGACGACGAAACAAAAAAAACATAGCATGACAAGTCCTGCAGTACAACTCAAAGAATTTTCATTGACTATACAACAAACTAGACATAGAACGGACTATGAGTGAATTGGAAAACCATTTCTAAAAATCACATAAAAAAACAAAAAAACAAAATCAAAATGCCGCTAGCGAGAACAAAAAATCACTAGCGAGAAAAGTAAATTGGATTCTAACAAAAAACTAAGCCTAGAATGAACTATGAATGGATTGGGAGAACCATTTAGAAAAAAATCCGATCCAAAAAAGCAAACAGTAAAAATCAGAGTGAAATTGCCGCATGTGAACAAAAACCACTACCGAGAAACCGAATTCTTGTTCAAACACCGTTTTCTCACTCTACTTTAAAATTAGAGCAAAAAAATTCACGCCCCAAAACCACTCGCTTTTTCGCTCCATTTCCTGTTTCGGCGTGACCAAAATCACTACTCCAATTTGACTTCAAAAATCATGAAAATGTGTCAACAGATCTTTAAAAAAAGACAGCGCCCCAATACAATTCAAATTCTTTGAATTGTAAAAACATAGCAGGACAAGTCCTGACGTACAATTCAAATTTTCATTGACTATACAACGAACTAGATCAGTCATTTGTGATCAAAATCTAATCACGCAAAAAACTTTTACTAAAGAGAGTGAGAAATGACGTCACGCTCGCAAACGCCGTTAGTGAGAGGGAGAAGTCATTCAGAAAATTACCTTTTCAGCTTTGCTGTGTGAACAAATGTTAAACGAAAAAGATCATCAGACGACGAAACAAAAAAAACATAGCATGACAAGTCCTGCAGTACAACTCAAAGAATTTTCATTGACTATACAACAAACTAGACATAGAACGGACTATGAGTGAATTGGAAAACCATTTCTAAAAATCACATAAAAAAAACAAAAAAACAAAATCAAAATGCCGCTAGCGAGAACAAAAAATCACTAGCGAGAAAAAGAAATTTGATTCTAACAAAAAACTAAGCCTAGAATGAACTATGAATGGATTGGGAGAACCATTTAGAAAAAAATCCGATACAAAAAAAGCGAAAAAACAGTAAAAATCAGAGTCAAATTGCCGCATGTGAACAAAAACCACTACCGAGAAACCGAATTCTTGTTCAAACACCGTTTTCTCACTCTACTTTAAAATTAGAGCAAAAAAAATTCACGCCCCAAAACCACTCGCTTTTTCGCTCCATTTCCTGTTTCGGCGTGACCAAAATCACTACTCCAATTTGACTTCAAAAATCATGAAAATGTGTGAACATATCTTAAAAAAAAAGACAGCGCCCCAATACAATTCAAATTCTTTGAATTGTAAAAACATAGCAGGACAAGTCCTGACGTACAATTCAAATTTTCATTGACTATACAACGAACTAGATCAGTCATTTGTGATCAAAATCTAATCACTCAAAAAACTTTTACTAAAGAGAGTGAGAAATGACGTCACGCTCGCAAACGCCGTTAGTGAGAGGGAGAAGTCATTCAGAAAATTACCTTTTCAGCTTTGCTGTGTGAACAAATGTTAAACGAAAAAGATCATCAGACGACGAAACAAAAAAAACATAGCATGACAAGTCCTGCAGTACAACTCAAAGAATTTTCATTGACTATACAACAAACTAGACATAGAACGGACTATGAGTGAATTGGAAAACCATTTCTAAAAATCACATAAAAAAACAAAATCAAAATGCCGCTAGCGAGAACAAAAAATCACTAGCGAGAAAAATAAATTTGATTCTAACAAAAAACTAAGCCTAGAATGAACTATCAATGGATTGGGAGAACCATTTAGAAAAAAATCCGATCCAAAAAAGCGATAAAACAGTAAAAATCAGAGTGAAATTGCCGCATGTGAACAAAAACCACTACCGAGAAACCGAATTCTTGTTCAAACACCGTTTTCTCACTCTACTTTAAAATTAGAGCAAAAAAAATCACGCCCCAAAACCACTCGCTTTTTCGCTCCATTTCCTGTTTCGGCGTGACCAAAATCACTACTCCAATTTGACTTGAAAAATCATGAAAATGTGTGAACAGATCTTAAAAAAAAGACAGCGCCCCAATACAATTCAAATTCTTTGAATTGTAAAAACATAGCAGGACAAGTCCTGACGTACAATTCAAATCTTCATTGACTATACAAAGAACTAGATCAGTCATTTGTGATCAAAATCTAATCACGCAAAAAACTTTTACTAAAGAGAGTGAGAAATGACGTCACGCTCGCAAACGCCGTTAGTGAGAGGGAGAAGTCATTCAGAAAATTACCTTTTCAGCTTTGCTGTGTGAACAAATGTTAAACGAAAAAGATCATCAGACGACGAAACAAAAAAAAAACATAGCATGACAAGTCCTGCAGTACAACTCAAAGAATTTTCATTGACTATACAACAAACTAGACATAGAACGGAATTTGCGTGAATTGGAAAACCATTTCTAAAAATCACATAAAAAAAAAACAAAAAAACAAAATCAAAATGCCGCTAGCGAGAACAAAAAATCACTAGCGAGAAAAGGAAATTTGATTCTAACAAAAAACTAAGCCTAGAATGAACTATGAATGGATTGGGAGAACCATTTAGAAAAAAATCCGATACAAAAAAGCGAAAAAACAGTAAAAATCAGAGTGAAATTGCCGCATGTGAACAAAAACCACTACCGAGAAACCGAATTCTTGTTCAAACACCGTTTTCTCACTCTACTTTAAAATTAGAGCAAAAAAATTCACGCCCCAAAACCACTCGCTTTTTCGCTCCATTTCCTGTTTCGGCGTGACCAAAATCACTACTCCAATTTGACTTCAAAAATCATGAAAATGTGTGAACATATCTTAAAAAAAGACAGCGCCCCAATACAATTCAAATTCTTTGAATTGTAAAAACATAGCAGGACAAGTCCTGACGTACAATTCAAATTTTCATTGACTATACAACGAACTAGATCAGTCATTTGTGATCAAAATCTAATCACGCAAAAAACTTTTACTAAAGAGAGTGAGAAATGACATCACGCTCGCAAACGCCGTTAGTGAGAGGGAGAAGTCATTCAGAAAATTACCTTTTCAGCTTTGCTGTGTGAACAAATGTTAAACGAAAAAGATCATTAGACGACGAAACAAAAAAAACATAGCATGACAAGTCCTGCAGTACAACTCAAAGAATTTTCATTGACTATACAACAAACTAGACATAGAACGGACTATGAGTGAATTGGAAAACCATTTCTAAAAATCACATAAAAAAAACAAAATCAAAATGCCGCTAGCGAGAACAAAAAATCACTAGCGAGAAAAGTAAATTTGATTCTAACAAAAAACTAAGCCTAGAATGAACTATGAATGGATTGGGAGAACCATTTAGAAAAAAATCCGATCCAAAAAAGCGAAAAAACAGTAAAAATCAGAGTGAAATTGCCGCATGTGAACAAAAACCTCTACCGAGAAACCGAATTCTTGTTCAAACACCGTTTTCTCACTCTACTTTAAAATTAGAGCAAAAAAATTCACGCCCCAAAACCACTCGCTTTTTCGCTCTATTTCCTGTTTCGGCGTGACCAAAATCACTACTCCAATTTGACTTCAAAAATCATGAAAATGTGTGAACATATCTTAAAAAAAAGACAGCGCCCCAATACAATTCAAATTCTTTGAATTGTAAAAACATAGCAGGACAAGTCCTGACGTACAATTCAAATTTTCATTGACTATACAACGAACTAGATCAGTCATTTGTGATCAAAATCTAATCACGCAAAAAACTTTTACTAAAGAGAGTGAGAAATGACGTCACGCTCGCAAACGCCGTTAGTGAGAGGGAGAAGTCATTCAGAAAATTACCTTTTCAGCTTTGCTGTGTGAACAAATGTTAAACGAAAAAGATCATCAGACGACGAAACAAAAAAAACATAGCATGACAAGTCCTGCAGTACAACTCAAAGAATTTTCATTGACTATACAACAAAAAAGACATAGAACGGACTATGAGTGAATTGGAAAACCATTTCTAAAAATCACATTAAAAAAAAACAAAATCAAAATGCCGCTAGCGAGAACAAAAAATCACTAGCGAGAAAAGTAAATTTGATTCTAACAAAAAACTAAGCCTAGAATGAACTATGAATGGATTGGGAGAACCATTTAGAAAAAAATCCGATCCAAAAAAGCGAAAAAACAGTAAAAATCAGAGTGAAATTGCCGCATTTGAACAAAAACCTCTACCGAGAAACCGAATTCTTGTTCAAACACCGTTTTCTCACTCTACTTTAAAATTAGAGCAAAAAAATTCACGCCCCAAAACCACTCGCTTTTTCGCTCTATTTCCTGTTTCGGCGTGACCAAAATCACTACTCCAATTTGACTTCAAAAATCATGAAAATGTGTGAACATATCTTAAAAAAAAGACAGCGCCCCAATACAATTCAAATTCTTTGAATTGTAAAAACATAGCAGGACAAGTCCTGACGTACAATTCAAATTTTCATTGACTATACAACGAACTAGATCAGTCATTTGTGATCAAAATCTAATCACGCAAAAAACTTTTACTAAAGAGAGTGAGAAATGACGTCACGCTCGCAAACGCCGTTAGTGAGAGGGAGAAGTCATTCAGAAAATTACCTTTTCAGCTTTGCTGTGTGAACAAATGTTAAACGAAAAAGATCATCAGACGACGAAACAAAAAAAACATAGCATGACAAGTCCTGCAGTACAACTCAAAGAATTTTCATTGACTATACAACAAACTAGACATGGAACGGACTATGAGTGAATTGGAAAACCATTTCTAAAAATCACATAAAAAAACAAAATCAAAATGCCGCTAGCGAGAACAAAAAATCACTAGCGAGAAAAGTAAATTTGATTCTAACAAAAAACTAAGCCTAGAATGAACTATGAATGGATTGGGAGAACCATTTAGAAAAAAATCCGATCCAAAAAAGCGAAAAAACAGTAAAAATCAGAGTGAAATTGCCGCATGTGAACAAAAACCTCTACCGAGAAACCGAATTCTTGTTCAAACACCGTTTTCTCACTCTACTTTAAAATTAGAGCAAAAAAATTCACGCCCCAAAACCACTCGCTTTTTCGCTCTATTTCCTGTTTCGGCGTGACCAAAATCACTACTCCAATTTGACTTCAAAAATCATGAAAATGTGTGAACAGATCTTAAAAAAAAGACAGCGCCCCAAGAAAATTCAAATTCTTTGATTTGTAAAAACATAGCAGGACAAGTCCTGACGTACAATTCAAATTTTCATTGACTATACAACGAACTAGATCAGTCATTTGTGATCAAAATCTAATCACGCAAAAAATTTTTACTAAAGAGTGAGAAATGACGTCACGCTCGCAAACGCCGTTAGTGAGGGAGAAGTCATTCAGAAAATTACCTTTTCAGCTTTGCTGTGTGAACAAATGTTAAACGAAAAAGATCATCAGACGACGAAACAAAAAAAACATAGCATGACAAGTCCTGCAGTACAACTCAAAGAATTTTCATTGACTATACAACAAACTACACATAGAACGGACTATGAGTGAATTGGAAAACCATTTCTAAAAATCACATTAAAAAAAAAACAAAATCAAAATGCCGCTAGCGAGAACAAAAAATCACTAGCGAGAAAAGTAAATTTGATTCTAACAAAAAACTAAGCCTAGAATGAACTATGAATGGATTGGGAGAACCATTTAGAAAAAAATCCGATCCAAAAAAGCGAAAAAACAGTAAAAATCAGAGTGAAATTGCCGCATGTGAACAAAAACCACTACCGAGAAACCGAATTCTTGTTCAAACACCGTTTTCTCACTCTACTTTAAAATTAGAGCAAAAAAAATCACGCCCCAAAACCACTCGCTTTTTCGCTCCATTTCCTGTTTCGGCGTGACCAAAATCACTACTCCAATTTGACTTCAAAAATCATGAAAATGTGTCAACAGATCTTTAAAAAAAGACAGCGCCCCAATACAATTCAAATTCTTTGAATTGTAAAAACATAGCAGGACAAGTCCTGACGTACAATTCAAATTTTCATTGACTATACAACGAACTAGATCAGTCATTTGTGATCAAAATCTAATCACGCAAAAAACTTTTACTAAAGAGAGTGAGAAATGACGTCACGCTCGCAAACGCCGTTAGTGAGAGGGAGAAGTCATTCAGAAAATTACCTTTTCAGCTTTGCTGTGTGAACAAATGTTAAACGAAAAAGATCATCAGACGACGAAACAAAAAAACATAGCATGACAAGTCCTGCAGTACAACTCAAAGAATTTTCATTGACTATACAACAAACTAGACATAGAACGGACTATGAGTGAATTGGAAAACCATTTCTAAAAATCACATAAAAAACAAAATCAAAATGCCGCTAGCGAGAACAAAAAATCACTAGCGAGAAAAGTAAATTTGATTCTAACAAAAAACTAAGCCCAGAATGAACTATGAATGGATTGGGAAAACCACTTAGAAAAAAATCCAATCCAAAAATTGAATAAACAGTAAAAAGCAAAGTGAAATTTCCGCATGTGAACAAAAAACCACTAGAGAAGGCGAATTTTTGTTCAAAAACCGTTTTCTCACTCTGCTTTAAAAATAGAGTAAAAAAATTTCACGCCGCAAAACCACTCGCTTTTTCGCTCCACTTCCTGTTTCGGCGTGACCAAAATCACTACTCCAATTTGACTTCAAAAATCATGAAAATGTGAACAGATTTTAAAAAGACAGTGCCCCAATACAATTTAAATTCTTTGAATTGTAAAAAACTGTGCGGCTATTAAACAGCAATCGTAGTGGGAAGAAGGTATCAAGAAGGAGGATTATTTTTAACCTTTCGTAAATCATCTGAAAAAGGAATGAAATGAGCGTCAGAAAATAGGAACAATAATTCAGACATTTGCGTTAAAATCAAAAGTAAGCAAGCATATCGAATTCGTAAACTAAAATAATTTTGGGTGTGGGTGTATCCGTGTTTCAGGCGGAACAGCCAAATGGTGTCAGATATTCTATTCTGAACTGTATCACAACCTGATACGTTGGAGTGACCGTTTCTTCCTCTCGTGGTTGGCATTCATCTCAAATGGAGTCACAACCATTGTGCTGATCAAAAGATGGCGTGATGCAAGAAAAATGCACCGCAACAACACTATATCGGTTATTTCTAACAGAATCTGATTCATAGATATTTCTGCTGATCTATTTTATTCATCACAAATAGTGCATCTAACAACTTTCAATGAGACTAATTTGAATGTCTGAGTAGTATCCAAGTAAAAAAAAACATTTTCGGCTGATGGGCACACAATCAAAAAAATGAGGATGACACTTTACAGCAATAAGATAAGTACTTTTTAAAGAACTTAAATAGAAGCTATAGGCGTAGCAGAGCACATCAAATATTTATGTCATTACAATATCGCGTAACTTTTTTCAAAAGGCAATAGATAAAAGGCATTACACAGACAACTACGTTTCTGAAAATGTGATTTATTTTTCACAGGAGGAACAGAAGAGACGTGAAAACAGAAACTTGAAAGCATCGGGAGTACTTGTGACAATGTCACTGACATTCCTTCTACTTCAGTGGACTGAGAACTTCTGGGTTGACTACTCGGTTGAACTTTACAAGAAGAACCTCGCTGCCTACAACAGCTCCCGATACATGGGATACATCATAACAGCCACAAATGCTGCATCCAATTTCTTGTTTTACATGTGTTTACCTTCTATGCGACAGGCATCTGTCCAATTCATCAAATCACTCCTACCCATTTGAGTGGTACCCTACTTTCTCACCCTCTACAATTTCACCCTGAGTTTAATCCTTAACAATTTATTGTTGGGGGGGGGGGGGGGGACTATATACTCAAATTGGTTTTTTTTTGTTCAGACAATTTTGGCTGCTCGATTTATTCATCGTACAGAAATGTGAGTGGCATCATTAGAAAGCTCGTCCAGCGTAAAATTCAAAATAAAATAAGATTTTTTTTTGAATTTCGTATTTTTCGCGGATTTATCGAGGTTTAAAATTTTGCGTGAACACGTTCACATTTGTTCACATTTAACGTAATTTTTGTTCAAAATAAGGATTTTCTATACAAAATATAATTTCAAAATTACATTTCACGCTACAAAATGAAACAATTTTGTGTTACCAATAGACCAATAAAAAGATAAGTTATGTAGTTCTGGTCTCATGAGGAAGTTTACAATCAATAAAAAACTCGAATTCAATTTGAGAGCTGTTTTGTTTTCTAAATCACTTAGAGACTAGTAGACACTTTTCATATCGAGATTCCGTTTATGAAAAGCCTCATTTACAGTCAAATGATACCCAATCAACGGAAAACTCGTTTTTAAGGAATCACTCATGTTTTTTTTTGTCTTCGACTCTGAGTTTTCGAAATTTTTATTGAAATTTTGATTTTCTTTTGAGATTTTACTAAATTTTGGGAGTCCTATAGCATAGACTCGCTAACTTAAAGTGCGATTGGCTTCCTAATGTGCATTAGATAAACCTATATAGTTATTTGAGTGGACAGCTATTGGCTGTTAAGATTTCAAATAATTTTTCAAATTTTTTTCGACCATTAACCGATAAATTTATTTTCATGAACAGTAAGTCAATCTGAGTAATGAAAGGAACCCCTTCCTTCATACTGCAACCAAAACTATTCTGAAAAGCTGTTTTATCTGCTAACTATTGGTTTTATGACTTCGATGCCACGAAATTTCATAATTTCGGGAAAAAAATCTGATTTTTTAAATGAATTTAGTTCACTTTGAAATCTGATCTCATTATCCCAATTTTGATAGTTCCATATGGCTAAGAAGTCCAATGGATCATAGATAAAGATTTCAGAGGGTTGCTTATGGTTCAAACTTTCTTTGAAATCTGATCTCATCCCAATTTTGATAGTTCCAATTGGCTAAGACGTCCAATGGATCATAGATAAAGTATTTGTCGTTGTTTCCATAATCATAGGACTTGTGATGTCTCATTGATGACGTTTTCATGACAAACATCCTTGTCTTCCTATCGAGGCATAACGTAGAGTATTTTTTGACTTCCGTTGATAAGTCTTGAATATAATGGCTGTTACGACTTTGAAAATAATTTTTAAAAAATTTTTCTGAACATTAACCAATCTTAAACTTGCTTTCGTGAACTGTAAGTAGTCTGAGTAATTATAGGACCTCATTTTTTCTACTGCAAGTAAAATGAATCTGGCTGGCGGTTTTATCTTCTAACTAATGATTTTATGACTTCGATGACACGAGTTTTCATTCAGAAGTTTTTTTTGGATATTTGTGATTTTGGTTCCCTTTGAAATTTCATCAAATCATCCTAGTAGTGGTAGTTCCCAGAAGAATAAGAGAAGATGTTCAATGTGTCATAGATAAAGTTTTTACAGAAAAGATTTAGTTTTAAATGCCTTCGACACTTTCTTGCATTTTCCTACTGAATTTTTGGTTTTTGCCTGTTTTGTTGTTTTTTTCACCATCAAACGATTTATTGTGATGTCTTATTGATGATTAAAAAAGACAACGGTCCTTATCTTCCTATCGAGGCATAATTTTGCGTATTTATTGACTTCCGATGAGCTACGGAATTTAGTGGCTGTTAAGACTAAAAAAAATTTTTTGAACATAAACCATTATTAAGCTTAATTTCATGACCTGTAAGTCAGTCTCAGTAATGACAACAGCACCCTCTTCAGTTTTACTGCAAACAAAAATCATCTGATAAGCGGTTTAATCTGCTTAATATTGGTTTTATGACTTCGATGCCAGGAGTTTTCATACTTTCTGAAAAAACTCTGGTTTTTTAAAATAATTTTGGTTCCTTTTGAAATCTGATCTTATTATTCATATTTTGATAGTTATTATTGGCTGAGAGAAGACGTCCAATGAATCATAGATAACGTTTTAAGAGAATTGCTTATGGTTTGAATGGCTTCGACACATTTTCATAAGCATAAGACTTATTGTGATGTCCTGTTGATGACATATGACTGACAAACATCCTTGCCTTCTCATTGAGTCATAACTTAGCGTAATTTTTTACTTCCATTGAAAGCTATTGAATTTAATGCAGTTGATATACCGGGTTTACTCAAAAATTTCGTGGTTTTATTATATTTGTTCACACTTGTTGATTTATTGAAGTCATATTGTTAAAAAAGAAGAATCCCACTGCTGTCAAAAATTATATGACTATATGAGAGTAGGAAAATTTTTTAACACAAATATTTTTATTGGCTTCGACACTTCTCGCTCAATTATTTGTGACTTTGATGTCTTTGCCTTTTTTTAATTCTTCATGAAGCCGTAAAATGCTGACTGGTCCCATAGGCTTCTAATTGAGGATTGAATGAATGATGTTACTCAATGCAGTAAGTTTATAGTGAATAGTATTAAAGTTTATGATATTGTTCGTTTTCAAATATTTTAAATACATTTCGGTTTCTATTCTTTTCGTCAACTTGTGACTTATTCTCATCATTGAGAGGTTCCATCCAATTCCTTGTAAGTCAAAAACTATTTTTCCATTGATATCATGTCGTAACTGATGTTTTGTTGGCGAATATGCGTTTTCATAAGTGTTGTGAGTGGTCAATATTTGTCTTTCTTTCTCTTCTTCCAGCACATTCGCTAAAAAATTTTTCGTTTTTGCTTATTTTGTTGTTTTTTTCTTGTATTCTTTCTAATTGCAGATCTTGTATGCGCTGTAATGAGGCATTGTTTTATGCAATTCAATCAGAAGTTCGGTTGTGTAACGATGTTTTAAAACTCAAACATCTATTTTTAATTATCTTATCATTAGGTTGACAATTAAGTCAAAAATGTAGATGAGTTCGGGTCGGAACATCATGTGCGAACGCACATTAACGGTCATCCTTGTCCTATTAATGTTAAAGGCTTTGAGTTAATAATGCGTAGGCTTTGGGTTGAAAATTTTATTTACACCCAAAGTTGAAGGAAGATACATAGGGTTTTGGGGTAAAAAGTTTGCGGGGTGAAATGATAGAGGGGCAAAAATTAGAAACTACTTCAGCATTGACATTGCATGTTTGAAGAGCCTGCTTATTTTGTACAAACTAAGCTATAATGAACTGGAATGACGTAGTAATAGTATTATCGATTCTATCGCCCAATTCCTACGGTTGAAGCATGGAAAAAGAAATACACTGCGATTCGAACTGACTTCATGTTAAGTCTGTGCGGAGAAAAGGTGATCAAATGAATACATCATAGCATGTACCTAATCTATTAAAGCATGCTTTTTGAGACTAAGTTGGCAATAGTTATATGCTATAGAATGAACTGACTGGTTTTGCATGCCTTAAGGTGTCACAATTGCATTGTGAAATCTCATATTACCATTTTTAGATAATGACATTAAATGAATCCCTTACAGCATATAACCAATTGAAATATAAAAAATTCTGAGTCCGAGTCTAGTTAACAATCTCAGATAGTTGACATTGTGAGTCATCTCATTTAGGGTACGCCAAAAAGCAGACAAAGACTATCTCCATTAGCTGATGTAAAATTTTAAATTTTCCCCTAGAAACAAATCTCAAATTTTGCATTTTGCGCTTTTAATCTTAGGCTTACGAAGGAAAACTTCGAAGCTTTCTATAATTATAATTGTTCGAGAAAACTTGGCTGAAAAAGATTCAGCTTTTCATGCAAAAATATCTTCTTTTTCGTTTATGTCTAACTTGTACGGATGACAACGAACGCCCAGATGCGCATGATCCTAACGATTTTAATTTTCAAATGATTGCTATGTGGTTTGGTCATATAGATTGACATGTATTTAACTTCCGTTTACATAAAATTTACAAGTTTGAACGAAAACTCACCAGATTTACAATTTCAACTCAGCAACCCAATCTATTTCCACTAAGTAAGAGCGTGTGCAATGATTTAGGACTTCAGAATTGCCTATATCAATTGCACATAACAACAATCAACTTGAGCACTGATCTAACCTTCTGAAAAGAGGTCGAGGGACTCAAATCGTTTCTTCAATTCTTTCACACGCAACAGACTCCGATCATCAACTAGACAATCTCCCTCCTGCTCCTTTTCGGGGGGTAGTGTCAAAACAGGCGATCTGTTCAAAATAGCCTCTAGCTCTGTCTCGAGCTCACAGCTCAACGTACTGGGCAAAGAATTTGTAAAATGTTGTTCCTCCTTTGCCAAATTTAAGGAATTGTTTCCTTTTAACCTGACCAAAATTTACCTTATTTTTCCTATAATAGGATTGGATATTTTTCATCCTAGCATTGAAAAATCATTCCAGGGCTAACAATTCATGATAACCATATTTAAGAGCCATATAACATTCCATGTAGGACATAGGGCTTCGTTGAAATTTCCGCAACGTCAGGTATGTGTTTGCCAGATTTCATGGATTCCATATATGGCTTGGATTTCGCTGTTAGGAACTATCTAGGTCGTCAACAAAAACGGTCATGACTAACTTCACCACTTCATAGCTACTAAACACTTAAAAAAACGCTTGGACAAGCATTTGGACAAACACTTGGTTCGCTCGTGTAAACTAGAAAAAATTGGTCCTGGATTTGGAAAGGGAAACAGATCCAAATTTACTTCACAGCTTCGATCTTCTATAATGTCATGAAAATATATGACATTACTGTCTATTGCGTAATCTCCTTCGATATCTATTATGTCACTTCCAGTTGGTGTTGTACAGTCGATAACGTCACATCCGGTGTAATCGACGCCTTTGTTTATGACGTCACTGTTTTTGGCGAAATCTGATGTAATTTTAGATAGATTTTCTTGTAACTGTTCAGTTTGACTCACTGTTGATTCAGGCGACTGATAAGTAGATTGGTAAAGAAAGTCTTGATCATTGCATGATTCCTAAACAAAACAACGCATCGTTTCCAATGCTACTACAATACAAACTTGAAACGCAATGTACTAAAACGGCTTTTAACGAAATGCTCAACTGTTATCTAGTTATGACCTGCTTATTTTCTTCACAACATAAAAACGCCAACGAGTTGCTACTATACAGCATTTCTTATCTCTCTACTCACATGTGGTGCATTATATTACCAGTAGCAGTATAACTAGGCTGCATATTTTCTTTCAGTCACTATTTCTACGTGAAAAAAAATCAATTCAGAAATGAATATTCGCTTATATTCCGGGAATGACTATAGCTAGCGGAACTGAACAAATGGCTACTGGAAAACATAGACCATGGGATGAAAATGTTTTTCCCACGAACTTCCAATGAAAAATTAATTGTAATTAGGAGACTCCGGTGAAAAATAGTGAGCAAGTATTTCGATCAAAATATCCATCAATAAATATTCACTTCATTCTGCCTAAAAATTGTATCAATAGTTAACAAAATTTTAAAGCAACAAATATTCGGAGCCTCTCTTTGCTTAATTTTTTTATACCACAAAAAGTTCACATGCAAAAATAACTAAAACGGTCTCTCCCGTGAAAACTTGAATAACTATTCCCGTTCTCAGTGAAAAAAGAAATGATTGACAAAATATTTTACAGCAAGTATCGTTTGATTCGGAATTCAGCGCACTTACGGCCACATGCGCAACAAATTCTCAATTATTGATTTGTTTAAAATTGATACGAAAAAGCTAATAATCCAAAACTTTTGAATGATCACTTGAAATTGGCAAAAATACTAACGATTTGCGATAAGTCTTCGCAACCAATATTGTAACGCTAAAATCTACGCAAAAACCCACAACTTCAACCACAAAAAATTATTGGCTACTAAAGCGACAAAGCTTTTCAAAAAAGCTAAAACCTACACGCCAGCCAACCTGCAGGCTAGCAGAAACCTGAATGGACACAAAAGAGACAAAAGTCGATTGACAAACTTAGCAAAATTGGAATACATAAAACTATCATCAAATCGGTAAACTCAATCATCTCAGAGAAAAACGTTTACGTTAACAGAGGAAAACGTTTAGGGTAAACTCAATCCTCTCAGAGGAAAACGTTTAGGTGAACAGAGAAAAAGGTGTTGTGAAAATTTGAAGGTTTGTGAAAATCAAGAACACAAGAAGCAAGAAATTCTCACCCATAGCTGGTGTCCCCGAGGGTAGATTTCTGACGCCGATACTGCTCATAACTTATGTCTCAAATATTCCGGACACTCCAGCTAAAATTTCTGCTTGCAGATGACTTAGCACTATATAACAGATCAATGTCCAGTCAGTTAAAACAAAGCAAACTGTACAAAAATAAAACAAACCAAGACCAAGTACAGGTTTTTTTGGATTTTTAGAAACCCTTTAAAAAGACAAACAAGCCTAAGCCTGTATATCAGCGGAAAACAAATTCAAGAAGCCAAAACTATTAGGTTCTTAGGAATGAACATTGAACAACTCAACTGCAATGAACATTGTAAAGACATAATAGCCAGAGCAAACAAGCGAATCTTAACAAGAACAGACCGTTAATTAATCTAAATGTTGAACAATAAAGGTTACTTTCGCTGTACAAGTCCTGGACCCGGTCACTATTTCTATAAGCAGACCCTTGCTGACTTGGCTTAACCAATCACAAACGGTCATCTCTTGTTTAAGGTAAGCTCGATGGTATGACGTGCAAAAGTTACACGAAGAATCTAACTCGCCTAGCATAAGACAAATTCAGATTGGCAAAAGATTACATCAAGCGCGCACAAAAGAACGAAACTGAATCTATCGTACATCTTATCGAAAAAAGGGCAATGTCCAAAGAACAATTGCAAAAGCACCTTAGAAATTCAGATTGAGTACGCAAGCCGACAATCAAGTTCTCTATTTTCTTTTTACTGTTTCAAAAGTCAGTGATCACCGAGCAAGGACCAAAGGATCTTTTGGATCAAAGTCAGGATTAAACCTAGTATCAGGATGCTTCTTCGATCCTTTCGAATCAGAAGTTGCCCGCCACTTCCTAAGTTTTAAAAATCGCTTCTGACGTTTCCGAGCTCTGTAAGCTTCCGCCATAGCATCCGGTATCACCCCTTCAAACGGAAGAAGTGTCTTGCGGAAAATTCCGGGGCTATTCGGCCTCGACACCAAAGCTCTCAGGAGGAATCACCCGAATCATGCTGTGTTGAAACTTCTCCTCCGGAGGACTCAGAAGTTTTGCGCAGAGACATTTTGTTATTCTTCAAGCGTGAATACTAAGCAAAAGTAAAAACTACGAGACAAGCCAAAACCGACAAACCTTGTAATAATTAGTTTTAGAATTTATCAATTCTAAAAAATTCATTTCAAAATTTCATTCTTAAAGAAATTCATTTCAAAAAAATTCATTTCAAGAAAAAAAAGAACGAAAACTGTACCGAAATGGCAATTCTACAACCGAAACGTGTGCATATTGGCGCAAAACGTCAGTATACGAAATTAAAATTACAGCAGGAGTTCGATCCCACACGCGCCACAGTGAAGAGACAGCAGGTTTAAGCTCAATTACACTCCTTTTCTTATAGTTGTTATAGAATAATTCACCGTTTTTTTCCATTTATTTATTCTTTCTTTCGTTCCCCTCCCAGACACAAAAAAGTTCTTTTACTCAACGTCACTCCAAACAATGACTTCTAACAACTGCGACGGCGGCTAGCCAGAGATACACAACGACAAGAAGTCACAATCATGAAAAGCCAGTAAAACCCTCAAGCTGTCAGAACTTTAAAACATAAAATAGGTATGGCTTAGATGCAAATAGTCCCACATTTTTTAAACAGCTTTCCTTCTTTTGCAAGATTTTGAGAAATCACTGTCAAAATTACTATAAAATCACATTTAAAATGATTTGCTTCACATATTTTATTTAACGTTTAAGAACTTTCACCTGTAGTCTTGATTTCAACACAAAGAATAAACAGAAATGTATGCGTGTAGAATCAATTTAAAGTAGCACTTTTTTAGTTATATATAATTGACATTTTATGGATCTTTTTTGATATGTAAATTTTCGCATTGGTCCGCAAAAGGTAGCAATCGTCTAAAAAAGTGCTTAACAAAGAAGATTGGGATTGGAATTAAAGTTCCCAACTCCCTTTTCATGGAGGATTGAAACAACAAGCAAGTGATTTTGCATCGTTATTTTTAGGGTTCTGCTTTTACATCTCTACATGCCATTTATGGTGATATTCCGAATAGTATTCGGGTCATGGTGAACTAAAAAATTCCATATATAAATCCCAGATTAACTTCCAAAATCTTCACGATGCATCAAATGACAGCATTGCCCTCAAGTCAAAATCTATGCTCAGTACCGGCTTACACTTGTCCGCTTGAGAGAAATTTCTCATTGAATGAAAAATTCAAACTAATCCCGCCGAGTCATAGATGTTCAGTTGGCTGTGGTCGAAGCTTTATGCGCTGATAAAATGCAAAACCTTACTGATACATTTGATGTCAGTTCAACTGGTGTCCAGAATGGATCAGTAGTCAGATTCTGTCCACTTTCCGAATTCCACAAATGAGTCGTTCCTTTGAAACAAGTGTTCCAAGTTGTACTTCCACTTTCCGCCAATTCACTTCCACCCAAATCACCTTCTGTGATATCTGGCGCTCTCTCTTTATCAATCGGGCTCAAGCCAGTGTCAAGTTTATCTGATTGATTACTTGCAGTATAATTGTCAAATTTCTTCGGTGTACTTTCGCTATGAATCAGCGTCCGATCGGGGCTCTCATTGAAACTAATGTTACTTTTGTCAAAACTCACAAACGGTTGATTGGTGAAATCAGAGTCATCAGAGGAGGCGACAGAATAAAAAGATGCTGTTGATTGATCGTTGTGACCGTCGTCGTTGTTAGATAAGCGTGCTGTTGGGTGGCTGTTGTTGTTGTTGATATGTACTGTAGAGGGTTGATCATTGCTGTCTTTGTTTTCAATGGACATCAAATCACCAGCGATGCTGCTTCCTCATTGATAAAAGCAGCGTTCACATCTTTTCTGAAAAACAAGTCTGTGCTTATCTTTGTGCTGTTTATATCACAGAAGCCAGATTTACAAGTTAGCCTGATCACAAGAACTCAAACAGTAACTGAAGAGTTCAGGTGTACCGCTTCCAAACTAGTGGAAAATTGATCAACGTAATACTAATAGTGCGGAAACTTTCTGATCATCACATAAGTATCATTTACTAACCTGAAATGGTTTAGATTGGCCTCAA
Organism: Convolutriloba macropyga; assembly: GCF_964194025.1. Lineage (NCBI taxonomy): Eukaryota > Metazoa > Xenacoelomorpha > Acoela > Convolutidae > Convolutriloba > Convolutriloba macropyga. The sequence goes on along the minus strand of NC_134481.1, from coordinate 25,534,992 downwards.
GTGGTCATAAATTTAGTGTAAAAAATCTTTCAGTCTCGATCTTTTTTATACAGCCCCTGGTAATAAGTGTAGCAAAAGATGCCAGATGCATTAAAAGACATAAATGCATTAATAGAGTGGAATGAAATGAACGCTTCATTTGGACTTTATGGAGATTGTCAAAAACATGGCTGGCAGATTGTCAGGAAGTAGCTGCAATAGCTTTGTAGATCTGCAGTCTCAAAAAGATAGCAAAAGAAAGACCAAAAAACTTCTTTTCATTAAATGCTGGGTTACATTTTGATAAAGAACTAATATCTATAAGCTGCTCTCATACAACCAACCTTCAATTAGAGTGACACAAACTAACTTGACCTTATCTCTTTGAATTGAAAGAAAAAGTCAATTTCAGAGTCACGTGTGCCCAAAAACTCAATCCATTAAGTGTGAAAAATGACGTCACGCACGCAATTCAGTTCAAAATGCATGAACGAACAAAAAAGTGCCAACTGTTGTCTTTGGATTTCGAAGTTCACAAATTCCTGTTTCTAATGAAAGGCTACAGGGGGCTAGTAACAATGCCAAAAATCAAAAGAAGTATTAACTAAGACAAACACAAATTTATAGTAGCGGGCATCTAAAAATGGGCTTTACGGGTTTATCTCGTTTTTACTTTGCATTTCGTTCTTCGATAATGATTCTGTTTATTTTAGATTTTGCTGAGCAGCTGCTGTTTAAAAGCACTTGAGCACAATAAGCGAAGAGTCATAAAAGATTGTATGCAAAAGGCGAAAAAAGGTTAAAAAAATCACAAACATCATGAAATTGCGTGAACAGATCTTTAAAAAAGACAGCGCCCCATTAGCTTCCGAACTCTTTGAATTGTAAAAACATAGCAGGGCATATACACAAGTCCTGAACTCAATTAAAAAAAATCATTCGCTAAACAAAAACCTAGAGATTAATTGACTCGGAGAAGCATTTTAAAAAAGTTAATCGAAAAACAGAAGTTAATTTGCTGTACAATCACAATCGAAAACGCGAAATAGTTCCAACACCGTTTTTCTCTCTATAATAAAAAATTAGAGTTAAAAAATTTCACGCTGCAAACCCATTTGCTTTTTTGCACTACTTTTGTCGGCGTAACCAAAATCAATACTCCAATTCCACTTCAAAATATGAACAAATCATTTAAAAAAGCGCATAAATACAATTCAAATTCTTTGAATTGTAAAAAACCAATACTACTAATTAGGGGGTTGAAAAATCAATTTTGTATAAACGGGTCCAAACTTATTAACGCATCCAAGTTTATAAACGTTAAAAAACGGGTCCAAAAAAGAATATAGATTTTAATTAAGTGAGCATCAATTCGTATACAAAAAAATTTCTAAATCTAAAAAATTGTACGATCTGTTTTAAACGCCAACTTCAAAAATAGTATGAAGAAAATCAACAGTTCAAAACTTCGCTTTTTAACTGCCATTACTACTCCAGTATGATTTAATATACTACAATATGATTTCATTCTACATTGACAACAAGGAGGATCGGTAATGTGCGTACGCACATAATGTTCCGACCCCGCTCATCCACATTCTTGAGTTAATTGGGTACCAAATGATGAAGAGATAGAAAACTTTCGAGAACAAACACATCGTTCAAAAAACAACCAATGAAAAACGATAATGCCACGCTAGCAGGCCAAAAAAAGTTCTTGATAATAGGACTACTAGAAAGAACAAAATTAAAAATCAAACAACAAAGATTATTTAAGACCAAAACTGTAATAAAATCAATAATAAAGTATAACCAAATCTATAACAAAAAAACCATAACAACATCCAACTCGCATCAGATAAAACCAAAACAATTTAACCTATACTTCATTGGAAAATGATATGGGAACTTTCCCCAATGCGACTGGTTAACAGGTAGACAAAAAGAGCAAATACGTGCGAAGTTCAAAAGGACTTCCATTTTTGAAAACAATTAATTTCACAACTATTATTGTCAATAGATATCAACAGAAACCACTAAATTGTTCATTTGTATCTAAATAGCAAACAATTGAGGCATGTCATTATCCAATGTTTGATGGTGCAGTATTTCAAAGCCAAAGGGACCGACGATAATTGTTATAATTTAAAAACAAACCAAAAATCCTTTGAAATGTACAAATATTAAAAATCTAACGTTTTATGAAATCTCATAGTAACAATAGTAACAAAGCTGAGAAACAAACGTTTGAAAATAAAACCGTTATAAACTATAGCTCACGGGAAACGGGTTGTGACCTGTGTTTACAGAGACAGAGCTACAAATCGCCCGAAAAACTACAAACTACATAGACGAAGCTCAAAAACTCAAATTCATTTTTGAACACAGATATTTTCAAAAGTCCCAACAGACGGTGGATTAGGTTTCAGACGGTGAAAAGTCACAAACGGCATCACACACAAGCGATGGATTAGGTTTAAACACCTCCGGAAGACAATTGGACATGGTTAATAATGAGACTAAGTCACCAGCCCACAAAAAAAAACAAATCCATAAAAAAGCCAAAGCTTCGAACAATTTTACAGCATGACACTGTTCTAGGAAATATAATTATAAGATGTTACCTGAAAGAACTAAAAATCATCACTTTTTCTTCATCTTATTATCAAGGAGTCTTCCTTATGAAAGGACTACTTAGACATAACAAAAAGAAACCCAAAAATTGAACAATTTAGAAATCTCCGAAATTTTTTGATGAAACCAAATGGTTGAAGCAATCAGTCAGAACGCAAAAACAAGCGCGGAAACAATAATTGAATTAACAAAAGTACTTGAGACTTCTAATGAGTGAGGGAGTTACATGGTGACAAAAATAAAAGCGAAAAGGAGACAGAAAATTTTTTTTTAATTTAAATTGAAAATTTTTAAGACAAACAGCTATCAAAAGAACTCTTCAACTCGGATGAGTTATACGTCTTGGGGAAGCAATAAAGATCTGTTTTTATCTGGTATATGGCGCACAACAACGAAAAGAAAGACAAACTTAGGCGAAACCAAAAACCCACAAAGTTTTGCGAGATAACTGTCTCAGCCCAAAGAGCATAAACTTTTCAACAAAAACAATTAACATATCCAGATACGCGTTTTTCCAATTTTGTGCATTTTCTCAACGATGCCTACCTTCAATTGGACTGAACAATAATGTGATAGTTCGACAAGGAAACAAAATGAACTCGGAATATGCAATTATGATAAAAACTAAGCAAAATTGAAAACGCGTAGTACTAAAATAAAGAAACCATGAATTGCATAGAAAAAATCGTTGCCGGTATTAATTTGTGCATCACAGGAAGTCGTTTTCAATCTGTTTTAACTGAGACTGCGCCCAAAGTTGAGAGAAAAAAATAGCGAAAACAAAACGCAAGAAGTCCATAAAACAATTGCTCAGAGGCATAAAAACCATGAGCTTATTCTGAAACCATAAAATAGTCTTGTTTAATCTAAACAATATCTGCCAATAATTGAGTCCTGATTTGGAATTCTTGTCCGTAATTTACATGAACATTTACATAGCGGAAAATTTTTGAAAAGACGCGCCCTATTGAAATCTAAAAAAATTTTCTCGTAAGGATTCATGGTGAGATCAAGATAAACCCCGATATTGATGAGCGTCTATCAAAATACTCAATCGTTGAAATGGTTGTAAAATCTATCAATTCTATATGTTAAATAGCTCTTTTTGAGATTAGGAATAAAATGGCTGCAGTTTAAAGTGTCCACTTCCAGCAAACTTAAAGCAAGTGGGCTAAAAATGCCATTTTTTCGATCTAAAAAGCATAAATTGAAAAATTTAGCAAAAATTATACCAAAAACGCTCGGATCCAACAAATCAGCAACCCTCCTCTATCTTTAGAGATAAAATCAATAACCCAACAATTTACAATTTTAACAAATTTTAGCAATATTGACGAAAAATTGTTAAAAATTGACGAAAATTTGGTCAAAAAAGTGAAAAAAACGTCTGAAATACGTCTAATATTCACAAAACTTTAAACGTCGATAACTCCCTAAAAAAGCATAAATTAAAAAAATCTTTTTAATTCCATTTTCTACGCTGGACGGGCTGTCTAATGATACCACTCACAACTCCCTACGATTAATATATCGATCGGCCAAAATTGTCTGAACAAGAAAACCCATTTGAGTATATAGTTCCTCCCCCTCAGAGAGAGGCCGGAACAATTAGGAACAGCTAACGGAAAAGACAGCGACCGAATACAATTAAAATTCTTTGCAATGTTAATGAAAACCGCAATACAGCTACGGTAGACTCGCAGTAAAAAAATCAGAGAAGTATCTTCACGTATGATTCGTCATAAAACAATGTCTATTCGATTGATTTTGGTTGCTGAAATTTCTTAAAATCGAACGAACCTAAAAAAGGGCAAAAACTCAAATTTTCCTTTAAATCAGAGAAAATAAAAACATATTCGTATTACTTTCACAAAAGATTTTCTCTCCTCGAGTCGAGACCTCCAATGCTGCACTTTGTGATGAAAAGAATTCTATCATAACGACAGGCGAGTGGTAGAAAGAACATACCCGGCAAATTGCCGAAAAATAGCCGCCGTTGATTCCCATAACTCTATTGGGATTGAAAGAAAAGAAAATATCAACAAATTTTTGTATAAAAACATTTTTAAGTGCGTTTCATTGTGATGTCATTTCGTAATTGAACAAACTCCTGTCTCTCAGTGAGAGACTACAGGGTCTAGTATCAATACCAATAAGCATTATAGATAGTAACTAAAACTTATGAGAACAAAGTTCAAGTACCGGGCATCTAAAATGGGCTTTATGGGTTTATCCCGTTTCTATTTCTGACTTTGATTTTTTTTTATACTGACTCTCTTCATTTCGAATTGCTTTGCTGAGCAGCTGCTGTTTAAAAAGACTTTGAGCAGAATGAAAGAAGAGTGAAACTAGCCTAGAGAAGTCAAAAAGATTTCACGCAAAATGTCGAAAAAGCGGCAAAATGGGTAAAGCGAGTTCGACGAAGTAAAAAAAACATAGCAGGACAAGTCCTAAAATAAATTTCAAAGAATTGAATGAAAAACTCAGACGTACTCTACCTGGGCAGCAGATCAATTGAACAAAGCCAGACAGAACACAAAAATCATCAAAAATTGAAACTAAAAGAATCAAAACTAAACAAAAATATACTCTTTGCTAAAACTCTTTAGCTTTTAAACCTAAGGCAAAATTTTATCTCTATAAAAATACCTATTGCAAAAAAAATCTCAAAACCAATTTTTGGTTCTGAAATCCAGTATTTCATATGCGAGACCTGAAAAACATTCATTGGCCCTTGAAGAACGATTAACTCGAAAATGACCAAAAATATTTAAAAAAAAAGAAATCAATTGCAAATAAGGAAATGTTGCTGACGATTGTGATATAAATATCTTCAGAATGATTTCTGTGTCTCTAGAGGCTATCCAGTAACCCAATTCCAAGCCTTAAAAAACTCATTGTCTAATAGATCGATAGGCAACAATTTTTGAAAAATTTCGAACTTCAAAAAATAGAAATTCGTTCTATTAAATTGTTGAAAGCCATTCAATTGTCCCCTAGCAACTATTTAAAAACATACTATCTCCAACCCTGGATGAGGTTACTGGCTACTCAGGCAAGAAAAAATAAAATACAAATGTTTTGAAAAAAATTTTAAAAATCTGCAAATTCCATCAAAAAACTTCTAAATGTCGAAAGGTTAAATTGTTGAAAACAAATCCATTGAAACTAAAATCGATGCAATAACTTTTTATCAGAACGTGGAATAGGTATTCTCGCACTTGAGAGTGGACGGATATCAAAAACTGACAAAAACTTTAGAAATGCTTAAAAAAATTGCAGATTTTATCAAAAAAATGCTAATATTCAAAACATTAAAATGTTAAAAACCATTGTTACTAGAAACTATGCAAACCTATTAACAAACCTCAAACAAGATTTTCTGGTCCCTGAAGCTGGAAAAACTGAAAAAATGAACATTTTCAAAAAACCTGAAAAAAATTTCAAAAATTAGTATCATTTTGTGTGCTTGTGTTTGTAGTACCAAAACATATAGCTAATAAAATGGTCATAACAAGCAATTTTGCCTCACATAAGGCCGGCATCAATTTTTAAAAACTTCAATCTGAGACTAATCAAACAAAAAAAACTCAAAATATAAAAAAAATGCATGAAAAATTGCACCATTTTGAGCCCAATAACTCCAAAAAATGACCTTTTAACCTTAAATTAAGGCCATCCCAGCAGCTGCACCACAAGCACTTGAAGGACTACTAAAGCCAACTTTGGGCCTCTAATGAAACTTGATGCCCGCTGGGCTTTACCTGTTTTGAAAGATCAAAGTCATTGAAAAATGTGTGAACACATCTTAAAAAAAACACAGCGCACCAATACAATTCAAATTCTTTGAATTGTTAAAAAAAATGGAGCGCTATAATAGCCGGCTGAGAAGATGAGGGCGGCTATTAACAAGACACAAAATCAATCTTTTTATTACAAAAACTATATCCGTAATATAGCTACGTAGAGCTTTTTTATTTAAACAATAAATGAGTTTATTTTTATTTTAAAAAGCAATAAATTCAGCAGCCAATGAAGATTCCGTCTTACCTGGAGATACAAAACTGCTTGATCTGCAAAAACCTTAAATTCGACCTTGTTTATATCCATACAGCACGTCGTTTGAAAAGACGAAAACGCTAGATTCGAGATGTTGACCTATACAAACTCTCTACCTAATAATTCTGAACCTGAGACTTGGGAGTCACGTAATATCTTTTTCGCAATATTTGGCTCAGATTTGCATTAGGTATGAAAAACTTGTGCTTTATCATCATTTTCAAAAAGGAAGCATTCGAAATATTGAATTGGATTGACGTTCGCAAAATAGTCACAACGCGCTTGAAGAAACATGAAAATAGTTTATTAATCATGCATGCTTATGCACTCACTCCCTGTATTAACATTAAAACTCTTTTCAGAAATTATAATATGCTTTGTATTTGGCAATAAATAAACAAATTGATAAACAAACTAGCCGAACAAACACGAGCTATGTCGAATTGTTAGCGACATTAAATTTACATTCATTGTTTGATTAAAATCCATATTTACAAAACAACACGAGGGAAAGAAAATATAATCATGATTAGAAATGGAAAGATTTATTTATGGAAGATTTAATACTGCACGACGATTCCATTGCATAGCTGTCTATACGAACATGAAAAATGGCGATCTTAACGACGTTTCATTCATTTAGCAGCCCCAATTCGAACTATTCAAGCATCAAACGTAATTCTAACCTCATTCAAATTAGCGCTAGATTTTATTAACATTTGAATTAGAACTCGCTGTTTAGACCGACAATAGTGCTCAGATCAAAAGCCCATTTAATTTTGACTCATGATTGAAAATCATTTTTAAAGTTTCACTTTTTAAAAATTCTCAAACTGTACTTAAAATAACTTCATGTTAAAGTATCGCTTTAACATGAATTCAAGTTCTCAAAACAGCTATGCAATAACAGGATAGATTTTTGAAGTTCAGAATGAAAGATTGTCTAAATTTCAAAATAATAAATATTCACATCTCAACATTCATAAATACTTTTCTCAATAAATAAATAAATAGAAAATTGTGAATTGATAGCACAGGTGAATAAAGTAGCAGCGGTAGCATAAATTAAGACGATAAACGATCAGATAGAAACCATTACCAGACCAGAATCGAAAAAGCACAAGATGACATACTTTGTGACTGCTGTTCGTTACTTAGCAAATATTTGGCAAATAATTTTGTTCGGATGTGAGTCAAATATAAGCAACAATGGATAGTAGAGTTCATTTCTGTCAGTAGTCATTTATAATAACGAGCAAAACTTCATTTTTCAATCAGGTGTTACGAAACCAATTCAAATATTGACCGTCATTAAGAAAAAAAGTTCAGGTTAAAAATAATCAAAACCAGGTTGTGAATAATCTCTGCTTATTACATGAATGATATTCGTTTATATTATTACAGTGCGGACGCTAGCTGCAAAAAAACAGCTAGTTGAACAGTTTTGTAAAACCTAATTTTACAATGAGCCAAACGCTAAATTAAAATTTTCTGAGAATCAATTTTCATAAAAATAGCACAAGACACTGCGTTATTAATAGTTAATACAACTGATTGATCCACGCGACGTAATTTTTTATATGACAGTTCAAACCTTCTAAACATTTCCACGAGAAGAACGTTTAAGAACATTCGATGATAGAACATTCTAGAATGATCCAGCATCTGGAGTGACCAATTTGGAGGATAGTTTTTCCAAGTCCAACTTCTCTCCTGTACACCTCTCATACACACTCTCGATATCATCGCAGGTAGTCTCAAAGTGTGTCGTTGCATCGTAGCTCCGAGTGATAAACACCTAAAACATTTTTTATCTCATATTTAGACATTGATAATTATTATGATAAAGGAGAAATTCATTGTTTCATTCTTTCTTTCTTATACCTGGTGGTATAATGATGAGAATATTAATGGTCTGGTTACGAAACAATTTTAAACATAACAAACCAAATTTGGACGAATTGCTCCGAAAAACTAGCGGGGGCTCGATACTATTGTAGTCTGCTAAAGACGGGAAGGGTTCATAACGGCGCAATACGTTTATTAGAGGAGTCAAATGATGTATTGCAGCTTTTTTATAGGCCGATAATAATATTTAGAGAACAGAAGGAACAAGAAAATATAAACAATTCTGGAATAATGATCCGTTATTTCTGCCAGTTTTTCTGCTCAATGATGAAAGCCAGTTTTCGGAAAATTAGTTGTGAGTAAAGTTGGCCGCTGTAGCAACGATTGAAAGTAAAATTATGCCTCGATTCAGCTGAAAAGCTATATAAATTGCGCTGTATACCGCTGGTGCTTTGCGTTCCTGTGAAATTTGTCAAAAAACTGAGTTTGATCTTGTCTACTAGAGGTTCGAAAAGTTCGCAAACCGGTATTACTCTAGAAGCAAGTTAATTTTTCATCTTTCAACAAGGGCAAACTGAAATGATCACCATTTGTTAATAGTTCCTCTAATGCAAAGGTTGGTTGCTCGTATGATCACAGTCTCGATTCGACTCCGATATGGCGTCTCCAATTGGAGGACAATCTTTAAGTTAGGCTTTTGAGAAAACTGAATTTCTCAACCCATCATACCATCTGCATTGAAAGCTAGCGGTGTAAAAGAGACATGTTTCTCAAGACATGCATCCAAATATTTTCTTTTTTTCGTCTGCAATTCTCTAGAGCTTCTCGTGGGTTTCGATTGCAATAAAACTTTAATCAGTGTCGTTGACACCGATATCAAACGAGGAAGTGCCTTGTGGATTCCATACTCCTCTGATCGAAGGATAGACTCTTAAGTGCTGAATAGACTATTTTGAATAACAAGTTGTTACCTGACATTGATCTGTATTTGTTCTCTCATTAATTCTTTTTGCGTTGCAAATGTTAAAATTGTCGCCCTCAACGTTAATTTGGTTCCATTCAAAATGAAATCTGTTGGAAAAAAGAAAGATGTTGCAGTCGATTGAAATTGCTCTTTGCTTTTTCAGTAGGCCTGTGGATACCCAGAACCCATATTTTCTAGCTGATAAGCTACTCAATTTGCGCTGGATATTCTTGATGCTTCACGTTCCTCTAAATTTTAACAAACGTAGCCGGCAGATTGCCGGAGTAGCTGCTAAAGAAGACCTGCGCGCCGTACAATAGAGATAGAAACAGACAGATCTAAATTGAAAAATCGACGCCGCTAAAAAAGCTAGGTAAAAATTATTCAGCGATAAATTAATAGAGATTGTTAAAATTCATCCCGCAGAAGCCTCTTATTAGGGACTTTACTGCACATAGGAGTTCCTTTGACCTTAAACAAACTAACATTAAACTTAAGTTTAAAAGTGCAAAAGTCATTTTATTGATTGAGGTAGGTCACTTTTGATCAAAATCTAATCAGGCAAAAAACTTGAAAAATGACATCACGCGCGCAAACGCCGTTAGTGAGAGAAAGAAGTCATTCAGAAAATTTCACTTTTTTAGCTTTGCTGTGTTAACAAATATAAAACGAAAAAGAGCGTGAGACGACGAAACAAAACATAGCAGGACAAGTCCTGACGTACAATTCAAAGAATTTTCATTGACTAAACAAAAAACTAGACCTAGAACGGACTGAGTGAATTAGGAAAACCATTTATGAATGGATTGGAAAAGCCATTTAGAAAAAATCCGATCCAAAAAATGGAAAAAAAAACATTAAACATAACCGACTAAACGTCGGAAGAATTGCTCTCGAACGACTAGTGGGAGCTCTAATCAATTGCAGCCTGCTTCAGTAGGGGGAGGGAGAGGGAGAATTGCTCCTAAATGGGACTAACAAATATAAAACGAAAAAGAGCGTGAGACGACGAAACAAAACATAGCAGGACAAGTCCTGACGTACAATTCAAAGAATTTTCATTGACTAAACAAAAAACTAGACCTAGAACGGACTGAGTGAATTAGGAAAACCATTTATGAATGGATTGGAAAAGCCATTTAGAAAAAATCCGATCCAAAAAATGGAAAAAAAAACATTAAACATAACCGACTAAACGTCGGAAGAATTGCTCTCGAACGACTAGTGGGAGCTCTAATCAATTGCAGCCTGCTTCAGTAGGGGGAGGGAGAGGGAGAATTGCTCCTAAATGGGACTAAGAAGTTCAATAGTGGGCTGGCTTCAAATAACCACATTAGAGGTTAACATATACCACTATTAAGATTTAAAGTGAAAAATGGCACCATTTTCGGCGCACTTTTTATTTGACTTTTAGCATAAAATTGCCGAATCAACGAAAAACGTCATCGAAGGATAAAAGGAATTAAAAACCTGGCAAGACAAGAATTCAAGAAATTTTCAGTGACTAAACAAAAACTAGACGTAAATGCTTCCAGGAATTGACTGGGAAAAGCATTGGAAAAAAACCGATCAAAAACAGTAAAAGCATAAGTTAAATAGCAGTACGTGAACAAAAGATCACAATAGAGAAAACGAATTTTTGTACAAACACAATTTTCTCAAGATACTTTGAAAAAGTGATAAAATTTTACACCACATACTCACTTTTTTGTTCCACTTCTTGTTTCGGTGTTTATAAAATGAATACTCCAATTTGACTAAAAAATCAGATTTTAAGACAGCGAAAAAAAGCGTGTAAAAAGGAGAGCGCCTAAGTAGTAGCCGCATTGATAATCTCAGCCGAAACAAATCAAGAAAACTCTCATGCAGTGAAAACTAATGCGTGCATTTGCCAAGCAGGAACGGACTGATAAATCCAAAATGAGCCAAAGTACAGGAACTTCAATGATTAGAGGGTACAACTATAAAATTGCAAGTTGATTGGATCCTTTATGTTGTTGCTCCTCCCGCAAGTAAAGCTCCCCCAAGACACAGAATGTGCAATTGCATATAGAAACATAGACCCACTAGAGTAGGATAAAAGGCTCTCGAACATGCGGGGCAATTCATTTAAGAGGGGGCTGTAGCCTACATAAATTTTAACGGATGCAAACAATTTCGAACAAGCAGGACTTCGAGCCCCAAACCTCTGGCATAATAGCCTTATCCACTCGACTATCAGAGTCATGTGATAGCTCATATTACACTCGGATTTGTTTTAGCAACAGACTTAGTTTATGAATAAGAGCAGTTTAGGTCACTCAAAAACAAAAGTGAAGCTGGAAAAAGTCACTCGATAAGTGGAATTGAACGAATGTTCTAGAACAAAAACGTCAAGCAAAAGTTTTGCATAAAAAAAACGCACACGTTTATGATGATTTCTTCAAACTTCGTTCGAGAGCATGTAATCATTGTCATCGAAGCATGAGATCTGTGACAACTGGGGGTTGCAAAGGTCCCACTAAATTGGGAGCGTTCACCAACAAAAACATGCCGTTTCTTGCTTCAGTCGAAAGCTTAAGTATTATTGCCTGAGCAATACGTCAAAATCGGTTACATGACAAATTACCCAATTCCATTTTACCCAATGCCATTTTACCCAATGCTCTTTGATCTTTTTGTACAATTATCCGATTGCAGTCTCCATTAGCAGTCGCTATTACAAGGATAGTTTAAAATGTTTGTGGACAATATAATCCGATGTTCGGTTGTGATAGTTTCATATTAAGTCCCACAGGCCATTTAATTATATAGTCCGCTAATTCCATGTTCGGTTGTGATAGTTTCATATCAAGTCCCACGGGCCATTTATTTTCTAGTCGGCTAAATAGTCGTTCTGGTTAATTTAGCAATGGGGTAAATTGGGTAAGTTGGCATTGGGTAAAATGGCAGGTTGGGTAAAATGGCATTGGGTAAAATGGAATTGGGTAAATTGTCCTGACACCGTCAAAATCCAAAGATGGAAAATCACACGGGCAGCACATAATTGTAAAAATAACAGACTGACGCCATACGAATTGTTTTCAAACGACTGGCGTTGCTAGTAAGTAGATTAGACTTATAACTGGTATCCTCATTGGTAGACGGGTGCATATGAGCCTGCGAAGGAAAAACAACCTAATCTAGAAACACAGCTCCTAATAATTGAAAATTAATGGTTAGACGAAACGTTCAGGAAATATAGGTAGTAAAAAATCGCATGAAAAAGCTCAATCAGAATTTCGCAGTAATTTGATCCTTTCGGTTTTGGACTTTACCTGTTCAGTACGTTTCCCCTTAAAAATTCAACTTATTCGGACGAACAAAAGTCCAGACAAAAAAATCTCATTAAAAACTAGCAGGACGAGATAATTGCTAAATGCCTTAGAGGACAATTAATAATCAAATCTAACTAAGACAAAAATTGCAGCAAAACAATTATCTTTTGGATATTTTTTCAAAAGCAAAATTTCTTTCTCTGCATCATTTTGTAGCATCAGTGTCTTGGAAATAGAGACTTTTATGTCAGAACCTTACTCTCTGCAAAGAGCTCAATCAGAAACTTTGTCAGACGTTGTCATCAAAACAATGATTCTGTGCTCACTCAACCATTTCTAAGCACAACCCACTTGGACCCAAAAAAACTTCAGTGGTAACAGGTTGTGATATGTAGTAAAATTCCACGTTATCTTAAATTAATTACTTAATTGAAGCTTTGGAGTAGTCAACTCAGACTAATTGCACCATTGCCAATTAGAAGGTAGAAAGAAAGTTCACTTACCTTCGACTGTTTGCCATCGTCGGTTGGCCTGTACAAGTCCTGCACATAGATGAAGGGACTGAAATAGAGAAATCGACAATTCAAGCACACACAAAAACCAACCCGCCTCTACTTCCTCACCCATTCATATCGCACGAGTACCTGAGAGGGCACACGTTACCTGTCTCTTGACAATTGTTAGCCCTTAGCATATATAGGACGAGCGCTTGAACGTTTGTATAACAATTAGTTCAGTTTCTTTCCACCGTTAAACTGGGCTAAGTAAGCGATTCAAAAATTCAGTTGATAAACCTTGATTATAACAAGATTATGTTTTGCTCAATTTAACAATTGCCCAATTTGAAAACAATTCGACTCACTCGCAGGCGAGAGCACCCAGTACATGTAACACACTCTTGACCTCTTCGTGTGGGTTGTCAGTCTCCACAGTGGCACCCACTACTGCAATGTAGTTGCCCTTGGAGGCCACTGCATGTGCTGATGAGATACAGCAGATGTACACGTCTGAAACAAAATGTTATCAAAACAGTCAATTCCATGCTTTAATCACGTGTAATAGTTCTGTGATTGTAAAAAGAATATTGAGCAAAATATTAGTTCCAAAATTAGCAGCCTTTTCTCGATACTTGAGAAAAAGACAAAAGCCTAGTAGCCTGGCATAACAGTTGACAAACATGAAAGACTAGAAACTATAGCAGATAACCATTTAACATTATAATAATACAAAAAGGAACCTGTACGTCTCCTAATATCTGTAAAATTTTAGTCATAGAAAAAGTTTACAACCATAGGCAGTGTAGAAAATTATTTAACTATAAACAAAGAAAAAAGTATTATTTAAGGCATTGATACATACAAAAGAGAAACTACTGTTCATGGGGTGGAGGGAGGGAAGTGTTATAAATTCATCATAAAAAATGAAAGTTAATTGAACTTAAAATGTTTCCAAGTAATTGCATTGTATTGGATTGTATTGGATTTTGTTCGGTTCCGTCATGTATTTATTACGAAAAAACTGTTAATACGTTAATAATTCTGCTTTGCACGCCTGTACGATATTAAAACATACTTTCTTGGTATAGAACTGTGCTGGACAACCTCTTATCTTAATAAAACTTTTTTAATGAAAATTGCGGTTTGAAAGTGTTTGGGTAACATTTTTTTTAGTTCGCTGGTGTATGTAAAAACCTGCTGTTCAAAGAAAATTGCAAGTTCAATGCTGAGCTTGAGAAAGCAGGGCTATTGTTATTAAAGCTGTTATGACAGTATATGGCAGCCCTGAATTCAATAAACAGCGAAAAAGTTAGTACATACAGATTGATTTTAGGATCTGAGGATGAGAGAAACTTTTGTCCAACAAAACAAGCTTCTATGGCCTCTCTTCAGTTGCTTTTCAAATGTCGTTATGAGATTTTCATTGAGATATGGATTGAGTTGCAAGTCAAACAGAAGAATACTGAGAACCAAAGCGTTAAAATACTTTTTTGTATGCAGTCTGAATCATGTCCCTGAGTGCATATATGCATTTAATGCCCTGAGCCATTTTCACAATTTTAACCTGTTTTGATAATTGCGCTTTGCCAATAAACACCTGGATACTTAATTTCTGCCATCCCTGTTCTCCAACTTTTAATGTCGTTTCGTCATTAGGATTACAACTGCCCGAAACAATGAATCCAGTTTTGTCCGGATTGATTTTAAGGCGATTTAACTTAATAAAATGAATTTTTCTGTGGCGTTCTCAAGCTCATCTTTACAGTTGGAAACTTCATCATGAGAGCTCAGTACGACACTGTCATCTATGTTTTGTTTCACGAGACAAAAATTTGCTGAGATCATTAACATGTAGATTGAACAAGAGAGGACCTAAAACTGTTCCCTGTTCTCTTCGGAACTCCTTGAGACATTCCTATCAACCCTGATTTAACGATATTGATTATCACACTTTAAGTTCTGTTTAAAAGATAGCTCTTAATTAATTTTTGAGCTGTTATCGAAAATCCAAGAAAGGCGAGCTTTTGTATCATGAGTTTGTGACTGATGGTGTCAAAAGCCTTATATAGATCCAAAAAAGCTGCTGCGGTAATTTTCTCCTTTTTCTGTATCTTACATTCAGTTCAATCGACGAGCGCATCTGTTATGGAAAAATTTTTTCTTAAACCAAATTGTGTTTTCGAAATCAAGGCATCCTTATGCACATATCAATTTGTTGTTTAATAAGTGAAGGATCAAACGTTGGGGCGACTGAGGGGGAAAATTTTCAGTCTAAGAACCGGCCTTCACAATTGTCACCTCAAAACAGTTTCGATGAATCGCATACTTAAAGACTATTACGGCTATAAGAGAGCTGCTTGGCCACTTAAGGCCCTCCGAGCGCTACCTGTTTATCCTGCTTACGAAAAGTCACATGAATCAGACGAAAAATCAATGAAAGCGAAAAATCGCATTAAAAAACCACAGGACTTATATAATTGCTACGAATTTCGTTCGAGAGCAATTCGCTAATACCAAAGCGCACTTCATTAACCTTATCAATACGAGTAGTAGCATAGAAGGCATGATTTCGTCTTGTCCTACAACTTTCAATTCCGTCTTCCATCCCTTGTTCCTTCTACTGTACTCAACTTCGCGAACTAACTGGCGTTGGTGGAAGTGCTTTCTTTTAATGAGCACTCAAAAGTCATTCTTATCATTAAGATCTGTATATAGACTAACCATCAAAATAAGCACCAAGGGTTTCTCCCTTGTGCTTGGGACTGTATTAGACTGATTTACTTTTCGACCAAATTATTTGTTCAATTGAATCTTCTCATCCTCTTCACATACTTTGGCTGCTGATGTGTTTGTTTCTTATGTATTTGATTTGCATTGTTCTGCCTTCATCAAGCCTCTTGTAGGCTTTTTCAGATATGCCACACTTGAATGATTTGGTTCAAAATTAAAATTTACGTTTGTTTTGCAAATTTTCAACCCAAATCAAATTGTTATGATCGATCTAAGAAGTATTGTATAATGGCGAAAACGTCCACAATGAAAGATCATTGATATAAGCAAATAAAATTCGGCATTTTTGGCTATTGGAATCTCAACAAAACTCGAAAACAAAAAATTAAAAGCAAGCAAAAGTCAGAAGGAATCCAATTACTCTTCCATATGAGGAACAGTGGCATAAAATACCAGAGAAGATTCGGTTAGCAAGAAACGCAAAACTCTTTGCGGAAAATCTAAAAGAATACTGAATCTCACATCACAAAAACATTCCGCTTAATTTCCATTTTTGAGGACGAAAAGTTAAAAGGGTCAAATAAAAATCGGTCAAGCGAAAAATCGCAAAAAAAGAACACAGGACTTCGTTTGAGAGCAATTAAGGAACATAGCCGACATTCTGTTGGAATAGCCGCGAAAAACATGCGTGCCTTATAATACCGATAGAAACAGATACGGATATAAGATGAAAAACTCGACGCCGCTCAAAACACTATGTAAAAAAACATTCAGCGATAAATTAAATAAAAAGTCTTGTTAAAATTCACTTCGCAGAAGCAATTTTATTACGGACCTTTTTTACACATATGAATTCCTTTGACCTTAAATTAATTCAAATTAATGTTCGGAAGTCATTCTATTAAGCGAGGCAGGTCACGTGTGATCAAACTCTAATCAAGCGACCGAAAAACATTTTGCTGAGAAAGTGAGAAATGACTTCACGTCAGAAAGCGCTATTAGTAAGAGTAGAAAAATTATTCAGAAAATTTGACTCTTTCGGCTTTGCTGTGTGAACAGATGTAAAACGAAACAGGAATATAGACGAAGAATTCCGTACGCAACCCGAAGCGTCAGAATTTCCCAAAAATAACTGATTGCAGCCGAAAACCATATCTTATGTCCGCACAATTATTCTTTGCACTTTTAGAATTGAGGAATCAGTTGAATTACATAACCGTCCTCCAGTCAAAACAAAAGATTGAAAACAAACTCCTTGAAAGAGATTTGAAATATTCTGTTTAAAATTGCGACTATGAAACAACTTTTAAATTGAACTGCATATTGAAAACTTAGAAAGTGGACAGTAAACCGCTACAATTGGATTAGTATGTGTACAATGTTACAAAAATACCTAATTTCAAAAAATAGATATTCAATGCATGAATTATTGAAGAGACGTTCCATATACATAGAAAACAAAAAATATGCTTGATGATCCAAAAAAATTATCAAAAGAAACCAACAAACATACCCCTCAGAATGCCAGAAAATAGCCACCGTTGATTCACATAACCAAGATTGGGATTGAAAGAGAAAAAACTAGTGAAAAAAAAATATTTTAGTACAATCAATTTTAAAGTGCAAACTATTTCGATGCATTTCGGAGCTTAATATACTCCTGTTTCGTAGTGAGACCACACAAGGGCTAGTATCAATACCAATAATCAATAAAAATGGTAACTAAGAAAAAGGTTTGAGGAACGGGCATCTAAAAGTGAACTTTATGGGTTTATCCCGTTTCTACTTCTGATCTGGTTTTTGATACTGATTCTGTTTATTTTGAATTGCTTTGCTGAGCAACTACTGTTTAAAAACTTTCAGCAGAATGAGAGAAGAGTGAAACTAGCCTAGAGAAGTCAAAAAGGTTTCAGGCAATATGTTGAACAAGCTGTGAACTAAGGTAAAGCAAAAAATTTTTATTCGACGAAGTAAAAAACATAGCAGGACAAGTCCTGACGTACAATTCAAAGAATTTTCATTGACTAAACAGAAAACTAGACCAAGAACGGACTATGAATGGATTGGGAAAACCATTTAGAAAAAAAATCCGATCCAAAAAATCGAAAAAAAATGTAAAAATCAAAGTGAAATTGCCGCATGTGAACAAAAAACCACTAGCGAGAAAGCGAATTTTTGTTCAAACCCCGTTTTCTCACTCTACTTTAAATTTAGAGCGAAAAAATTTCACGCCGCAAAACCACTCGCTTTTTCGCTCCACTTACTGTTTCGGCGTGACCAAAATCACTACTCCAATTTGACTTCAAAAATCATGAAAATGTGTGCACAGATCTTAAAAAAAAAGACAGCGCCCCAATACAATTCAAATTCTTTGAATTGTAAAAACATATGAGCGCTATAATAGCCGGCTGAGAAACTGAGGCGGCTATTAATTAACTAAAATATTCATTAATTAATTAGTTAACTAACATGAGCCAATTTTGCGCTTCAAACGCATTATTATGCTCTAACAAACACAGAAAAATAATATCAGATGCTTAAATATTGATGCAGATTCTCCCGAAAAAAAAACAACAAAAAAGCTATAAGCAAAATAATTGAGTCAAATAGACAAACGAAAACGGCTAAAAACTGCTATCTACATGCCGTATTTTCCCCGACACTTCAAAGATAATTCCTTCGCTCAGAAAAAAATAAGTTCACACATCAGTTTTACCAATTTTTACCTTCAGACGAAAACACCATATGAATAAATAGTATTTCCAAAAAAAGATAACCGACAAAATACCGGAAAATAGGCATCGGTAACCCGCCTTACGGACATCGGGATAGAAACAGAAAAAAAAGAAGAGATAGGCATTAACCGAATTTGCTTCTGAGTGTCAAAAAGTGATCCACTTTGGCGAAGAGTTTCTGTTAGATTTCAAAAACATACCCGGAAAATTTCCGGAAAATAGCCGTCATTGATACCATAACTCAGGTTAATATATATGTCAAAACGAGATCAAAAGGTAAAGCGAATTTAAAAACAAGAGCGACTAAATAATAGCCGTTGAGAGGGTGACGCGTCGGCTATTATAAACCTCAAGAAAACCCATTCTCCTCTCTGAGTCGTAGGAAACAGAAACACAGCATATAGCAACGCTCAGCTTACAAATATAAACATAGCTGGCAGATTGCCGGAAAATAGCCGCAATAGATTCGTAGATCGGCAGTCTAAAAAAAACAGTAAAAAAGACAGACCAAAAAAATTTATCTTTTCATTGAAGGCTGATCTGTTATATTTTGATTAAAAATCTGTATAAGTTATTGCTGCCTCT
Source organism: Convolutriloba macropyga (assembly GCF_964194025.1). Taxonomy (NCBI): domain Eukaryota; kingdom Metazoa; phylum Xenacoelomorpha; order Acoela; family Convolutidae; genus Convolutriloba; species Convolutriloba macropyga. The sequence goes on along the minus strand of NC_134481.1, from coordinate 25,515,665 downwards.
ATTAGCTGATCTCAAATAACCTTCATTTAGAGTGATACACACCCATTTGACCTTATCTCTTTGAATTAAAGTAAATAAAAGTCAATTTCAAAGTGAGGAAGTCACTTTTGAGAGTGAGGTAAGTCAAGTGTGACCAAAAATTTAATCACGCGCATGAACAAAAAACTCGCTCCACTAAGAGCGGAAAATGACGTCACACATGCAATTCAATTGAAATTGCATGAACGAATGAACAAAAAATGGCTGTGACGTCATATGGTCGTAACAAAAATCATGACGAAAAAAAAACCAAGAGAAGGCCAATAATAGCCTCAGCTATCGCTGTGCGGCTATTAATAAAGATGTTCCAAGCATTTCGCTTTATGGAAATCATTATCAAAGTTTGGCATTCCCCCGTATACACCCAAAAACGATTGGTTCAATGGTGCCTTTTCAAAAGGATATAGAAGTGTTGATATAAACAGTGTATATTTTTTCTGTATTACGTGTATTTCGTTGAACAAGTCATTAATATTATAACCTGTCTTGCGGCCCAATTGAGATGCGGGACAGATGATCTGGACTGAGTTTGCATTGCCAGTGTCTGGTACTGGGTGGTCCATGATGCAGATGGCACGCACCACTTGTCCACATTTTTCCACTTTGTCCGGGAAGTAAGACGGATCTCCAATCACCATCTTTGCCTTTGCAACCTATCAACGTGGAAAATTCAATCAACGAGAAATTGAATAGAAAATCAACAGACTAAACTTTTTACATACCCAAAACAGGCGAAAAACTGGAAACATTTTTAATATGACGTTTACAATTATGCTGCTTAATATAATGTCACTCTGATTCAATTCCCAAACGAGAAAATTGCAATGAGAAGCACTTACCCCTTCTTTTGACTTGACAGCCACAAATTGTCCTCCTTCGTCCATTTCTACTTCAATTGGCACTCCCAACATGTAGGTTCCTCCGTATATGGCAGACAATCTGGCGAAGCTCTGTGGCAACTCACCCAGACCATACAGACAGTACAGATAGGGCGAAGGACTCTGTTTCTTATCCTGGTCACTGTACCTCGTCAGGGAGGAGTAGTACAGCTGCGCTTTGTCCACTGTTTCGATGAAGGGTCGCTGCCTGTACCTGCAGACATAAATCAGCGTTACCGCTCGAAATCAAAACTTTTCTTAACAGCTATATTTCAGAAAGAAAGAAAGAAAGAAAGAAAGAAAGAGCTATATATTAACTATTACATCACGACCTACAGTTAAGCCATGCCTGTTTCTACGATAATAATAAAATTGCATTGCTCAATTTCCCCCTCGTAGTCTGGAGAACGTTCTTCCACAAATGTCAAACAATACACCGACCCCCCCCCCGTTTAGCCTCAAAAAGCAATGATAGACTTTTTTTACCAGTCGAAATTGACAAATAGGAAGCAGCTGTACTAACTCTTCATCTCTGTAGAGAGCAATAGCATGTCCCGTGAAATCAATCGTGTTCTTGTCCAGTCCAAAGGACTCATAGACTTGTTCCATAGTTGTCTCCTCTGTGAAATTCTTCCACGTCTTGGGGTCTTTCTTATCAAACTCTAGCACCCAACTAAGGAATTTGGCAAACTTTTTCTTCTCGAACATTCCCATCAGATCTAAAGAGATTAGATATTCTAAAAACTGCTTGCTCAAAAAATCTTACCAAACAATCAATTTTTGATACCAGCAGACAAATCTTAAAAATAAGATTTGTTCTCAAACATTGGTCGACTACTTTGTCAGTGCGATTACAATTAATAACAATTTAGGAACGAAAAACCTGCCAGTCGACCTTAAATTTCTTTAATAACACTACGATTCTATTTATGACCACGTAATTTTAGGCCTCAAAGTATCTATCTACACATGAAACATACGGATTCCTCTTCCACCTCCTTCAATCCATGAACCTATTGGAAGAAAAAGGCTAGAAAATAATAAAGATACACTTAACCTGATTTGAGGGCTTCAGATTCATTGGCAGGAACTTTGGACACTTTGCCATTCTTCTTTCCAGCAGTCATGTACACATAACTCCCTTCAATCATCTTGAACTCCAAGTACCTAGTAACTCCAGTTGCCAACAATGTCTTCACTAGTTTCCCATCGGCCATCAGGAACTTCGGGATCAGATCTACATTCCAGTCACGTCCTCTTCCATATTTGTCGACATCTCCAGGAACGTCCCGTTTGAAGTGCTCGAATACTGCATTGAGAGGGGTCAGGGATGCACTTTCTGCTCCGTAGTACTGGTTGCGATCCATGTGAAGAACTTTACGTCCCTCCACTGACAGGATTCCAGATAAAATGCATTCCTGTAACAGAACAAAACACCTTTTGATACCACATTAAATTGCCGACTTCAACCATCTTCTAAACTCCGCCTAGAGACACATAAATCAGATGCGAAAGAAGAAGACTGTAGTCTTCATATCACAGCATTCAGAAACACGAGATATTCAGAGACCCAACTCCCTCTCACGAAACTGATCTGTTGTGTAATATTTATAAATTTAGGCGTACAAAGGCAGGCAGAAACAATAATCTGGAAACAAATCAATAATGAACTGAGTTTTAAAAAAAGCTACCCTAAAGAAAAGCTATGATTTCCTGTAATCATACAAGAATCATACAAAAATCTTCAGAGCATTAAATTGTGTAATTTTAATTTTTGATGGCTGCTAAATTTCTGTAATCATACAAGATCATTATGACTCGTAAAACATTGACCGAATTCCTGTATAATGTAGTCTGATTAACACTTCTCGCATAGAAACTACTGTGTGCTACCTTATGTACACAAAAATACAACAGTATGACTGTGTAATCTATCTTAGAAAGTGTTTTTGATATTTTCTCTGAAACTTTTTTTTCGAAAAGTTGCCATGATTGGGAATTGTTTAGTTTAAACGTAGCCATGGTTGGGAATTGATTAGTCTTGCAGAAAAAATTCTAGACATTTAAAAAGTCTCAGGCCTGTAGTGGAATCTTAACTTTGCTCAATAAATTGAATGTTAGGAGATTTCGTCGTCTCACAATACAATGACGCGGAAGCACTTAAGTGACTCCTCATTACCAAAAAAATTAGACCAATTTTTTTGAGAATAAAATTTAACGGTAATCATGGTCATATATGACTTCCTTGAGTTCATAGAAAGCCCATATGAGAATTCTTTCAATTTCTACAGGGCCCATATGAGAATTTCTAGAAAGCTCATTTGAGAATTCTTTCAATTTTCGATTTCCAACCTATAGAAAAACAACCAACTAACCATTTCATCTATACTGCAAACATTGATATCTGACTTGACTCGTTTCCTTATTGTTTTTTATCGCTTAGTATGTTTATCATTAAAATTAAATTGAGTTGGTACCCGGTTTACGAGGACGACTTAGTTCAAGAATTCTACAAGCATGACCATTTAGCAGGATACAGGTGATAACTAAAATTTTCAATTTTTGAAGGAAAAAGAGCTTTCATTTGTTTAGGGAACAACGGAACTGGTGCTGTCCAATCAAAATCTGAATCATTGTTTCGCGTAAGAACATTGACATGCTTTAATACTCTGAAAACAAAAAAAAATTTCGCAATACTCGACCAATTAAAATTTGTCCTAAAACTCGTTCCCAAGAGGAGCGATTTTGCAAATGACCCCTGAAGATGACCCAATGATCGTTAAAAATTACAACTTTTGCTTATTAATCTATTTGAAAAACTAGACAAAAAAGTAGAACAATTCATTTCTGTGAGATAACTTTAACTTTTCAGTAACGAAAAAATAGCCTCGTGAACGAAACAATAAAAAACATACAAATTGAAAGACCTTTAACAACTTAAAAGACCATGAACAAAGCGGTGACTTTGAATGCTACACTAAATAATGCAACTTATTCATAGGTGAAAAATCGAATTCACATTTAGTATGAAGACAAAAAAAATTGTAACTAAAAATGAAAACGAAATCGATGGAAAAGACCTTACATTTGGCGAATAATTTAAAACTTAAAATATTTTTTAAAAAGAGTGCGCTTTATACATTCAAAACGAGAAAGTTAACTATGTATTTCAGAGATTATTGTCTCAATGTTAAACTAAATACTTCAGAATTTTAAAGCTGATCAACACTCCCAGCAAAGAATCTTGAAACATTTAACTCTGCTTCCATGCATCTGTTATTAAAACAGTAAAACTGAATCAATGAATTTGAGAATGGTCGTAGAAATATTCAAACAATCGAACAATATCCAATAAAACTTTGAACGTTTGCGATAGCTGTTTATTATGTAAATAAAGAATTGAATTAAATATTGAATTGAATGGCTTTTGAATCATGAGGAATTAGCAGCTAGACAAAGCGACTCAATTCTTATGAGGGAAATTATGCGTATGTTTACGCAACTGAACAAAGATCAGCCTTAAGGAATAAATCAAAAGTCATTACATACGTTGTTGAGTAATTATATGTCTATACAAAGCCGCCCCCGTTGATGTATGGCATCAAAAAAATACTTCAAATGCCAGCTTTTGATAGCATCAATTGCTATTCAATCCTTTATCTAAGAAAAATCTTAGTGGGACCAAGTTTAGTCCTTGCGAAGTGCGGCATGTGAGAGTCCAACTGCCAGTGGCCAAGGATTCTCGTTTCCGGGTACACAGGTACCCAGTGTGCTCGTGGAAAGGACGGCAGGCGGGATCGAGTTGGCTCCTTTGTGGGACCATTTTCCAGAGCATTTGGATTAAGGCTCGTGTTGATTGGTTAGCTTGTGTTAACTGGTATCTTTCTTAGTTTTACTATTGGTCTGTTTCAGAATTTGTCATTTCCGGTTTTGATTTTGTCTACTCTGACCAAATTGTCATTTCCTGTATATGTTTAACGCACAATTCCCCAAGGCCATGAAAAGGGAGGACTGTTTTCATCTGTGATGTACACTAAATCTCCTTTTGTCAGCTTGTGCATTCCGCCCATGTTCTTTGAACTGGTCTGCAACTGGGATAAATTTTCAGTTGTCCATCTCTTCCAAAATTCTGCTATGAATCTATGAATTTCTGCAAGTGTTGGAAGCGCTATTTTGGATCTTCATCTTTTGTTTTTAGGACTGGGGGAACAACCAAAATCAGCTGATGGTTATGAAAGCCGGATAGCATAGCAGGGTTTAAGGATTGACTGTCTTTGCATCATCTGAAGCAACTGAGCCTTCTCGAGTAAAGTATAGCTCCGACTTGGCATAGCATTGTATATACTTCATCCAAAGAGAGGTTAGCTGTTGTTCCGGTTCTTCTGAACAGCAGTAGCTTCATCGATTTGACTCCTGCTTCCAATAGTCCACCAAAATAAGAAGCTTTGGCTGGAATTGTTGACCAGTTATTGCCTAAGTCTAGCACAGTTTGAGGTAAAGAATCAGTTCCGTATTTCTTTCAGCAACCTTTTGAGTTTTATGAGGTCATTCAATGAGCCTAAAAAAATTGTACCGTTGTCCCAAAAAATGAGAGCTGGGCAACCTCGTCGCGAAAAGACTCGTCTGATAGCTTTCATGCATTCCTGTGTAATCAACGCTTTAGTGACATCCAAATGGAAGGCTTTTGTAACGAAGCTTGCAAAAACCACCAAATTACATTTGGCTCCAGTCTTGTCACATCTATAAGGCATTGGACCAGTGAAGTCTATGCCCACTTTACTGAATGGTGGAGCAGGGTTGACTCGTTCTTGTGGTAGGTCGCCTCAGAGTTGAGAAAGGTTACGGCCATTAAACCGGAAACATGTGATGCAGTTTCACACTATAGAACTTGTCAACTTTTTCACTCGCTGACGCATATGAACAACTGCTGCGTTTACGCGTGAATGTAACACTCGCTGATGACTGTCAAGTACAATTAACTTCGAAAGTAGATTTTTTGTAAGGAAAAATTGATTAAAAGTTGGCAAATCGTTTTAGCAATCTGCTGCTACTAGACGTGCTGCTCATCTTTTAAGTAAAAGAGTTGAAGGATTCTCGATTTTCGACTTATGCTTTGGTTTTTCTTCAATTTGTCTATTTCATCAATATAGTTTTCTTTCTGCGCATCTCTAACAATCATATGTAATGCTTGTCGCTTGACTTCTCTCGATTGGCTTTGTAAAAAAGTCAGCAAATTTTAGAACTTTCTTTGCTACTCTTATTGCTTTGTCGAGAATTCCGTAAGGTTCAATAGGGAATAATTGGTGATTGGACTGCTCAATGTTTTGATCATTGAGCGGGTCGTTTTCTCCCCAGAGGTTCGGGAATAGTGCCCAAATCTAGTGTTAATATTTTGCTCCGCTTTAATTCCTTCTTTACTTCTGTTGAATTTCAGGTTGTTTCGGGAGATTCAAGTTTCTATCAGAGAGCCATTGTGGGCCTTCCCAACACATTTTAAGGGATGAAAGCTGCTTTTCTGGCACCGGGCGGGTAGTATGATCCACTGGATTCTCTTCTGTTGGCATGTATTTCCATTTTTCTGGTTGAATAATTTGCTGTTCTTTGGCCAAACGAGCTATCAATATTGAGAAACTACTGGGGTAGAATTGACCCAAGCTAAGGCAACGTTGAATCGCTCGATGCGTACATTTCAGATGCAAGTCCATTTTGGTTTACCGTTTTCTGACCAGTTTGTATCATCTGCGCTCCAAAAACCATTGAGCACAGTTCTAGTATCGTTATGCTAAGTGTTTTTCTGGGCGCCAAGCTGGACTCGGGACATAGCAAGGTAGACTTGGTCTGAGATGCTCCCAGTGATCGGGCATATATTGCAGCTCCATAAGTTTTTCAGTAGCGTCGCAAGATAAATGAAGTTGTATTTTTTCAATAGCGAAGTCTGCCAAAAAGCGTAGTATATGTAGCTCAGATGAATGAGGCATTCCACTCATCCAGGCTTTAATTTGTTCGGTTATGGTTGTCCCAACATCATCGTCATCCCATCCAATTTCATGTTCCCATGTTGAAAAAGAAATTTGCATTGAAGCGTTACAGGTGCTAGGAGACCGATAGGGTCAAATACTTCACCCATTTTGCTAGATAATGTTCTGGTGGTTATATGTACGTTTTCAGGATGGGGCAAGTTGCTGTTAACTGAATCCATCAACATTTTTTTTGTTTTTAGCTTCTTAATTTTGACCAGTTTTTGGGTTCGGCCTTCTTTTGTAGAACATATGTTTGTTGGATCTCGAATGTTTTTGAGCCCCCAAAGCATCGGGCATGGTTCAGTTTTCGAATGGTATCGTTTTATGCTACTAAATTTTTTATTTGTGAAAATTTCGTCCTCAAATTTGACAAATTTTTCTTTTTCGGATTTTTTGTTCTCTGTTTGAGTAGTTTTTTTCAGGTTCTGAAAGCTCGGATAGCTTCGGGCAGCTATCAGTGACTGAGCCGACATCTCAGATGTCACCAATGGACGATTTTTGCAGATTTCTGTCGACATCAGTTTTGACTGTATTTTCGCCTTTTTGCAGGATGTTTTTTCTTGATTAAACCCCGTTAAAATTTGCATTGAAATAATCGGGCAAACATGGGGAGTCGCATGGTTATAAGCAAGGGATTCTAGTAACTGGATTTCATATAGCTTTTCACAGTCAAGATTGACCACTAATTGTGAAAAATCCCATTTGTGAAACTCGTCAAGCTCGACTGATGGACACTCAATAACTGTCTCTTCGTGTTCGAGGCAGACCCATAGTAACTAATAATATAGTTGCACTGATTTTGGGTTCTATTGAAGTAGAAAGTGTCTGTTTTGGGCAGCCAGTTGAGACCAAGGGTTTTTATGGTGTGGTCATGTGAACCGATGCAAAGATGTTTGTTTTCTTGTAGTTCCGGGGACATAGCTTCCATAACCTCATGTGAGTTGCCTGCCCACTTGCGATTAGACATCACAATGAGTGCTAGGGTAGTTGCAATGTCTTGGAACAGGCCTGCTCTCTTATGTCACAACCACCTGCTCTCTTATGTCACAACCTGCTCTCTTATGTCCTGCTCTCTTATGTCACAACCACCACGAAGTTCGACAACAAAAAATGAGTTCAGAAATGAAAATCTGCAATGAACTGATGCAGCATGTTTTGGTGTATCACGTTGTGCCCCGATGGCGTGTTACAAACTAGAAGAAACGCCGTATATGACTTGTGTCATACGGTACTTCTTTATTGGTTGCTTCTGGCTACAAGGCCAAAACATCTGCTGAAAGTTACGGTCCTTTTCGTTCAGTTCGATTTGACGGTACATCTTTGCGATATCACCTGATAAAGCAATGCCATGGAAGCGAAACTGAATCAGTATCTCAAAAAGGTCGCGCTGTTGTTTTGGACCAACCAGGAGGCAATCAGACTTTTTCCGTTCGTTATTTTTGCTGATGCGTTGAACACTGATCTGCATTTTGTAGTCGTAGAGCTTGATTTCTATCCTGCGTGATGTGGCATCAGAAAGTGTTTCTCGGGCGGCAGATTATGATCGCTTTCAGGCACTGTTTCTGAATGTCCTGTCTCAATCATCTCTTGATATTGAATTCGGGCATATGGGTTTTGTGAAAGCTTGTTTTCATTTCCCAAAAATTGTCTGAGGGCATTTCGAGACGATTCTCCAATGTCGGGCAACCATTGCCGATGACTGTCTGGATCAAAAATGGCTTCATGTTGGTCAATTGGTAGTCGAACTTGAGGCCTTCTATTTTGACCATATGTTGTCGTGTCATAGTGATTAAATCACGTCAATTCTTTGGGAGTCAACAAGGCTGGAGAAAGTGATGGAACATCTTGCATTTCCCAAAATTTGGCAAAGATTTTGATTTCGTTGTCAAGGAGGCATATTGCATTCGAATTTGCATTATGTAAATTTGCCTATTCTGAGTTAGCTTTTGCTGGCTGTAATTGTCTTCAGCACTACGCAGTTGAAGTAAGATTTTCCGCTGTTTTTGGAATAATTTCGGAATAAGTTTTTGGAATAAGTTTGAGTGAACCGCCGACTATTATTGAGTCTTTCCGATTGACCCCTATGATTCGGCCATTTGATGGTTTTGCTTCTAATCCCAGTGTTTTGCAGGCTTTTGCTGTATCTGCATTGATATGACCTCCTGTGTCTAATAATGCTCTTCGATTGTGTATTTGTTTGTTTCTACCAATTACTTGAACGCAGGCAGTTGGTAAGATAGTCATTTGGTAATATTTTTGAATCAAATTACAAGCATGTGTGCCAGGTGTAGCATTGATAGCCTCATTGATAGCTCATCCCGTCCAGTGACGTGTAGTTGTTTGGGGGAGAATGGGATCGTTTAGCATTTCCATCGAACTTACTCTGTTTTCTAGAAAGGTCATCATTAGTGAATTTTAAGACAATAAGTGCCTTCACTTTTGAGTTCCCATGCCCTCTTGAGATTAGACATTCAATTTTGTGAAAAGACAATAGTGCCACAGGTCGTTATCAACTTGTCGGCCAAGTGAGTGAATCGACTGAGCTACTTCATTGAAAGTACTGTGCAGCAGACGGAGTTGGTATTGGGTTTCTGCTCTCACAGGCTTGAAGTCAACTGTCCTAGCTTGGAATGTACGTAGAATGATGCGATCGTTTTTGTATCGCTGCTCGAGTAGATTTCTTGCCGTCTCGTAGTTGCTGTCAGTTGATGACAGGCTTTTTATTAGTTTTTCAGGGGACCTGATAGGCAACATTTCAAATAGACAAGTCGCTGGCTATTTGACAATTTTGTGTTGAGGTGCACGGCTGTATTGAATTGATCGATAAAAGCTATCCAATCAGTGAATTTGCCGTCGAATTTGGATAGCTGTATCTGTGGTAGATTTGCAACTTGCGGCTGGTGCTGTGTTGCATCTCCGAAAGACCTATTCGTAGTCACGTTTTCGGCCATCTTTTCCAGCTCAACTTTGCTTATGGCTTTTCCCGTTTGAAATAGCTTCTTTCGGACTACTGTGTGCTTGTCTTGAATCACATCGGATTCTGTATCGAGCTGATCATCCTGAACCGTTTCCAAATAGGATTCGACTAGTTGCTGTTGAATTTTGAAGCATCCAGTAGCTTTGGAGAGGGCCAATCTCAGCTCGTCTTCGTTAGAGGGCCCGCTTAGTCTATCCCATCCATCAAAGATCTTTGAATAGTCGTGAATAATTAAAATTTTCAGTTTATTAAAGTAACAGTATTTCGGTCTGAGGAGAGTCAAATGTTGCAACCAATCTTTCATCAGTGGCAGTAAGAAAATACTATGAGTGTATCGAGAGGGAATCACCTTGCGTCGTTCCCTACTCAATGGAATACTATGATATACTAACTTTTTTCGTCAAATTATCCATCGCCAAAAAACTGGGAACAATTTGCAGTTAGAACAACTGTTCCTAATGGGTGAACAGCAATAGCCAGGATAGCTTTGGTCTAATCGTTGCTTTTTACAGTCCAAAAATAACTCGGGATTGTAATCAGTCCCGGTTTTTTAAAAATACTTTTAAATCTTTTGATTTTTTACTGCTAATTACAAAACAGAACAAATCAAGTCAAGGCTTAATTATGACAGATCCAATGGGCTTCCTTTGGAGCTTCAAGTAAACCTAGTAAATCTAGTTTCTTTTAGTCGAGGGCATATCTTTTTACCTTATCAAAAAACAGCAGTACCCATTTTTCATTGAGGTATCAAGAAAGTCTTATTATTGAGATAATTGGTTTATAACAGTCGGCTTTATATGGGCCCTGAAATTAACGTCGCTATCAATTAAAAAGCCAAGGATGCCCTTTCCATCTCTTATCTTGACGTGAACAACTGCGAACCAATTCTGCTCATTTTTCAGAATCGATTTGCTCTATGAATTGAAAGAGCTAATGCATGCATGGCCATTCAAAGTGGATTGTCTTGTGTTGTACTTTTCTCCGAGTGCATGGTCTCACCCTCAGCAAGAAAGAAAATTAACCCATAAGACAGAGAGCACTAAGCACTAGAACACAAAGAACTAATGGCCAAAGCAGATGAGTAAAGCTAACAGTCTCCCTTATTCAAGAACTCCCACTGAAGCATCAACAATTTTGCGCCGCCTAAATGTTTTTGAGTCCCGAACGCAGAGGATGAAACTTCTTGTTTCAGGGCTTTTGGGCCAGCATCAGCAAAGCATGCGAAGACAAGCGGAAAATATCTTGCTTTCTCAACATCAATTACTATTTGCTCATATTTGTTCTTTTTAATATGATAATTGTAAGCTTCGCTACTGATTTCAAGGCAAGTTTCTGCTAGTCGGTTTAAAATTTTTCACATCAAAGTATGTTTCGTTGAACCTGGATTCCCAAAGTCCGTTGCCCTTGATATCTAAACTTGCATCATCATCAGTTGTCGTTGATTCAACAGCCAAGGTTTCCCCTTGCAACGGCTGAAGACGAGGTTCGAGATCGAAGAGACATCACTTAACAGATTTGCAAAAGAATAGCAAAGTTGATTATTTCTCATTTGAGTGTATCCTGTGAAGTTTTCACTGCATGAGCGGATTAATGTCATCATTACTGGGTCCCAACCAAAGCGAAGAACAAGGCCGTCACGAAACTAGTTTGTCCTTTGTTCAAAGTGACATTTCTTTAAAGGCTTAGCGTTCAACCAGCTTGATGCTATGTCACTAGCTAAGTCAAGTGAACGAATCTCGCCTTATTTAATTCGCTCTTGATTACTTTTTTTTCGATTTGATATCCAGCTCTTTTTCATTTTTATTTCATATATGATTTGTTGTTACTTTAGTTAGGCTTCGGGCAGAGATAGGGAGAAGGGACTTGAAAGTTGAACTGTTCGTTTGCATTCTTTAAAGGTATCTTCAGGTTTAAGGACGTTCAGGCAACCCTCCCTTATCGGCAATGAAAACATCTTCCGGGATTTTTTTATTGTAGGCGGGATGGACTCTTTAGTAGATTATTGATTAATTTCTGACCTTCTTTTAACAGGTCTTCAATATCAGGTGTACGAGCTAAGAAGGTCAATTTATGCTGAGCCACTGCAAAGAACGATTTATGAACATTTTGCGGTGAAATATCAGCATGAAAGGCCATCTTTTTTGACAATTTCCGTTGAGCTTAATAAATTTCTTCTCTGCATTGTCAGAGCTTATTACATTACCAAGTACTCTAAAGTCTTCAAATATTTCCACTTCATTGTGAACAAAAATCTGCTGTGCTATTTCAAAAAGATGTTATTTCGTAATGAAATGGCACTTGGTAAGATGGTAACAGAAAGCAGGATCATGTTTTCCGATGAAAGAGTATTTTAATTCTCATTAGAATTCTGACGGCAGGGCCAAATGCTGAGCAAGTCGACTAACGGCTAATTTGCTATTCAAATGTATGCAGGCATTTTCGTCCTGGGGGTCACTTGCCAAAATATCTCGTACTCAATGTATTGCGTATTAGTAGAGGTAGATACGCATTTAGGGTTGACCCACGGGTTTCGGAACCCTCAGTTCAGTTATTAGAGTCAGTTTCAAGACGACAGATTAGGTAGTTTTTCAAATTTCTTACAGTTTCTACAGGTGAATATTATTTGCCATGTACAGGGTTTCTGCACATTGTAGAATTCATTAAAGTTTCCTGTCTTTTCGCTCTAACGTAAAGTTACTGTCAGTCTTTTGTATTTTTGTTTTGGGCAATATAAATCCTTTTTGTGTTCCTCGTGTAGAAAAACGCGTTAGCATCATATTTTTTCTTCAGAATCAATACGAAGTAAAGAATGTCATGCAGTTCAAGATAGTTGATCGGGAGCATTTCGAGTTGTTTCAGAAACAACTCTTTTCACAACTCTTTCTTTTTCTTTTCACCGCCCATTATTCACTTTGTGGCCCTTTTTTGCACACGTCCAAGCTTTTTGCTGGGTTCTGTTTGGCGCCCAAGCTCGTGAAACATACATAAGGTTTGGAGCGACGTAGCCAACATATGCGTTCAGGAGTTTTGAGCATGTTGGCTTAAAACTCAATTCCACATCGCTGTCAGAGACAAATGAATTGTTTTCCTGAATTCAACAATGGTTTGTCCCACAAGGCGTCAAAATAATTCCCCCAAGACAATGCATTAAGCTTTATCTCGGTCGTGCACTTCTATGTGAGGCTTTACTTCAATTTGAACAGAGCTTTGACAAATTTACTTGCCCGGCGAAAACAGTTTTGCTCCAATTGAGATTATTGGTTATGATGAGTCCCAGATCGCATTGCTTTTGCACAGTCGACAAGGGTTTCTTCTTCATCAAGGGAGGTTTGCAGGGTTCCTTTGAGGCTGAAGAGTGTTGATTTCTTGATGTTTGGTAGCATTCTGTTGGAGCCATTTTTCGGGCTTTGCTGTAGTACTGTTCAGTTGGTCTTGGATCAAGACGACGGCTTTGAAGTCATCTGCATAGCCATAGCAACTAACTTCAGTGAGAGCTTCAGGAATGTCGTTGATAAACAGTAGAAATAAGGGTGGGCCCAGTATGGACTCTTGCGGTGCCCACTTGTCACCATTTTCAGGGTCGATGAGTTGTCGTCAATGCGCACGTATTGTTGCCTGTTTATTATTATTATTATTATTATTATTATTATTATGAATTCGTGGATATGACACTGGGGAATCACACCCCGCGTTTACAATCTAGGATTGGCACGACAGTTTGTACATAAACAAATAAAAATCCAAGTACAGGGATTGTTTTCAGTCCAATGTCTATTAAAATAACTCCACATGTATTCAATAAGTTTGTTCTTCAGATTCTCCGGGTTAAAGAAATCAAGAGCTCTTTGCACGACGTTTATTCTGAATCCAGTCCTATACCAAAAATTTTGCCTCTGTATTTCAAATCTAGTGTCTGGAAGCACAACACGTCTCCTTCTACCGCTGTTGGTGATGTTGAATTCTTTCGAAAAGTCGACATTGTACCTTCCTTCCAAGATGTTACTGAAAAGTAGAAGGTCTTTAAGCACTTTAATGTAGAGTGGTGGTAATAAGTTTGATTTGATCAAAGCATCCTTGTAGTCAAAATTTCCGCAAATCCACTTCAGAACCTTTTTATTGAATTTTTCAATTATTTCGAAATTCGTTTTTCTTAGTTCCCAGCATTCGGATGCAGATAGCATCGACATTGATATTATTGATCGGTATAGGTCGACTTTACTCTTGGTGCAAATGATCGGGGACGTACTTCTTCTCAACCGAAAGAACGATTTTCTGGCCATTCCAACTCTTACTTTCACATGCTCGTTCCAGTTTAGTGATTCATCCATGAACAGGCCAACGTCACGAACAAGGCTTTTGTGGTTTAAATTTCTTCCATTCATAATAAAACAAAAATCTTCTAGGGTGTTCTTATTTCTACCGTACTGAAATTCGCTAATGGAACATTTTTTCAAGTTAAATAGTAGATGGTTTTGCACACTCCAGTTGTGAAGGGCTTGTAAATCCGTTTGCAGTTTTTCTAAGGATTCTTGTTCAGGTCTCCCATTGTAAAGAAGTTTTAAATCATCAGCAAATAGTAAGGCTAACGATGAGAAAACAGCATTGGGGAGATCGTTTATGTATATCAGGAAGAATAATGGTCCCAATACCGATCCCTGTGGTACTCCAGATGTTACAGTTCGCTCATTTGATAGCTGGTCACCTATTCGCACTTTCTGTGTTCTTCCTAATAAATAGTCTTGTATCAGTTCGAATAAAGCCTTGGAGATGGGAATTTGAAGTAACTTTTTCATCAGGATACTATGTTTTATTTTGTCAAACGCTTTGGAGAAATCAAACAAAATAAATAAATTAACAGAATCTCTCGAGTTCAAGTGTGAGTAAATATGAGACAAACTGTATAGTAATTGTAGTACAACAGAACGTCTTGGCCTAAAACCAAATTGGAAATTGCTTATTCGATCAGCAAACGCAGTGTAGAGTGATGCAAAGATAAATTTTTCAAATAATTTTGCGACAATGTTTAATAGAGTAACTGGCCTATAGTTCGAAACTTCTCTTTTGTCACCATCTTTGTATATCGGACTGACAATACCAGTCTTCCAAGCAGATGGAAATTTGCGCAATCGCTTGATATTACAGAACAAGTTTTTCAGGGACATAGCTATTGATCCCCCGCATCTTTTAAACAATAAGGGTGGTATCGAATCTTGACCTCTGCTCTTCGAGATGTTAAGTGACTTTAGCTCTGTTTTGATTAAATCTTCCGTAATTAAGATGTCATTTTCCCCAAAATTATGCTGTTCACTTGGTTCGAAGTATTCATAACCGTCATCAGTCACTACCGTAGCAAAGTAATTATTAAAAAGGTTTGCTTTCTCGAGATCTGTGCTCGCTTCCCTTTTCAAGTTTTCAGATTTTATGACTGGTGGTAGACTATCCTTTTTCAGGCTTTTCAAATATTTGTAGATTCGTCCTTTGTGTCTGCTGGCAAAAAGCTTTTGCTCGTACTCGACTCTATCGTTTATTTGCAATTGATTACATTCCTCAGTGAGCTTTTTCAGTTTTTCAGACGTACACAGACCCTTTTTCTGTAGTTTTCTTCGCTCAGTTTTAATCTTGTTCATGTGATGGGATGTCCATGGAGGCAGTAGTTGTCTATTTTTAGTTCGAACAGGAACATGTATTTCGATCAGTTTAAATATCCATTCATACCAGAGATTCGTGTTAACATCCACATTGCTATAGCAGTACGGCTTGAATGGGTTGGCAATAATAGCCTCATTCAACGCAGCAATAATAGCCTCTGACGCGATAACTTCAGTTAGAAGGTTTGTCATCAGGTAGGAGTGTACTAGGGGGAGAAGCTTTCCACAAATGCCAAATTGGTTGAGTTTCTGTATCAGGGAGTCGTTCACAAGTTTTGTTTCTGTGAGCATGAAAAGTCCTCTGTTCACAGCTTTCTTTGTGACCACTTCCTAGGTCGTCTCTTTATTGGACGACTTCAACTCCTAGAATCATGCAGGTACTTAAGCTCTCGATACTTCCAGTAGTTGTCCAATCTCGACTTAAATGGCCTAATTTTCTCTGACGCGATAACTTCAGTTAGAAGGTTACTCTACTCATTAACGACACGTGGCTGAAGCTGTTCTTCTTTAGTTCAGTCCTCAACTTGTCCAGTTTCAATTTGTAGTCGTGGCCACGCAATAATTTGGCAGTATCGGCTCTGTTCAGGAGTCCTTGGCACTTTTTCTGGTCGTGTCCAACTTTCGGACCGAGGAATTTGAAGGTTTCTATTGTGCGGAACCGTATCGAAGGCTTTGGCAAAATCTACATTCAGGACTGCCATTCGATCCGTTTCTGATTTGTCGTATAGCCCATAGAGCCCGTTGATAAAAAACATGAATTGTATTGTCGCTGAATCCGTATTGACTGTCATCTAGTGAGGCAACGAAATGTGGCAACTCAATGAGGCAAGGTTTATACAGATCCAAACTGCCAATGCAAAATATACTCCCCGACGATATGTTCATAGCTGATTTTGTCATGCAATTTTGAAGATTAACGGATTTTTGACCGAGGGCTGTCAACAACCTTCTCTATTTGTCTTCATCGAGCCCCCAGGCTCCGCAGATTCGTGTGTGCGCATCACAGCAATGACGGCAGCATTTATAATATTCGGGAGCATTTTAAAAAATCAGATGATAGAGCATGTTTGTAACTTATGGAGTGCAAACATGCCATTCTGCTGCTCATCTTGGTAACAGCTTCTATCTGCGCAATCTGGCTGTAATGATAGCATCTTTAGTAGATGCTATCATCTTAGTAGATAAGGCTTTAGAGTATTTGCTCAGGGGTTTTCACCCGTGTTTCAAAGTTTATTCTTCATGTGCATTTATTGTTTTCGGTGAATGATTTTTTGAATAATTTGTAGTGTAATATCCGTGCACTGTCTACATTATGGTTCACTATAGTAGTAAATCCTCAGCAACGTTTGCTTGTTTAGGAACTGTCCATAGTCTTTGTATACTCTAATAACTAGGCTGTGGAGAGACTTAGTTCTACGGAAGTTGCCGTCGGTTTTTTGTGAACGACTTGTCGGAATTTTGAATTCGCCTCTTGTATCTTGCCGAGTGGCTTCACGTGTATGGCACGTGCTTCTGGGGGTGCCAATAATATGCGCCCACTAAGCTGGGGGCACAAACGGAAAAGATCCTGAAGTTTAATAGTTTATTAATAAGTTTACCATTGAGTTGTTTACTTATTTTTTTAGTTATCGAGAGCTAACTAACTTATGGCAATCAGTAAAAATAATTTCTATGAAAAAAAGCTTACCGATAAACCAGTTCCCAGAACTATGACATCGTATTCTTCCTCCATATTCAATCTAATCACTCTAATGTTCACCGATTTCACAATGAAGAGTCAAACAGCGGAAAAGCGATCAGTCAGCTGCGATTAGTTTTGAAAACACGAGTTTAAGCAATTAACCTGAAACATAAAGAGACAAAAATAAATTAACGTTATTAATTTTATGGCAATCTGGCAGATGACTAAAAAATACAAATGCAATTAAAACCTAAAAAAGGGGTATGATCCACCCAATAGACTGAACGGTGCTAGGAAATTTGGCCGACAGGGCGTTTAGCCGACAAGGAAAAAATGAGAAATTTAGCCGACAGTTTTTTCATAATTGGTAATTAAAGTCCATAATTGGTCCACAAATCAGTAGTTCGGTTGTGACAGATTCATATCAAATCCCCACGGGTCGCTCAGGCATGGCCATGGCCCGCGAGGCATGGCCAGATGCGGTAAACTACGGTTCGACCACGGATTGAGCTTCGTTACACTAGTTGATGAAAAAACTGCGGTATATTTGTCCGCTTACGAAAAAGTGTTTTAAATTGGCCAATCACAGCTTTAGAATAGGCTTTATTGCTCATTTTAATTAAATTGTCGGATAAATTTCTCAATTTTTGGTTGTCGGCTAAACACCCTGTCTGCCAATACGGCGGCAACCAGACTGAACAGTGAGCCTGCGACGAAAACTCACAGCAGCGCATAAAAATGCACAACAAAAAGATAAAGTTTCAAAAATTCTTTAAATAACGGCAAATAGTTTCAAAAATTCGATGTTATTTTAACTCATTTCTTAGAAATAGAGCCAAAGACAAAAATCGATATCCAACTGAGTAGTCGTCCAGTATTGTTCACGAGACGTTGCATAAAAATAGTCACGAGTGAAAAGGTCACAGCAACCCCCCCCCCCAAACTGAACAACATCTCAAAAATGTTAAAAGTCTTAACAATAAGGAGCCTATACCGAGGTTTTTTGTTCAATACAGAAGAAATATTACTCAAAATTTTGCAACTAGACTGAAAAACTTGTGTGATATTCAAATCATTTTCACAAGAAAGCTAAGAACTTGCTTGCCCACCTGAAATTATCTTTTGATAAGAATCTGAAATCCCATGTGGTATATAAAGTTACTTGTAATTGATGTTCCATCTATGTTGGCCAAAACAGCCATGTTACCACTAGAGTTTCGGAGCATCAAAAGAAGGATTCCCCAGAGTGACAACACCTCGTTGAATGTTGTGGTACAGCGCATAATATTGAATGGGATATTCTTGTTACATGTCGCGGGTTTGAAAAACTAAAGACAATAGAAGCGATCTACATCAAAAAGCTGATACCACAATTAGTTACGTGCGATGAGAACCGGGGGCGGAAATTGACATTGAATTAGTATCTCAAATGCAAACAATTTGACTTTTGAAATTCAAAAATTATTCTGGTAAATGTTACTTCGAAATTTTGTCAACCCCAACAAGTAAAAAATAAAAACAGATAGATAGGAATGAAAATAAAAATCGGTTTCCAGGAATAGAAAGCAGTATGCCAGGGATTTTCAATAAAATCCGGAATAAAAATTCATTTGATTTTTTTGTAAAAGTGAAAATAAAATGTTGCAAATGTGATTTTAACTATAAATAGTTTCTAAAATTCGATGTTATTTTAAATCATTTCTTGAAATTTGAGTCAAAAACAAGTTTTTATACTTTGTAATTGATTTCATTTAATTTTGAAACCCGACGTTGAACGCAATGTTCGAAAAGATTTGTTTTTTTTTAAAATTAATTTAAGGTTTATTTGACAATTACTTCCTCTCTTCATCTAAGAAAAACATTCTATTTTGACGCAGAGAAACACGAATTGTCAATATACATTTATTTTCGTTGAAAGAAAATTTTGAGTGCTTTTTCATAATACTTAAAGCTGAACGAATAATTTTACAATTAATCGCTGTTCATCGAACTCCTGCAAGTAGTTTCAAATGTTTTAGTGAGAACTTCACCCCAATCTCTGAGGAGAAAAGATTGCTTTACGACAGGAGTCATACTAGGGGATCTGAGTATCTCCTTAACGACATCCAATGATGCCTCAGCTCTATGGAATCGATTTAGGGAAGAATTCGGGTTAGTTCGGCAGTTCTTGATCAGAGGAGGGCTTCATGATCATGTCATATCCTCCAAAAATAGGTGCATTGAGGTTATAAATTCATTGTTTCTCTTTTAACAATATATTTTTATCTAGGCCTACGCAAGAAATTGTTTAGGAATTGTAAAAATTTCAAGCCTGATATTTACTTAGAATCTCTTTTAATTCTTAAAAAGAAAATGTTGTAGAAGAAATACTTTGTAAAAAAAATTCGGGCATTCGAAACAAACGGTTCCAAACTTTACGTTCGATATCAGGCTAAAAATTTTTCATAAATTGGTATTGGATAAATTGAATAAGTATTTACATTTCAGAGGAAAAACAGCTGTCAAAAAAGTTCTATATTGACAAAAAAAACAAACATTTTCAACAATTGCGTTCATCGGCACGCTTAACAGTGGAAAAAATGATCTACAAGTATATAATAAAATTTTGATCACAAAAACACAAAAACATTGCCAATATCGAGAAACCTGGAATAGAAATGTCTTTAAAGAATTGATAACAAATGTAAATATGCGTTGTAAGTAAGCTAAATT
Source organism: Convolutriloba macropyga (assembly GCF_964194025.1). NCBI lineage: Eukaryota > Metazoa > Xenacoelomorpha > Acoela > Convolutidae > Convolutriloba > Convolutriloba macropyga. The sequence continues at coordinate 25,495,710 of NC_134481.1, read as the reverse complement.
TTGTATAAAGACAAAATTTTCGATTGAAATGTTTATAATAATTACTAGAATTGTTTTAATTGTGTCCTCAGACAAATGTAAATATATATTCATTTTTTCCTTTAACAATTTGTGAAACAATTATAGCCTGATGATGAACGCAAAGTTCAAAATTCTTTTGTTTTAAATAACCAAAGTAATTTTAATTTGGCAAATTGGTTTCTTTCACAAAAGTACATAAATTTGTCTTTGAGGCACTCTATCGAATTCTAATTATAATGAAATAATAACGAAATTTTGAGATTATTTACAGTTAAAATCATACTTACAACAGTTTATTTACATTTATTGCACCAAAATTTTTTCAATGTTTTTTTCCGGAATTTTTGAAATTCCCCGGTATATCGTTTTGTTTTCCTGGATAAGAGTTATTACTTTCTTTCCGATCTGTTTATATCCTTTAGTTTTTGAGGTTGACAATATTTCGATTTAACACGTACTGGAACATTTTTTGTTTTTCAAAAGTCATTTTTTTTGCATTCGAACTGATATTTCAATGTCAATTCCCGCCCCGGTGTTCTTCGCGTGTATTTAGTTGCTGTTTCAGCTTCTGTTGTCATCAGTTTATCAATGACGCGACATGCATTTGGAATCTCTCATTCAATGTTATGCGCTGTACCACAACATTCAACGAGGTGTTTTCCTTTCGGGAAATCTTTTTTTGTTGCTCCGAAATTCTAGTCGCTATATGTCGGCAGGTTTGGCCATATACTCAGATGGAAATGCATCCATTACACGTAACTTTATATACCTTATGCAATTTGAGTTTTTTATCAAAAGAAGATTTCAGGGTGGCCCAGAAAGCTCTTCATTTTCTCGTTGTTGAAATTAGACACAAATTTGAACAATTTTAGGAACTATCTCAACAAATTAAATAAAAAAATTTGCTGTATATACAGTATTTAACCTATTTGCAACCCATATTTACATCTGTTATCAAATGCTTTAAAAACCTTCTTAATCCAGATAATTCAGTTCTGACCATGTTTTTGTAATTCTTGGTTAATTCCGAACTTGCCCTAACAATAATTATCACTCTTGTGGGGTTTTGCAATTTTCGTTTTGCGATGCACAAAATTTTTTTGGCCCTATTTTAATTTTTGAATTAAAAATTTTGATTTGAACTTATATTTTATTGTGAGTTCACTTGCCAATATTCAACGCGTGTGTTTAGTCCCGAACACAACTTGCTAAAGTATATAATTTCGATTGTCACGAGTTTGTCTACAGTGCGACAAGCATCCGAAACTGTCCTTTCAATTTCATTCGTGGGGCCACTACATTCAACAAGATGTTGACGCACCTGCGAATCCTTCATTTTATGTTCTTATATCCTAGTGTTAGCATAGTGCAACATGGATGGAGTTGCATTCATTCCATTTTATCTCATTTACCACGTGAGATTTCAGGTTTGCTATCATAGATGGATTAAGTACGGCGAGGCATGATCTTAACTTTCGGGCCATGAATACAACTTACAATTCACATACTTTTTTCATTTTGCTGACAAAATTTCGTGTAAAGTTGTCTCTGTATTGTAGAAATATTACACAGCTGCAAAAATTCAGTATTGTTTCTGTGTCAGTTGGTTTTGGCTGTCAATGACAGGTTACTTTTTCTTCGTTGGCCACTTTTACGTTGATATAAAAAAACGATATCAGGAAAATCTGATATAGGAAAATCATCCGGCGTATGTTGACAGTGCCTGTAACAATTATCTAGCAGCAGAGGAAACAATCTTGGAGTCTCTTATTCCGCGTAAAACAAAGACCCTGAAAACTCACAGATGTCCGTTTGTTGACAAGGATTTTGTAAATCTGAAGAGGAAGTTAAGAAAATCAGCAAGTTTTTTTCGAAATACGAAAAAAAAATTGATTTTGAATTCGTCTTTGAAATAAAAACGAAACTTTTGTAAAAGTCTTTTCAAAAGAGTGCTACCTATATCAAAAATACATTGAAGAATGAGTCTACCCGCCAGAAGTTTGCGTAATTGAAATTTCTTTCAGGCAAAAAAGAACGTCAGTTGCCAAAATCTTAAAGCAGACAAGCTCTGAAATCCTCCCGAATCTACAACTCATTCATAACAAAAACGACCTATTAAGTATATTAACCTGTCTCTGACTCTGTATATCGAATTCTATGAAATGTGTTAAAATAAAGACGATTTTATTTAATTATCTGGAGTTTTTGAAATTCTCGGGTATATTGTTTTGTTTTCCTGGAAAATAACTATTATTTTCTTTCTGATCTGTTTATATCCTTTAGTTTTTGAGGTTGACAAAAATTCGAATTAACACGTACTAGAATATCTTTTGAATTTCAAAATTCATTTTTTTTGCATGAGAATTGATACTACAATATCAATTCCCGCCCCCAGTGTTCTTCACGTGTATTTAGTTGCGGTTTCAGCTTCTGTAGATGGCTTCTGTTGTCATCAGTTTATCAACCGCGCGACATGCATCTAGAATCTCACATTCAAAGTTATGCGCTGTACCACAACATTCAATTAGGTGTTTTCCCTTTGGGATATCGTTTTTTAATGCTCCAAAGCTCTAGTGGTTAAATGTCGGCTGGTTTGGCCAACTCAGAGGGAAATACATCCATTACTTGTATCTTCATATATCTTATAAGATTTGAGAATTTTATCAAAAGAAAATTTATGGTTGGGCAAGCAAGTTCCTAATTTCTTCGTTGTGGAAATGAAACAAAATTTTGATCTATTCTAGGAACCATCTCAAAAAATTAAATGAAAAAAATTTTGTTGTATATTCAATATTTAGCCTATTTGCAATTCGTAATCACATCTGTTATCAATTTCTTCGAAACCCTTCGTTATCCATGTTCTCTGACCAGGTTTTTGTATCTCTAGAGTAATTCCGAGTTTGCCCTAACTATAAGTATCACTCTTGTGGGGGTTTTGCAAATTTCGGTTTGTCGTGCACAAAATCCTTTTCCCCTATTTCCATTTCTCAAATCAAAATTATTACTTAAACTTTTTTTAATGTCTGTTGCTACGCCAATATTCATCGTTTGTTTTGAGTCCCAAATTCAACTTGCTAATTTAAATAAGTTCAATGGTCATCAGTTTGTCTTCTGTTAGACAGGCATCCAAAACTGTTCATTCAATTTCATTCGTGGAGCCACCACATTCAACGTGATGATGACCCAGCTGCGAATCCTTCATTTTATGTTCTTATATCCTAGTGTTAGCATAGTGCAACATCGATGGAATTGCATTCACTCCATTTTATCTCATTTACCACGTGAGATTTCAGGTTTGCTATCATAGATGGATTAAGGACGGCGAGGCATGATCTTAAATTTCGGGCCATGGATACAACTTACAATTCACATACTTTCATCTTTTTATTAGTGGTCATATGTCGGCAGGTTTGGCCGACTCTGAGGGAAATACATCCATTACATGTAACTTCATATACCTTATGCGATTTGAGTTTTTTATCAAAGGAAAATTTCAGGTTGGGCAAGCAAGTTCTCAATTTTCTTGTTGTTGAAAGGGAACAATAATTTGACCAATTCTAGGAACTATCCCAGATAAGAAAAGCAAAAAAATTTTTCTGTATTTTCAATATTTAGCCTATTTGCAATTCGTATTTACATCTGTTATCAATTTCTTTAAAAATCTTCGTTATCCATGTTCTCTGACCAAGTTTTTGTATTTCTAGGGTAATTCCAAGTTTGCCCTAACCATAAGTATCACTCTTGTGGGCGTTTTGCAAATTTTGTTTTGTTGTGCACAAAATCATTTTGCCCTATCTCCATTTCTCAAGTCAAAATTATTACTTGAACTTTTAATTCATTGTCTGTTTCAACGCCAATATTCATCGCTTGTGTTGAGTCCCAAACACAGCTCGCTAAAGTATATAATTTCGATTGTCACGAGTTTGTCTACAGTGCGACAAGCATCCGAAACTGTCCTTTCAATTTCATTCGTGGGGCCACTACATTCAACGAGATGTTGGCCCACCTGCGAATCCTTCATTTTATGTTCTTATATCCTAGTGTTAGCATAGTGCAACATGGATGGAGTTGCATTCATTCCATTTTATCTCATTTACCAAGTGATATTTCAGGTTTGCTATCATAGATGGATTAAGTACGGCGAGGCATGATCTTAACTTTCGGGCCATGAATACAACTTACAATTCGCATAATTTTTTCATTTTGCTGACAAAATTTCGTGTAAAGTTGTCTCTGTATTGTAAAAAAATTGTTTAATTATCGAGATATCTAGTGTTGCTCCTTTGATGCTCTTTTGGTTTTCTCTTTTCAATTGATTTTTACTGCCAATTTTCATTTTTCTAAGGTCTAGTCCATCTGGATGCTGATCTTTGGTCCACCATATCTTGTTCGTTTCAAGCGCTCGATCAAAAGCCAAATAATATGTTGCAGTATAACTTGAGAACCGTCATTTGAATCACATTTTTCTTATTCTGAAGCGTTGCACAGCTGCAAAAATTCAGTATTATATCTATGTCAGTTGGTTTTTGCTACCAATGACAGGTTACTTTTTTTGTTGCTCACATTTTTGTTGATATAAAAAAATATCAGGAAAGTCTGGTTTAAGAGAATCATCCAGCGTATGTTGAGAGTGCCTGTAACAATTATCTAGCAGCAGAGAAAACAATCGTGGAGACCCTTATTCCGCGTAAAACAAAGACACTGAAAACTCACAGATGTCCATTTTTTGACAAAAATTTTGTAAATCTGAAGAGGAAGAAAACAAAATTAGCGCGTATTTCCGAAAAACAAAAAAAAAAATGATTTAAAATCCGTCCTTGAAATAAAAACGCAAAATTTTTTCAGAAATCTCTTCAAAAGCGTGCTACCTAAATCAAAAATACACTAAAAAATTAGTCTACCCGCTAGAAGTTTGTCTAAATGAATTTCTTTTCATGCAATGAAGAACGTCAGTTGCCAAAATATTAGAGCAGCCATGCTTTAGCTTCCCAAGTCCACAATTGCTTCATAGCAAAAATGACTTATTAAGTACATAAGCTTGTCTCTGACTCTATCTATGGAATTCTATGAATTGTGTAAAAATAAAGACGATTTTTTCAAATTATCTGGAGTTTTTGAAATTCTCGGGTACATTTATTTGTTTTCCTGGAAAAAAGTTATTACCTTTTATCCGAACTGTTTAGTTTTTGAGGTTGACAAAATTTCGAATTAACACGTACTAGAATGTTTTTTGATTTTCAAAAGTCATTTTTTTGCATTCGAACTGATACTTCAATGTCAGTTCCCGCCCCTGGTGTTCTTCGCGTGTATTTAATTGCGGTTTCAGCTTCTGTAGATGGCTTTTGTTGTCATCAGTTTATCAACCACGCGACATGCATGTACTACCTCCCATTCAATGTTATGCGCTGTACCACAACATTCGACAAGGTGTTTACCCATTGGGATATCTTTTTTTAATGATTCAAAGTTCTAGTGAATATATGTCGGCTGGTTTGGCCAACTCAGAGAGAAAGACATCCATTACAAGTAACGTCATATACCTTATGCGATTTGAGATTTTTATCAAAGGAAAATTTCAGGTTGGGCACGCAAGTTCTTAATTTTCTTGTTGTTGAAAGGGAACAATAATTTGATCACTTCTAGGAACTATCCCAAATAAGTAAAGCAAAAAAATTTTTCTGTATTTTCAATATTTAGCCAATTTGCAATTCGTATTTACATCTGTTATCAATTTCTTTAAAAATCTTCGTTATCCATGTTCTCTGACCAAGTTTTTGTATTTCTAGGGTAAATCCAAGTTTGCCCTAACCATAAGTATCACTCTTGTGGGTGTTCTGCAAATTTCGTTTTGTCGTGCACAAAATCATTTTGCCCTATCTCCATTTCTCAAGTCAAAATTATTACTTGAACTTTTAATTCATTGTCTGTTTCTACGCCAATATTCACCGCTTGTGTTGAGTCCCAAACACAGCTTGCTAAAGTATATAATTTCGATTGTCACGAGTTTGTCTACAGTGCGACAAGCATCCAAAACTGTCCTTTCAATTTCATTCGTGGGGCCACTACATTCAACGAGATGTTGACCCACCTGCGAATCCTTCATTTTATGTTCTTATATCCTAGTGTTAGCATAGTGCAACATGGATGGAGTTGCATTCATTCCATTTTATCTCATTTACCACGTGAGATTTCAGGTTTGCTATCATAGATGGATTAAGTACGGCGAGGCATGATCTTAACTTTCGGGCCATGAATACAACTTACAATTCACATAATTTTTTCATTTTGCTGACAAAATTTAGTGTAAATTTGTCTCTGTATTGTAAAAAAATTGTTTAATTATCGAGATATCTAGTGTTGCTCCTTTGATGCTCTTTTGGTTTTCTCTTTTCAATTGATCTTTACTGCCAATTTTAATTTTTCTAAGGTCTAGTCCATCTGGATGCTGATCTTTGGTCCACCATATATGTTGTTCGTTTCAAGCGCTCGATCAAAAGCCAAATAATATGTTGCAATATAACTTGAGAAACGTCATTTGAATCACATTTTTCTTATGCTGAAGCGTTGCACAGCTGCAAATTTTCAGTATTATATCTGTGTCAGTTGGTTTTTGCTACCAATGACAGGTTACTTTTTTTGTTGCTCACATTTTTGTTGATATAAAAAAATATCAGGAAAGTCTGATTTAAGAGAATTATCCAGCGTATGTTGAGAGTGCCTGTAACAATTATCTAGCAGCAGAGAAAACAATCGTGGAGACCCTTATTCCGCGTAAAACAAAGACCCTGAAAACTCACAGATGTCCATTTTTTGACAAAAATTTTGTAAATCTGAAGAGGAAGAAAACAAAATTAGCGCGTATTTCTGAAAAACAAAAAAAAAATGATTTAAAATCCGTCCTTGAAATAAAAACGCAAAATTTTTTCAGAAATCTCTTCAAAAGCGTTCTACCTAAATCAAAATTAAACTAAAAAATTAGTCTACCCGCTAGAAGTTTGTCTAAATGAATTTTTTTTCATGCAATGAAGAACGTCAGTTGCCAAAATATCAGAGCAGCCACGCTTTAGCTTCCCAAGTCCACAACTGCTTCATAGCAAAAATGACTTATTAAGTACATAAGCTTGTCTCTGACTCTATCTATGGAATTCTATGAATTGTGTTAAAATAAAGACGATTTTTTCAAATTATCTGGAGTTTTTGAAATTCTCGGGTACATTTATTTGTTTTCCTGGAAAAAAGTTATTACGTTTTATCCGATCTGTTTAGTTTTTGAGGTTGACAAAATTTCGAATTAACAAGTACTAGAATGTTTTTTGATTTTCAAAAGTCATTTTTTTTGCATTCGAACTGATGCTTCAATGTCAGTTCCCGCCCCTGGTGTTCTTCGCGTGTATTTAATTGCGGTTTCCGCTTCTGTAGATGGCTTTTGTTGTCATCAGTTTATCAACCACGCGACATGCATGTACTACCTCCCATTCAATGTTATGCGCTTTACCACAACATTCAGCAAGGTGTTTACCCATTGTGATATCTTTTTTTAATGATTCGAAGTTCTAGTGAATATATGTCGGCTGGTTTGGCCAACTCAGAGAGAAACACATCCATTACAAATAACTTCATATACCTTATGCGATTTGAGATTTTTATCAAAAAAAAAATTTCAGGTTGGGCAACCAAGTTCTTAATTTTTTCGTTGTGGAAAAGAAACAAATTTAAAACAATTCTATGAATTATCTGGAAAAACTTAATCAAAAAAGTTTTGCTGTATATACAATATTTAGCCTATTTGGAATCCATATTCACATCTGTTACCAATTTCTTTAAAAACCTTCGTAATCCAGATTTTTCAGCTGTGACCAGGTTTTTTTATTTCTAGGTTAATTCCGAATTTGCCCTAACCATAAGTACCACTTTTGTGCGGGTTTGGCAAAGTTCGTTTTGCCGTGCATAAAATCACCTCGCCCTATTTTCTCAAGTCAAAATTATTATTTGAACTTTTTTTATTGTCTGTTCCTACGCCAATATTCATCGCGTGTGTTGAGTCCCAAATTCAACTTGCTAATGGAAATATCTTTGATGGTCATGAGTCTGCCTACTGTGCGAGAGGAATCCAAAACGGCTAACTAAATGCAAAAAGAAAATTATAAGAACAAAAAACTGAATGAAACAATCATCAGATGCTAAGGAACAAAAAGCACAAGCTAGTTTAGCTATGATATACTAAATTTGCCACAAGTAAAGAACAAATCATAAATAAACTTCGAGAGAACAAGATATATTTTCAAAAACTTAGTTTAGGAAAAAGATCAAATGAATCTTACACGTACATTAACAAAATATCGTAAACGACTAATTCATCATTAAACGTTTTCCAACAAAACCACAAAATAAAAAACCTGAAAAATGTAAAATTCAATAATTAGGGCAAATTATAATCACCGTAGACAAAAACATTTTTAAACAGATAAAAAAATATTGTCTGCACATTTGTGGATAGAAGTAAAACTGCCTATGATAAACCAAATCTCAGAGGCAGACAGAAAACCTTCTGTTTTTTAAAATTTGTAACACACATAGACATACTTGTTTCAAATAAAAACCGCGTCAGTCAGAGAAAAAATCTAGCAAAAAACCACTCAATGGACCTGTCGTACTAGTAATTGGCGTGACGTTAGTACAATGATGATCGGTTTATCGACGACGTCTGTTGCTATAGAATAATGTATAGGTAAAGAGAAGAGAGTCAGTGACAACTATTCAATTTCAACGTTAAGGCAGAACTGCGCTTAGCCAATTCGCAGTTAGTGTATTAGTTGTGGTCAAGGTCACAACTACCTGTCACAGAAAGTAAGAGTCAATCGTCGGACGATTGAGAGAGTACACAAAAAGTGGTAATAAATATGTACTGCGATATAAGTAGTATTAATTCACTGCACGGATAAATGGTGGAGTGTGATAAGGGTACCACATTTCCCCCTGTAGAGAGAAATTTTACAGAAGATTAACAGAAAGGTTGTTAGATAACTCGAGTACACATGTTAACATTGGGTGTAAATAATGGCAACGTGACATATGTGGATCATCAAACTTATGAGAAATAGTTTTCGTGGTTACAAAAGTTTTTAATTCAGTTTGTTGAGTTTCTGGGATGTACTTTTTTGGAGTGGTTGTATAATGATCAGAACTCGTGGGGTTGGAGGTGTCGTTCATTCTCATCGTTACATTGTTCGGCATCGTTGTCGCCGGTGTACACCAGGTTTATTTCGTCCTGCGAATGGTGGGCTGGTCCAGTTGCTATGTTGTTGTGGCTGATTGAGGTTACTGGAATTGCACTATGAGTTGGTGAGACTGGGGTGTCCCCATTGTTGTTTTTGGTGGGTAGAAAGATGCGACGCTTGCTGCGTGTGTTTTGTGCGGTGGCTCATCTGCGTCGGACGAGTCAAGGAAGTCGAGATTTGTGGTTTCTCCGTAGCGTTTTCTTTCTTTTTTTCTTTGGTCTAGTGTTTTTACGGGTCTTGTCCTTGCCTGAGTTAGAGTTGTGCATGTACTGGTCAGCAACTGTGTTGACGTCAGGGTCCAAAGATGTTGGAAGTTGACCTATGTTTTTGGCCATATACATATCTTGGCTGTCGTCCGTTTCTTGGTAATTGTTGTCCTCCGGGTTGGAGTCTTGTGAGGAGGCCGTTGAATCTTTTCGTTTCCTGGGGAGCCTTTTCGTGGTGAGGGTGCATATGACTTCTTTTTCGGGATCGTGATTCTATTGACTTTTGATTGGTTTGACTTACTATGTCTATCTGCTTTAGTAGCTTGAGTGTCTCTCTTTCTGATGTTACGTTGTCCCAGTATCTTTCGCTTTTGCTCCTTTGCGTGTTGTTCCATGCTGTCAATGAGTTTTTTGTGGGGGTTGCAGACTGTTTTGCGTGCGGCAAAGTTAATGAGTGGGGCCTTTCAATGTTCTGCTGTCCCGAATCTGGCATTGTCCGATTTGTTGAGTACCGTGTCCTGTAGTCCTGGCACTTGTATGGTGAAGGTTGAGTCGGTCGTCTTTACTTGGGCGGCTTCTTCCGGTTTGGCTTCGTATATGCCTTGCAGTTGTTTCTTGTTTCTCTGGGCAGCTAGTGTTCGACGGGCGAGTTGAAGGCGTGGACTGTGTCGGGTGAGTGGTTGTTGGATGTTAGTGGATGGTAGCTTGAAGATTCGTGGTATCTCACTGTTGTCGCTCTTAGCGTCTTTAAGTTTCTGCCTCTTGGCCTCTTGTACTTCCGCCTCGCTGTCTAGATCTTCGTCATACCATCTTTCCTCTGACATCAGCTCCTCGTTGCCTATGATGTTGTCGTCTAATTTTTTAAATGTGTTTGACCAACTTAGGTTATTTTTGTTGGGTTTTGTGGTTATGTTTGTTAAAATTGTGTTCGGTTTTCTACCGTAGTAAGCTTCGAAGGGTGATAGTTTAGAATATTTCTTCCTTCAAATTCAAAGTTCGAAAGATATGTTTCTTAGTGCGTTTTTAATATTGAACGGTCGTTGATTGCGGTCGAGTTTAATACATCCTAGTCGGCGTTTGACGGTTTGTATAAGGCGTTCTACAAGGCCGATGGGGCGATGGTCATTGGCCGGCGCGTATATTAGGTTAATATCGTGTTTTGCACATAGGAATTTTACTTTATTGCTTTTTAGGCAAGGGGCTTGGTCAAGTCTAATGTTCCGCGGTACGCCGTGTTGGGCGATGTATTTATTTAGGAACTTTTCTATGTTTGGGCCGTTTGTATTTGTGACTAATTTCAAAGTGGGGAATTTTGAGAAGCGGTCTATGCATGCGAGAAAGTATACTTTTTCCCCTGTCCATCAAATATTGGTCCCCCGAAGTCTAATTGGATTTCTTCGTTTGGTTCTGAGCATTGTGGTAAAGGTGCCCAGTGGCTTTTTGGATTTATGTTTTTTATATTCTTACCGAATTCTGTGCAGGGTCGGCATGTTTTCGATTTGTTTATCAAATCGTGGTTGATGAAGGGCCAACATATACGTTGTCCTAATTCGGTCATGCCCCATGCTCCCGGGTGCGTGGAGTGTAGGACATCTGTGACCAATTCTTTGAGGCTGTTGGGGATACCGAGTTTGTTGTCTAATAGTACACAACCGTTTTGTACGCTTAGACTTCTCCACTAGGCGTGGATTTGTTTTCTGAGCTTCATGCATCGTTGTTCGTCCCCAGTTAGGATGCAGTCACGTACTTCACGATGTACGGTATCGCGGTTGGTCATAGCGGCTATGAGTTGCGTGTTAAAGATGTCATGGGGGGGTTTAGGTTGCTGCTCCTCTTTCTCTGATGTGGTGCCTATTGTTGGTTGTTTGGGGGGTGGGCTTATATAACTAGTCATCGAGAAGGCCTTTTTAGGAGAAGGTGATCCTGTGGTTGGATTTGTTTGTTCATCGTTTGGATTGTCCATTTGTAGAACAGAATTTTTGTACAGAGTAATTAAGTTAGGCTGCTGTGTGTTAGGCAAGATAAATGGCAAATGCGCTTGTGTTATTGTGTTGTGTGCAATTTGTTGGTTTGTTCTGACGTCATAATTCGTTGTGCTGGAATCTGTGTTGTTTGAGTTTTGTGCGCTGCGTAAGTTGTAATTACTTACCGTATACGGTTTAATTGTCTTCATGACGTATTTCTGACTTGTGTCTTGTGATTTCTTGGAGCTGTGCTGTAATTCCTTTATGGCTTTTCTTGACCTGCCTCTTTGTCGTGTGTGTTTATCGTTTATGTTAGTGTGTGTGGAATCGTCGGGTGATTCCATGTTGTTCTTTTTATTCAATATGGAATCGTAGGACGTTTCCATTCTGTTGTTTTTATTTAGTGTGGAATCGTTGGACGTTTTCGTTTTGTTGTTTTGTTGAATTTGTTGTTTTCTGGGTCTACCCCTTTTTCTCAATTATGTTTAACGTTTCTCGTATGATGTCTATTGTTGCTATTATGAAATTTTTGTCGTATTCATTCGGTTGCTTTGCAGGCTCTGACGAGTTTCGTGACATGTAATCAGCTAATCCCATTTTTGTGCCCGCTATGTGTTCGATGTTAAAGTTGAATGGGATTAATCTATCATACATCGGGTTAGGCGGCTCTGATGGATTTTGCTTGTTCGTTCTTTGAGAATGGATAAGAGTGCTCGATGGTCGGTTTGTACTATAAAGGGGTGTCCCAGTAAATAGTGTTTGAAATGATCCAGTGCCCATACGACAGCTAGTAATTCTAGTTCGTTGATACTGTATTTTTCTTCTGCTAAGTTTAGGAATCGTGATGCGTATGATATTGTCTCCCATCCGTTGCATGTTTCTTGCTCTAGTACTGCTCCTAGGCCCGATCGTGAGGCGTCTGTTTTGACTCTTGTATTTCGTTTGATGTCATAGTGGTTGTTTTTTGTTAAGTTCCTGATATTGTTTTTTATTGTTTCGAAATCTAATTGGTGGTTTTCTGTCCATACGTATTTTGGTGTCTTTCTGTAATAAATCTCTGAATAGCGTTGGCATAGCGTTGCTAGTTTGGGTATGAATTTCGCGAGGTGATGTACGCTGCCGAGAAATGACCTAAATTGTTTTTGAATTGTTGGTAGTTTTAGGTTCATTATCGCCTGTGTCTCGGAAATGACGGGTTTTAGTCCTTTTTCTGTTATCTCGTGTCCCCATCATTTGAGAGTATTGTATTGCTAAGTTTGCTAAGTTTACTCGTGTCCCCATCATATTGCTAAGTATTCGTTGTTCAGTCTGTCGAGGCAGTTAAATAGATGTTTCTTGTGGTTTTCTATACCTCCGCCTGTAACAATGATGATGTCGTCTAGGAAGCTAAAGGTATTTTTCAGATTATGTAATGTTTTGTCTATCGCCTTTTGGAATTCTGCAGGCATAACCCATAGTCCGTAGAAACCAGTATTGAATCTATATGTTCCTGTGGCCTGACCGCCTATTATGTTGAAATTGCATTGCTTAGCTGTATCTTCATCTAGTAATTGACTGTATGCGTAAGGTAGTTCTATTGTTGAAAATAGTAATTGTCCTTCGTTGGACGATTTTGTTATTGATTGTGCGATGTTATCCATGAGGCAATCGATGTTGTGCATTTAATATTTGTTTTTGTGGATTGCCTTGTTGTGGTTTTTGAATCCATCGCTAGTTTTATTGATTTGTCTTTTTTGACTGTAACGAATATTGGTGATATGTAGAATTAGTCGCTGCATTTTTCTAATTTTGTGATATGTCCGTTGTTCTGTAATTTTTTGAGTTCTTTTTCAACTTGTTTTTCTAGGTGTAAGGGTACACGTCTTCCCCTTTGATGGACTGGGGTGAAGTTGCTTTTAAATTTGGATTTTACCTCATGATTTTTTGACCGTCCCAATCTGGTTGTTAAGTTTTTTTTTGTTGCTACCTCTCTTTAATTGTGCATGTTGACATTATTTCTATTGAATCTATGTTCTTACCTTGTGCGTTTGAGGAGTCTTCTTGTTTGAGGTGTATTCCTAGGGGTTTGAATTAGTCTCTCCCACGATGGCTCTATGTTTGTTGGGGACCACGATGATATCTGCTCGTCTTGCGCGCCACCCATTACATTCGATGTCACAGTAGAGTGTGCCCAGGTTTTCAATGGAGGTGTTGGTGTAGCTTTTCAGTTGGATTGGATTTGTCGTTCGGCTCCACCAGGTGTTACTGTCCCTTGCTCGATGTCTTTCGCAATCTCTTCTGCAACTATGCTGGTAAAACTTCCTGAATCCACCATCACCCAAAACTTTCTGTGGCCGTATTGTACGTGGAGTTTTGATGGGGTAGTTGGATCGTTTGTGGTGTCCATCATGTTTACGGAATACTCGTCGTCTGAGTTTCCGTACGTTGAGTGGATTTCTGCTTGTAGGGATATCATGTTATTTCCGTCGGACGATTGTTCAATGCTTTGATTGTCGACTTCGTTTATGAACCGTTGTGTTGGTGGTCTATTCAGATTTGATCTGCATACTTTTGCAAAGTAATTGGGTTTGTTGCATCTGCGGCACGTTTGTCCTATTGCCTGGCATTTGGCTGTATGATTGATGTCCTATGTTTGTCCACAGTTTCTGCAGTTGTGGGGTGTGTTTCTATTGTTGTTGTATGTTGGCTTGTTGTTCCCTCTATATGGTCCTCGGGATGTTGTTGTTCTATTGGATCCGCGGAACCTTGCGCTCAATATTTCTGAGATCATTTCCTCGCGTCCGATAAAAACGTTTTGGCGAGGATCGGATAGTTGTTTTGAGTGGATGGCTAGTCGGCTTCTAATTCCTAGCTCTATGCTAACTGCTAATTCGAGGGCTTTTTCTGGGATGACTGTCGTTTTTACAGTTCTTTCTGTATTTCATGGCTTGTCATGTTCGGCGTGAATATGTCGCCTAGTAATTCGTCCTCCAGTTGGGCTAGCTGACAATGTTCTGCTAATGAGCTTAGAGCTGAGTTGAACTGTTCCATTGTCTCTCCACGTTGTTGTTTGAGGGTTAATAGTAAGTAACGGTCGAATGTTACGTTTCTTGGGCGTATGAGTGTCAGTTCTAGTTCCTCCCATATTTCTTGTGTTGTTTTGTTCTCTACATTTGTGTGGGGAAACTTTCTGGCATGCATTTTTTGTCCTTCAATGCCGAGGCTTAGGTAGATGAGTGAATTGGCTTTCCTGTCCGCCATGTCCCATGGCTTGTCGCCGCATAGTACGCCTATTCTGTCTATTTGATTAAACTCATTTTTTCATTTGGCTATCGCCTGGTGGTATCGTGTTAGTCTTTCTCTTTCCATCGTTTGCGTCGGGTTGTTGACTGGTTGTTCTTCTACCGGTTTGAGGGGTAGGTGACTGTTGTCAGTCTCTCTTGGAGTAATTCGTCCAGTTCAATATTTGTCTTTGCGACTAGGGCCATTTTCAATTGAATTCTCCACTTCTCCCATGGGATTTGCGGGTTGCTGCTGGGTTTATCCCAAAATGGTTTGAGACCGAGTGATGTACGTCATTTTGAGTTTGACTGCGCCATGTCGTACTAGTAATGGGCGTGACGTTAGTACGATGATGATGATGATCGGTTTATCGACGAAGTCTATTGCTATAGTCTAATGTATGGGTAGAGAGAAGAGAATCAGTGACAACTATTCAAATTCAACGTTAAGGCAGAACTGCGCTTAGCCAATTCGCTGTTAGTGCATTAGTTGTGGTCAAGGTCACAACTACCTGTCACTGAAAGTAGGAGTCAATCGTCGGACGACTGAGAGAGTAGACAAAAGTGGTAATAAATACGTACTGCGATATAAGTAGTGTTAATTCACTGCACGGTAAATGGTGGAGTGTGATACGGGTACCACAGGACCCTTCTAATATTTATCGAAAAATAAGAAGATCATACGATTTCGAATATCGATCTAATTCAAATAACTCCTTAGGATGTTATAATAAGTCAAAAAACCAGTCAATATGTAGACATAGAAATAAAACAACGAAAACAGAGAGATAAAATAAACAGTAGAAGCAATAGTTTCAATAGGGGTTGTACACCACAATGAAATGACTATCGGAATAGAAACATGTTGTACAAAATGAAAAAATCAAAAAACGAAAAATAAACCTATTAACAACATTATAGTTCACAAACACACCGGAAATAGATCTGAATGATTAGCAAAAAAACAGTTCATTTTTAGAAGAATATATTTTGGAAATCCAATACAAAACAACTGATTCGTGCAAAACTAAAATAAATCTTTTAGAATATGATTTAATATGGATAACTTTATACAATACTCAAAAAAAAACAACACAAAAAATTATGCAACACAAACAGCGATTAAAAAATGGACTTTCTAACCTATTCAGGAGCATCATTAAATATACTAAACAATGATACCTCGAGCGAAAAAAAAGCATATTGACAACACATTGGTACCAAATCGGTACAATTGAAGTAACAAATCGGACGTTAACTGCAGCCAACAATACATAATAGAACACATTAGGAAATATTTTTTAACTTAGAAATTATAAATAAGAAAACGATAGAAAAACAACGAAACTAGAATTGAAACTAAATTTTTAAATAAAAAATATTACCCTTTGTATCTTAGGAACACAATTTTATGTTGATAATACATATTTAATTGACATAAACACACAAAAACTAACCTTAAAAACAGTTACAAATCTATTAAACGAAAAAAATCCTACACTAATACAGCCAAAAGATACCCTTCGAAGCACAAATGTTTTCATTAAAAAAATTTAGAAAGCAACTTCTCCAGCCGAAAGAACAGAAAAGTTTAATGTTCCCTCTAATATAGTTCAAACGAGGAAAACAGAGGACAAAAAATATATAGGCATCTTGGTTTTATTTTGAACCACCAAACATTTCCCAATTACTTACAGATACTAAAGACAGTGAAAACTGTATTGAGTTATCGCGATATATATAAAAAACCATTAAATATTACTCAACATTTATTGGCATTATATACCAAAACATAATCTTTGACTCTATACCTAGGAATTTGCACATTACAAATGATGTCGATGTTTTAACAATAACATATAAGGTGTCAGGACAACGACACAAACAAGTATCAACCTATAGAAAAAACAACCTCAACAAAGTTTCAACAATTGACAAAAACCAAATTGTTAAAGTACAAACGATCATCCGAAATTTAACCACATTTGACTTGTTTAACAGCAAACGCAATTGTAAAAACAATTAGCTATTAAACATAATGCAATCTTTCCAGAAAAAAGAATTAGCAAAATAACATTGCCTCTAAGGGAAAAACTCAACAACTACTGGACGTCTTGCAACAATATGATATGATTTCATTACAATAACGATGATCAAATAACAATCGGTAACACACTGACAAACCCAGTAATTACGTTTAACAAAGAAAAACAATCAAATTAGTACTAGATGCAAGACGAATAAAAAGCATGATAGATGACACAAAATGAAATTCGCCTATTGATCTGGTTGACGCGGCTCTAACTTGAATCAAATGGACAACTTTTAACACAGCAGATTCAAACAGAGCATGTAGTAGCATTCCCTTAGATGTAGAATTATATAAACTGACTTCACTTACAGAAATGAAGCAAATAGTTTTAAGAAAATCTACTATATTATTTCGGTCGCAACAACCGTTTTTTGCATAAATATCAGAACATTTTCCTCCTCCTTCGATTAAGAAAAGAACAGTCATTTTTTACGTAGAGGATATATTTTTTACAAGCACAACCATATCAAGAACTGTTCAAAACTTCAATTGAATATCACATCCAAAACAAAGACAGCAACAGACAAAAGACATCTCAAGTGATAAAAAAAACATCAAGAATAGAGAGACTTCAAAAACCGAAACTGCCAACAAATATAAAGGCTTTACAAAGACTACTTGGAACAATTAATTTTTTATCAAAAAATAATACAACAATATCACGGTATAACCTATCACACCAACAAACAGAAATTCAATGGCCATCTGAACATTAAGATAATAAGAGCAAATGAATTAAAAAACACATAATTTCGAGCGAAAATGCGAGATACAACTGAACCCATCTATTATTTACCAAGGAGTTCAAAAACTGGAATGGGAGTGTATCTAATACTAAATAACGAATTGTGATCAATTTAAATTTCAGCAAACTCTGCAATTATTACGCCGATTAAAATGAGACTATCAACTCTCACGAAAGTAGGTACAGCAATAATCTTTGCACTATTAGAGCACGAACTTTTAATAACCAGATCAAAAATGCCAAATGCCATCCTACCATTTACAGACCACAAAAAAAATAAGGCATACAGAACTCCCTAATGTAATTCCCTAATCTACTTGTCGTGTGGACAGAAGGAAAAAACTTAGCATTTCCAGAACTTGTGAGCAGAGGCATAAATCAAGACTTTTAAGAAGAAAGTAGAGATTCATCAGTAGAAAAAATAGACAACATGGAATTTTTACTAGCTTAATCACCATTCTCAAAACAGATTGAATGAAAACATCAAATTTGTTTCAATAATCCAACAACTAAAAACAAACCTGATTATCCAGTGTTAGCTCCAATAGCTATCAGCTGTTTCCAAGTCAATTCTGATATGAATAATTTGAATGCCATTAGTCAAAAAAAATAAAACTAGATCAAAAACACCTGATCTCGTTATACGAACTAGACATACAGAGCTGGAAAATAACTCAAATCGAAATGAGTTATCTACATACTCAACGATCTCAATTCAGATCTTATAGAACTCATCACGATGCTCACTTTTGGATAAACACTAATTCGTAAGAAGGCATTTTTGATCTCGTCTGCAATTGCGTGTTACATGAAAACAAAAGAAATTGAGTTTCTTGAACAGTTTAGATATTCACCATTCAATATTATTCTTATGAATGGTTCCAGTGGCTTGTTGGTGTTTGCAATTAAGCAATTAGTTCATCGTGCCTATGCTGTGCTTGGTTTAAATTTATTGTCAAAGAGTTTACCTAGATTCATGAGTTGCGTTTTAATAAATTTTGTGCCGTCTTCTTATCTAAGCTGGTCTGGTAATCCGAATTTCGTAAACCAATGTTCAAATAATGCTTTTATTAAAAAGTGTGCATTGTCTTTTTATCATCAACATAATAGCTATATAGTGCAAGAATACGTCAAACTTTACATGAAAGGAATGGTTGCTGGCCGTTAATGAATTAATTTTTCTTTTAGAATCAATCATGATTAAGTCTTTAGAATATTTCTTTGTTGTTGCCAGAACTTGGTTTTCTGCTTTATTGTGAACTCCTGTGCGTATTTTTATGTCGAGAAAGTGAAAGCAGTATGCTAGTAGTATTTCTATCCAAACAGTTAAATTTGCAAAAGAAAAAACTTGCACAAAACATTTTCTGTTTTTTAGTTCTATTTGTTCGACGGTACCAATTGGCGTGTTTTCGCAAAATAAAGACAGAAAATGTATTAACGGTAAGCAATTTTTACTATCCTTTTTATAATTTTTTTCCATCTAAAATTTTGATGATGTTTATATTTTCGTAAATTATCACTAATTTGATTTTCCTAAAACCCGAGAATCATCAATTTTTTTTATTCAGTTGGAGAGTTACTTTTTGGTTTTTTCCAGTTTCTCACTTGTTGAAGGAGTGGATCTAATGTTTGTGTTGTTTAAATTAAGTTCTCGGCAATTGTTGTTCGCATTGGATAAAGAATTTCTCCAATATCTATGCTGTCATCCTTACATTTTATGTTGTTCATTAGTCTTAGTTAGTGAGCGTCGTGATGAGTTTTATAAGATCCAAATTGAGATCTTGCAGTATATAGATAACCCATTTCGATTTAAGTTGATTTCCAGTTCTGTATGTCTGGTTCGTATTACGAGACCAAGTGTGTTTTTGTTCCGTTTTAAATTATTTTTGACTAATCGCGTTTAATTTATTTATATCCGAATTGATTTCAAAATAGCTGATAGCTATTGGAGATACGACTGGATAATGAGTTTTGTTTTCAGTTGTTGGATTACTGCAATAAATGTGATATTTTCATTCAATCTGTTTTGAGAAGGGTGGTTAAGCTACTAACAATACCATGTTGTCTATTTTTTCTACTGATGAATCTCTACTTTCTTCTTAATATTCTTGATTTATGCTTCTACTCAAAAAATCTGGTAATGCTAAATTTTTCCTCCCGTCCAAACGACAAGTAGATTAGGGAATTACATTAGAATTAGTTGAAATCTGTGTGCCTCATGATTATTTTTGTGGTCTGTAATTGGTAAGATGGCATTTTTGATCTTGTTAATAAAAGTTCGTACCCTAATAGTGCAAAGATAATTGCTGAACATTCTCTCATGAGAGTTGATAGTCTCATTTCAATCGGCGTAAATTTTGCAGAGTTTGCTGAAATTTAAATTGATGTTATATATAAGTATTTTTTTCATAATTTGAAATGTCTTTTGTCTTGTGCTGTCGTAAAATTATCGACTTTTGTGATATTCAATGAGGTGTTGAATAGTTCTCTATATAAATGTATTTATAAAATTATATCTCCTGCATGAAGAATGACTGTTCTTTTTTTAATCGAATGAGGAAGAAAATGTTCTGATATTTATGCAAAAACCGCTGATGCGACTGAAAATCCATAGAATTTTTTTAAACTTTTTTTCAACTTCCTATAGTACAGTTAGTTTATCTGCTTCTACATCTAATGAAATCTTACTACATGCACTATTTTTATCTGCTGTATTAAAAATTGTCCATTTGACTCATGTTAGAGCAACGTCAACTGGATCAATAGGAGAATTTCATTTTGGTTTCATCTATCATGCTTTTTAGTTGTCTTGCATCTAGTACTAATTTGATTGTTTTTCTTTGTTAAACGTAATTACTGTGTTTGTCATTGTGTTAACCCTTGCTATTTGATCATCGCATAAGTAATGAAATCAGATCATATTGTTGCAAGACTTCCAGTAGTTTTTCCCTTAGAGTCAATGTTACTTTACTTATTCTTTCTTCTGTAAAGGTTGCTTTATCTTTGATAGCTAATTTTTTTAAAACTTTCGTTTCTCCAACATCATTTTTTTCTCGTGAACAAGTCTGGTTTTACTTTAAAAGTTTGGTTTTGCCAATTGTTGAAACTTTGTTGGGATTCTATAGGCTGATACTTGTTTGTGTCGTTGACCTGACACATTAAATGTTATTGTTAAAACATCTATCTCATTTGTTATATGCAAATCCCTAGGTATAGAGTCAAAGATTATGTTTTGGTATATAGTACCAATAAATTCTATGTTGAGTGCTATTTAAGGAATTGTTATGTTTATCGGGAAAACTCAATGCAGTTTTCACTGTCTTTAGTATCTGTAAGCAATTGAAAAATGTTTGGTGGTTCAAAATGTAACCAGGGTGCATACCCTATTTTTGCTCTCTTTTTTCCTGGTTTGAACTATATAAGAGGGAAAATTAAACAATTTTGTTCTTTCGGGCGGAAAAATTGCTTTCTAATTTTTTTTATGGATACATTTGTGCGTAGTGTATTCTTTGCGTGTTTTACTGTAGAACTTTTTTTGTTTGGTAGATTTGTAAATGTATTTAAGGTAGAACTTTTTTTCGTTCGGCAGATTTGTAATTTGAATTTGGTAGATTTGTGATTTGTACTTTGTAATTAAAATCGTTTGGTATTTACTGTAGAACCTTTTTTTGTTTGGTAGATTTGTGAATGTATTTAAGTTTAATTTTTGTTTATTTATATCAATTGATTCTATATTATCAACATAAATTTGTGTTTCTAAGATACTACAGGTACTTTTAGTTGTTTGAAACTTTAGATCGAATTCTGGTTTTGTTTCTAATAAATCGTTTTCTAATTTATCATTTGTAAATAATATAATAATTCCTATTGTGTTCTAGTCTGTATTGTTGGCCGCCGCTAATGTTCGATTTGTTAGATCTGGTTTTGCTGTTATTCTCAATATCAGCTGGGGTCCCCCAGGGTAGCGTTGTGGTGCCTATATTGTTCTTAATTTTTGTCTAACACTCCAGAAACTCCAGCCCATATTTCCTTGTTTATTTTTAGTTCAATGCGTTTACTGAAAAGAATTACTACTACAATGCTGTATAGAATTCTTCAAATGTAGAGTGTAGATCTGCTTTATCAAACAGTCGTATAGTTGTAGCTACTGATCAACTAGAAACTTGCAGGACCTTTGCGTCTTCTTCTTCGATTTTGACAATACTCATTGAAATGAATTGTTTGAGAATTGTAGCGGTTGTTCAAAGCCTTTTTGTTCAATTTTGTACAATTTTTTGCGTACCACACCATCGTCGTTTGTTCTGTCTCAAATAACGAGTAATCCAAAATCTTCTATCATTTTGTTATTAAACTTTAATGCCATCGTTGTAATGGTGATCTGTATTACTATCTCTAGTTATATTTTTGTTTATTGTGCTTCATTCCTGATATCCCCGTCGCTCAATCTGAAGTTCTCAGTTCCTGCTCCACTAAATATAAGCCATTTCTTACTTTACTTAAAAACATTTTGTGATTTTTTTTCTCTGACAAAAAACGTTTATGTTAAAATCAAGAATACAAGAAGCGAGAAATTCTCACAAACAGCTGGGGTCCCCCAGGGTAGCGTTGTGGTGCCTATGTTGTTCTTAATTTTTGTCTAACCTTCCAGAAACTCCCTTTTAATCGAATGAGGAAGAAAATGTTCTGATATTTATGCAAAAACCGCTGATGCGACTGAAAATCCATAGAATTTTTTTAAACTTTTTTTCAACTTCCTATAGTACAGTTAGTTTATCTGCTTCTACATCTAATGAAATCTTACTACATGCACTATTTTTATCTGCTGTATTAAAAATTGTCCATTTGACTCATGTTAGAGCAACGTCAACTGGATCAATAGGCGAATTTCATTTTGGTTTCATCTATCATGCTTTTTAGTTGTCTTGCATCTAGTACTAATTTGATTGTTTTTCTTTGTTAAACGTAATTACTGTGTTTGTCATTGTGTTAACCCTTGCTATTTGATCATCGCATAAGTAATGAAATCAGATCATATTGTTGCAAGACTTCCAGTAGTTTTTCCCTTAGAGTCAATGTTACTTTACTTATTCTTTCTTCTGTAAAGGTTGCTTTATCTTTGATAGCTAATTTTTTTAAAACTTTCGTTTCTCCAACATCATTTTTTTCTCGTGAACAAGTCTGGTTTTACTTTAAAAGTTTGGTTTTGCCAATTGTTGAAACTTTGTTGGGATCGTATTTTCTATAGGCTGATACTTGTTTGTGTCGTTGACCTGACACATTAAATGTTATTGTTAAAACATCTATCTCATTTGTTATATGCAAATCCCTAGGTATAGAGTCAAAGATTATGTTTTGGTATATAGTACCAATAAATTCTATGTTGAGTGCTATTTAAGGAATTGTTATGTTTATCGGGAAAACTCAATGCAGTTTTCACTGTCTTTAGTATCTGTAAGCAATTGAAAAATGTTTGGTGGTTCAAAATGTAACCAGGGTGCATACCCTATTTTTGCTCTCTTTTTTCCTGGTTTGAACTATATAAGAGGGAAAATTAAACAATTTTGTTCTTTCGGGCGGAAAAATTGCTTTCTAATTTTTTTTATGGATACATTTGTGCGTAGTGTATTCTTTGCGTGTTTTACTGTAGAACTTTTTTTGTTTGGTAGATTTGTAAATGTATTTAAGGTAGAACTTTTTTTCGTTCGGCAGATTTGTAATTTGAATTTGGTAGATTTGTGATTTGTACTTTGTAATTAAAATCGTTTGGTATTTACTGTAGAACCTTTTTTTGTTTGGTAGATTTGTGAATGTATTTAAGTTTAATTTTTGTTTATTTATATCAATTGATTCTATATTATCAACATAAATTTGTGTTTCTAAGATACTACAGGTACTTTTAGTTGTTTGAAACTTTAGATCGAATTCTGGTTTTGTTTCTAATAAATCGTTTTCTAATTTATCATTTGTAAATAATATAATAATTCCTATTGTGTTCTAGTCTGTATTGTTGGCCGCCGCTAATGTTCGATTTGTTAGATCTGGTTTTGCTGTTATTCTCAATATCAGCTGGGGTCCCCCAGGGTAGCGTTGTGGTGCCTATATTGTTCTTAATTTTTGTCTAACACTCCAGAAACTCCAGCCCATATTTCCTTGTTTATTTTTAGTTCAATGCGTTTACTGAAAAGAATTACTACTACAATGTTGTATAGAATTCTTCAAATGTAGAGTGTAGATCTGCTTTATCAAACAGTCGTATAGTTGTAGCTACTGATCAACTAGAAACTTGCAGGACCTTTGCGTCTTCTTCTTCGATTTTGACAATACTCATTGAAATGAATTGTTTGAGAATTGTAGCGGTTGTTCAAAGCCTTTTTGTTCAATTTTGTACAATTTTTTGCGTACCACACCATCGTCGTTTGTTCTGTCTCAAATAACGAGTAATCCAAAATCTTCTATTATTTTGTTATTAAACTTTAATGCCATCGTTGTAATGGTGATCTGTATTACTATCTCTAGTTATATTTTTGTTTATTGTGCTTCATTCCTGATATCCCCGTCGCTCAATTGTTCTTCTGAAGTTCTCAGTTCCTGCTCCACTAAATATAAGCCATTTCTTACTTTACTTAAAAACATTTTGTGATTTTTTTTCTCTGACAAAAAACGTTTATGTTAAAATCAAGAATACAAGAAGCGAGAAATTCTCACAAACAGCTGGGGTCCCCCAGGGTAGCGTTGTGGTGCCTATGTTGTTCTTAATTTTTGTCTAACCTTCCAGAAACTCCCTTTTAATCGAATGAGGAAGAAAATGTTCTGATATTTATGCAAAAACCGCTGATGCGACTGAAAATCCATAGAATTTTTTAAAACTTTTTTTCAACTTCCTATAGTACAGTTAGTTTATCTGCTTCTACATCTAATGAAATCTTACTACATGCACTATTTTTATCTGCTGTATTAAAAATTGTCCATTTGACTCATGTTAGAGCAACGTCAACTGGATCAATAGGCGAATTTCATTTTGGTTTCATCTATCATGCTTTTTAGTTGTCTTGCATCTAGTACTAATTTGATTGTTTTTCTTTGTTAAACGTAATTACTGTGTTTGTCATTGTGTTAACCCTTGCTATTTGATCATCGCATAAGTAATGAAATCAGATCATATTGTTGCAAGACTTCCAGTAGTTTTTCCCTTAGAGTCAATGTTACTTTACTTATTCTTTCTTCTGTAAAGGTTGCTTTATCTTTGATAGCTAATTTTTTTAAAACTTTCGTTTCTCCAACATCATTTTTTTCTCGTGAACAAGTCTGGTTTTACTTTAAAAGTTTGGTTTTGCCAATTGTTGAAACTTTGTTGGGATCGTATTTTCTATAGGCTGATACTTGTTTGTGTCGTTGACCTGACACATTAAATGTTATTGTTAAAACATCTATCTCATTTGTTATATGCAAATCCCTAGGTATAGAGTCAAAGATTATGTTTTGGTATATAGTACCAATAAATTCTATGTTGAGTGCTATTTAAGGAATTGTTATGTTTATCGGGAAAACTCAATGCAGTTTTCACTGTCTTTAGTATCTGTAAGCAATTGAAAAATGTTTGGTGGTTCAAAATGTAACCAGGGTGCATACCCTATTTTTGCTCTCTTTTTTCCTGGTTTGAACTATATAAGAGGGAAAATTAAACAATTTTGTTCTTTCGGGCGGAAAAATTGCTTTCTAATTTTTTTTATGGATACATTTGTGCGTAGTGTATTCTTTGCGTGTTTTACTGTAGAACTTTTTTTGTTTGGTAGATTTGTAAATGTATTTAAGGTAGAACTTTTTTTCGTTCGGCAGATTTGTAATTTGAATTTGGTAGATTTGTGATTTGTACTTTGTAATTAAAATCGTTTGGTATTTACTGTAGAACCTTTTTTTGTTTGGTAGATTTGTGAATGTATTTAAGTTTAATTTTTGTTTATTTATATCAATTGATTCTATATTATCAACATAAATTTGTGTTTCTAAGATACTACAGGTACTTTTAGTTGTTTGAAACTTTAGATCGAATTCTGGTTTTGTTTCTAATAAATCGTTTTCTAATTTATCATTTGTAAATAATATAATAATTCCTATTGTGTTCTAGTCTGTATTGTTGGCCGCCGCTAATGTTCGATTTGTTAGATCTGGTTTTGCTGTTATTCTCAATATCAGCTGGGGTCCCCCAGGGTAGCGTTGTGGTGCCTATATTGTTCTTAATTTTTGTCTAACACTCCAGAAACTCCAGCCCATATTTCCTTGTTTATTTTTAGTTCAATGCGTTTACTGAAAAGAATTACTACTACAATGCTGTATAGAATTCTTCAAATGTAGAGTGTAGATCTGCTTTATCAAACAGTCGTATAGTTGTAGCTACTGATCAACTAGAAACTTGCAGGACCTTTGCGTCTTCTTCTTCGATTTTGACAATACTCATTGAAATGAATTGTTTGAGAATTGTAGCGGTTGTTCAAAGCCTTTTTGTTCAATTTTGTACAATTTTTTGCGTACCACACCATCGTCGTTTGTTCTGTCTCAAATAACGAGTAATCCAAAATCTTCTATCATTTTGTTATTAAACTTTAATGCCATCGTTGTAATGGTGATCTGTATTACTATCTCTAGTTATATTTTTGTTTATTGTGCTTCATTCCTGATATCCCCGTCGCTCAATTGTTCTTCTGAAGTTCTCAGTTCCTGCTCCACTAAATATAAGCCATTTCTTACTTTACTTAAAAACATTTTGTGATTTTTTTTCTCTGACAAAAAACGTTTATGTTAAAATCAAGAATACAAGAAGCGAGAAATTCTCACAAACAGCTGGGGTCCCCCAGGGTAGCGTTGTGGTGCCTATGTTGTTCTTAATTTTTGTCTAACCTTCCAGAAACTCCAGCCCAGATTTCCAAGTCCGCAGATGATGTTGCATTATTTTACAGGTCAGAATCAAGTCAGTTAATGCAAGGCAAACTCCAGGCTTCATTGAAAAAACTCATAAAGGGGTGTGATAGACTCAAAATCAAAATAAATCCAGCCATAACACCTAAACACACCTAAACTTGAATGAACCTTGTAAAGACATCACAACCTTAGCAATCAAGCGAATCTTCCAGATGTGGCGTCTAAGCATTCTCCATGTTGAGCAGGAAAGTTTACTTCTGCTGTACGAGTCCTGGATCCGGCCCTTTTTTTATAATCAAACGCTTGCTGGCTCAACCAATCGAAAACGGTTATCTCGATCATGCAAAAAACGCAAAATAGAGCACTGAGAATCTGTTTAAGGAAACCTCAATGGCATAACGTGCAAAAGTTACACACATTTTGCTATTCTCCTAAATCGTGAAGACTCAGCATTCGTAAAAAAATACGAGACAAGTCGATACCGGCAAACTTTGGTATCAATGATTTTAGAGTATCTCAATTTTGTATAACAAATTCAATTCAAAACTCCATCAGCCATAAAAAATGAACAACAATTGTACCATAAAGGAAATTCTCCAGCAGAAACGTCTGTATATTGGCGCAACGCATCAGTATACGAAATACAACACACAATGGGAGTTTGATTCCCCAACGCGCCGCAGCTTACTAGAGTAAACAGACATAGCTGACCGATGCTCAGCCCTTCTTCTATTTTTAGTTTAATTCAATTTCTTTTTTCCTTCTCTTTCACTTACTTATTCTTTCTTTCTTCCCCCTCCCTGACGAAACTTACCTTCTTCCCTAACATTGACCAATAACATCTGAAAACGCGGCTAGCCAGAGGTACCCAACGACAAGTAATCGCAATCATGAAAAGCCAGAAAAACCCTCCATGGTGTTTAAAATGGCTTCGTACCCCAGTAACAGTGTACAGTTTAAAGACAATGTCCCAAATTCAAACTCAAACTCACAAACTCTTGAAACTGCTGTTGTAATAAACTTGATTGTTAATGGTTGCACATAAATTTTTTCTTATTTGCTCATTTTCAAAATTGGCTCGCTTGCCTATCGGCTTGCTTGACCAACACCCTAATTTACATTTAAAGTTCAAATAGAACACTTTTTTTACCCGCTTAAATAATCACGTTTCATCTCTTACACATTTTATAGTGCCATAAATCCTCCATCAGGATTTTAACCCCCCCCCCATTACCATTGCTCAAATTTCACAAGAAACCACCATTATCACACTCTACCTCACAATTTGAACCAACCAACTCTGTTAAACTAGATACCAAAACAAAAATAACAAATTATTGCAAACGAATTCCACTCATAATAAAATCTTCTAATAGGTTGTCTCACCGAAGCTGATTGATCAGTTTATTTTTCTCACCTTTCCAAAAGTCATTGTTTAACCAATGAATCGGTTAAACAATCTAACTGTAACGCTTAATTCGTTTAACAACCATACCATTATATAATCTCTGTTTCATTTCCCCTCTAATCCTTTGTAATTGATAACAGGTCCCTAAAAACCCAATACAACTAAATATTGATGTTTCCAGTACTAATAACATAACAAATTAGGCATAACTCTCACAAACCAGCCACAAACAAATTTCATCTTTTTACCCAATATAGGTCACCTAAAATTTAATGTGTTAAGCAGCTAACCACGCCCAAACCACCTCGTTTAACCCCCCTTCGAAAACAAAGTGGTGAATAAACAAACAAATAGCAGGAGATTAATCACAAATGTGCTACCAACCGTAACGACTATACCACTCAACCTTTGAACCATCCAATTTGTAACCTCATTGTAAACCCCCTAACTCAGTAGGAATCCATTAAGTAATCCAATAAGCGAAAAACTTCCTGATGTCATGAAAGTAAAAAACCACTTCGATTAACACATCATGGAAACTCCCAACCTTGTACCACAAGTACAACAAAAAACAAAGTAAAAAAGTTATTAACAGGTGTCCGTCATTGCATTCTCAACAATAGACTCGAAACATTGTTTTATCATAAACAACCATTCTCTAACTGTCAAATCTTTACACATATCTTTGAATAATTGTCATTAAATGCAATATATTTTCATACCAAACTCTTCACCATCCATTAAAGTAGTACCATCTCATCTGTAGTACCATCTATTAATTACGCGTCACTCATCTTTGCACCAATATCTTCACACCATTTTTCAAAAACTGCCCCTTATCCAGATTTAGATGAATATATTACTTACGAATTAGGAACATACAACCTGTTTTTTAAAATAACATTCCTAAAAATTTCACCGCCATATGGAAACGCTGTAACATATTTAGTACAAATGCAACCAAACATATACATAACTTGGACATATACTCTAGCTATAAAAACAACACTTGAACAGAAGCCAAAATTCCGTCAGAGCAGAGAATTAACAATTCACCATACGCTAACCAAAAGTCTAATCCTTCACTGTCAAGCTGAAGTACACCAGCGGCTAGACCGATAGATTCAAATAGTTCAACAACAGTTATACAAGGTACCACGGTAGTTAGACAATCAGGCCCATTATCAACTTTACATGAAAAATTGATCAAACGGATAACACACTGTTTACAATAGTGATAGTATTGTTAACTCTACACATTCTAATAACATTACCTCTACACTCTAAAAAATGTCTAGGTAATTTTACCTGCAACGTTTGCAGGTAAGCAAAATTGCAGGTAACATTACCCGCAAAATTACCTGCAAAAAATTGATGCGTGCAATTTACCTAGAATACGTTACCTAGAATTTACCTGCAAACTCAAACAACAAAATTATATTAAGTATGTAGCTATAAGTGAAAAAAACATCTTAAAAAATTTTATTGAAGTTTAGATAATATTCCTCAATGGAAGATAAGAAGGAAACAAAGTCAGTCCGAGCAGAAAACTAGAAAAATTCAGCAAAAACTAAAATGCCCTATATCATCTATAATCCTTGCTGTCGGTAACTAGTTTTTGGCGTGCTCCTCTTGAATTTTCATTTTGTGTTTACATGGCTAAAACTGATTGTTCAGATAATAAGGGGTGGGAAAGTATTGTATGAAATTGTGACCACATATCCATTATTTTCCTCTGTATTTTCTCTTGCGGTTTTAAAAAAGACCATTTTGCGATCTTCAAAAAGCTATCCATCGACCCAAAAACATCTCTGTCATAATTGACAACAAGGTTAGTAGCTATCGGTAACCCATCAGACTAAGTGAAAAACCATCAGATATTGTCCAACGACTCCACAACCAAACTTTATATGTTCAATGTCGAGAATCGTTATTCAAAGCAATCTGATTCGCAAAACGCAAAAATAAATGTTTATGAGCACAAAATCAAACAGCAAAACCTTCAAATGAGAAACAAGAGACAGTTTTGGGCCATGAAACCAGTTTTGAGATGAATAGAATGTATCCGCTTAGCAAAACTTTTTCGAAGCACAAAATTGGTTTTTGGGGAAATTTGGATCATTTAGGTAAAAGTCTACTCTCTAATGCGTTCAATAGGGATAACTTGCCACGTAAATAAAACTAATAATGTGTTTATGACTCTCGTTGTTTGAACTTGAGGTTTGAAAAGGTGTCAAACCACAAAAAACGTTGAAAAATAAAGTCAGTCTGTTTGAAATCTACGAACAGTTTCCGTTATATTCTATAAAGAGAAGTGCGCATGGTTGCCAGTGGAGGTTGAATTTGGTGATCATCTCATAAACTTGACACTGTATTTGTTCAACAAAGAAATTATTATAGGCAAAAAAGTGGAAGGAAAATGATGTAGAAAGTTGTGACCACAGATCCATTATTTTTCTCTGTATTTTCTCTTGCGGTTTTAAAAAAGACCATTTTGCGATCTTCAAAAAGCTATCCATCGACCCAAAAACATCTCTCTCATAATTGACAACAATATTAGATGCTATGGGTAACCTATCAGACTAAGTGAAGGGCCATCAGATATTGTCCAACGACTCCACAACCAAACTTTATATGTTCAATGTCGAGAATCGTTATTCAAAGCAATCTGATTCGCAAAACGCAAAAATAAATGTTTATAAGCACAAAATCAAACAGCAAAACCTTCAAATGAGAAACAAGAGACAGTTTTCGGCCATGAAACCCGTTTTGAGATGAATAGAATGTATTCGCTTAGCAAAACTTTTTCGAAGCGGAAAATTGGTTTTTGGGGTAATTTGGATCATTTAGGTAAAAGTCTACTCTCTAATGCGTTAAATAGGGATAAGTTGCCACGTAAATAAACCTAATAATGTGTTTATGACTCTCGTTGTTTGAAATTGAGGTTTGAAAAGGTGTCAAACCACAAAAAACGTTGAAAAATAAAGTCAGTCTGTTTGAATCTACGAACAGTTTCCATTATAATCTATAAAGAGAAGTGCGCATGGTTGCCAGTGGAGGTTGAATTTGGTGATCATCTCATACACTTGACACTGTACTTGTTCAACAAAAAAATTATTATAGACCAAAAATTGGAAGGAAATTGATGTAGAAAATTCTGAAAACATATCAATTATTTTTCTCTGTATTTTCTCTTGCGGTTTTAAAAAAGACCGTTTTGCGATCTTCAAAAAACAATCCATCGACTCAAAAACATTTCTCTCATAATTGACAACAATATTAGACGCTATGGGTAACCTATTAGACTAAGTGAAGGACCATCAGATTTTGTCCAACGACTCCACAACCAAATTTTATATGTTCAATGTCGAGAATCGTTATTCAAAGCAATCTGATTCGCAAAACGCAAAAAAAATGTTTATAAGCACAAAATCAAACAACAAAACCTTCAAATGAGAAACAAGAGACAGTTTTTGGCCATGAAACCAGTTTTGAGATGAATAGAATGTATTCGCTTAGCAAAACTTTTTCGAAGCAGAAAATTGGTTTTTGGGGTAATTTGGATCATTTAGGTAAAAGTCTACTCTCTAATGCGTTAAATAGGGATAACTTGCCACGTAAACAAAACTAATACTGTGTTTATGACTCTCGTTGTTTGAATTTGAGGTTTGAAAAGGTGTCAAACCACAAAAAACGTTGAAAAGTAAAGTCAGTCTGATTGAAATCTACGAACAGTTTCCATTATATTCTATAAAGAGAAGTGCGCATGGTTGCCAGTGGAAGTTGAATTTGGTGATCATCTCATAAACTTGACATTGTATTTGTTCAACAAAGAAATTATTATAGGCAAAAAAGTGGAAGGAAAATGATGTAGAAAGTTGTGACCACAGATCCATTATTTTTCTCTGTATTTTCTCTTGCGGTTTTAAAAAAGACCATTTTGCGATCTTCAAAAAGCTATCCATCGACCCAAAAACATCTCTCTCATAATTGACAACAATGTTAGTAGCTATCGGTAACCTATCAGACTAAGTGAAGGACCATCAGATATTGTCCAACGACTCCACAACCAAATTTTATATGTTCAATGTCGAGAATCGTTATTCAAAGCAATCTGATTCGCAAAACGCAAAAAAAATAATTGTTTATAAGCACAAAATCAAACAGCAAAACGTTCAAATGAGAAACAAGGGACAGTTTTGGGCCATGAAACCAGTTTTGAGATGCATAGAATTTATTCGCTTAGCAAAACTTTTTGGAAGCAGAAAATTGGTTTTTGGGGTAATTTGGATCATTTAGGTAAAAGTCTACTCTCTAATGCGTTAAATAGGGATAACTTGCCACGTAAACAAAACTAATAATGTGTTTATGTCTCTTGTTGTTTAAAATTGAGTTTTGAAAAGGTTTCAAACCACAAAAAACGTTGAAAAATAAAGTCAGTCTGATTGAAATCTTCGAACAGTTTCTATTATATTCTATAAAGAGAAGTGCGCATGGTTGCCAGTGGAAGTTGAATTGGGTGATCATCTCATAAACTTGACAGTGTATTTGTTCAACAAAGAAATAATTATAGCCAAAAAATCGGAAGGAAAATAATGTAGAAAGTTGTGACCACAGATCCATTATTTTTCTCTGTATTTTCTCTTGCGGTTTTAAAAAAGACCATTTTGCGATCTTCAAAAAGCTATCCATCGACCCAAAAACATCTCTCTCATAATTGACAACAATGTTAGTAGCTATCGGTAACCTATCAGACTACGTGAAGGACCATCAGATATTGTCCAACGACTCCACAACCAAACTTTATATGTTCAATGTCGAGAATCGTTATTCAAAGCAATCTGATTCGCAAAACGCAAAAAAATAATTGTTTATAAGCACAAAATCAAACAGCAAAACCTTCAAATGAGAAACAAGAGACAGTTTTTGGCCATGAAACCAGTTTTGAGATGAATAGAATGTATTCGCTTAGCAAAACTTTTTCGAAGCAGAAAATTGGTTTTTGGGGTAATTTGGATCATTTAGGTAAAAGTCTACTCTCTAATGCGTTAAATAGGGATAACTTGCCAAGTAAACAAAACTAATACTGTGTTTATGACTCTCGTTGTTTGAATTTGAGGTTGGAAAAGGTGTCAAACCACAAAAAACGTTGAAAAGTAAAGTCAGTCTGATTGAAATCTACGAACAGTTTCCATTATATTCTATAAAGAGAAGTGCGCATGGTTGCCAGTGGAAGTTGAATTTGGTGATCATCTCATAAACTTGACATTGTACTTGTTCAACAAAGAAAAATTTATAGGCAAAAAAGTGGAAGGAAAATGATGTAGAAAGTTGTGACCACAGATCCATTATTTTTCTCTGTATTTTCTCTTGCGGTTTTAAAAAAGACCATTTTGCGATCTTCAAAAAGCTATCCATCGACCCAAAAACATCTCTCTCATAATTGACAACAATGTTAGTAGCTATCGGTAATCTATCAGACTAAGTGAAGGACCATCAGATATTGTCCAACGACTCCACAACCAAACTTTATATGTTCAATGTCGAGAATCGTTATTCAAAGCAATCTGATTCGCAAAATGCAAAAAAATAATTGTTTATAAGCACAAAATCAAACAGCAAAACGTTCAAATGAGAAACAAGGGACAGTTTTGGGCCATGAAACCAGTTTTGAGATGCATAGAATGTATTCGCTTAGCAAAACTTTTTGGAAGCAGAAAATTGGTTTTTGGGGTAATTTGGATCATTTAGGTAAAAGTCTACTCTCTAATGCGTTAAATAGGGATAACTTGCCACGTAGACAAAACTAATAATGTGTTTATGTCTCTCGTTGTTTAAAATTGAGTTTTGAAAAGGTGTCAAACCACAAAAAACGTTGAAAAATAAAGTCAGTCTGATTGAAATCTTCGAACAGTTTCTATTATATTCTATAAAGAGAAGTGCGCATGGTTGCCAGTGGAAGTTGAATTGGGTGATCATCTCATAAACTTAACACTGTATTTGTTCAACAAAGAAATAATTATAGCCAAGAAATCGGAAGGAAAATAATGTAGAAAGTTGTGACCACAGATCCATTATTTTTCTCTGTATTTTCTCTTGCGGTTTTAAAAAAGACCATTTTGCGATCTTCAAAAAGCTATCCATCGACCCAAAACATCTCTCTCATAATTGACAACAATGTTAGTAGCTATTGGTAACCTATCAGACTAAGTGAAGGACCATCAGATATTGTCCAACGACTCCACAACCAAACTTTATATGTTCAATGTCGAGAATCGTTATTCAAAGCAATCTGATTCGCAAAACGCAAAAAAATAATTGTTTATAAGCACAAAATCAAACAGCAAAACGTTCAAATGAGAAACAAGGGACAGTTTTGGGCCATGAAACCAGTTTTGAGATGCATAGAATGTATTCGCTTAGCAAAACTTTTTGGAAGCAGAAAATTGGTTTTTGGGGTAATTTGGATCATTTAGGTAAAAGTCTACTCTCTAATGCGTTAAATAGGGATAACTTGCCACGTAGACAAAACTAATAATGTGTTTATGTCTCTCGTTGTCTAAAATTGAGTTTTGAAAAGGTGTCAAACCACAAAAAACGTTGAAAAATAAAGTCAGTCTGATTGAAATCTTCGAACAGTTTCTATTATATTCTATAAAGAGAAGTGCGCATGGTTGCCAGTGGAAGTTGAATTGGGTGATCATCTCATAAACTTAACACTGTATTTGTTCAACAAAGAAATAATTATAGCCAAAAAATCGGAAGGAAAATAATGTAGAAAGT
The DNA here is from genome assembly GCF_964194025.1 of Convolutriloba macropyga. NCBI lineage: Eukaryota > Metazoa > Xenacoelomorpha > Acoela > Convolutidae > Convolutriloba > Convolutriloba macropyga. Next base: position 25,461,037 of record NC_134481.1, on the reverse strand, counting down.
TGTGACCACAGATCCATTATTTTTCTCTGTATTTTCTCTTGCGGTTTTAAAAAAGACCATTTTGCGATCTTCAAAAAGCTATCCATCGACCCAAAACATCTCTCTCATAATTGACAACAATGTTAGTAGCTATTGGTAACCTATCAGACTAAGTGAAGGACCATCAGATATTGTCCAACGACTCCACAACCAAACTTTATATGTTCAATGTCGAGAATCGTTATTCAAAGCAATCTGATTCGCAAAACGCAAAAAAATAATTGTTTATAAGAACACAATCAAACAGCAAAACGTTCAAATGAGAAACAAGAGACAGTTTTGGGCCATGAAACCAGTTTTGAGATGAATAGAATGTATTGGCTTAAAAAAACTTTTTCGAAGCAGAAAATTGGTTTTTGGGGTAATTTGGATCATTTAGGTAAAAGTCTACTCTCTAATGCGTTAAATAGGGATAACTTGCCACGTAAACAAAACTAATAATGTTTTTATGTCTCTCGTTGTTTGAAATTGAGTTTTTAAAAGGCTTCAAACCACAAAAAACGTTGAAAAATAAAGTCAGTCTGATTGAAATCTACGAACAGTTTCTATTATATTCTATAAAGAGAAGTGCGCATGGTTGCCAGTGGAAGTTGAATTGGGTGATCATCTCATAAACTTGACACTGTACTTGTTCAACAAAGAAATAGCTATAGCCAAAAAATCGGAAGGAAAATATTGTAGAAAGTTGTGACCACACATCAATTATTTTTCTGTATTTTCTCTTGCGGGTTTAAAAAAGACCATTTTGCGATCTTCAAAAAGCTATCCATCGACCCAAAAAGCATCTCTCTCAAAATTTACAACAATGTTAGTAGCTATCGGTAACCTATCAGACTAAGTGAAGGACCATCAGATATTGTCCAACGACTCCACAACCAAACTTTTTATGTTCAATGTCGAGAATCGTTATTCAAAGCAATCTGATTCGCAAAACGCAGAAAAATAATTGTTTATAAGCACAAAATCAAACAGCAAAACGTTCAAATGAGAAACGAGAGACAGTTTTGGGCCATGAAACCAGTTTTGAGATGAATAGAATGTATTCGCTTAGCAAAACTTTTTCGAAGCAGAAAATTGATTTTTGGGGTATTTTGGATCATTTAGGTAAAAGTCTACTCTCTAATGCGTTAAATAGAGATAACTTGCCAAGTAAACAAAACTAATATTGTGTTTATGACTCTCGTTGTTTGAAATTGAGGTTTGAAAAGGTGTCAAACCTCAAAAAACGTTGAAAAATGAAGTCAGTCTGATTGAAATCTACGAACAGTTTCCAGTATATTCTATAAAGAGAAGTGCGCATAGTTGCCAGTGGAAGTTGAATTTGGTGATCATCTCATAAACTTGACACTGTACTTGTTCAACCAAGAAATTATTATACCCAAAAAAGTGGAAGGAAAATGATGTAGAAAGTTGTGACCACAGATCCATTATTTTTCTCTGTATTTTCTCTTGCGGTTTTAAAAAAGACCATTTTGCGATCTTCAAAAGCTATCAATTGCCCAAAAAAACTCTCTCTCATAATTGACAACAATGTTGGTAGCTATCGGTAACCTATCAGACTAAGTGAAGGACCATCAGATATTGTCCAGCGACTCCACAACCAAACTTTATATGTTCAATGTCGAGAATCGTTATTCAAAGCAATCTGATTCGCAAAACGCAAAAAAATAATTGTTTATAAGCACACAATCAAACAGCAAAACGTTCAAATGAGAAACAAGAGACAGTTTTGGGCCATGAAACCAGTTTTGAGATGAATAGAATGTATTGGCTTAGCAACAGTTTTTCGAAGCAGAAAATTGGTTTTTGGGGTAATTTGGATCATTTAGGTAAAAGTCTACTCTCTAATGCGTTAAAAAGGGATAACTTGCCACGTAAACAAAACTAATATTGTGTTTATGACTCTCGTTGTTTGAACTTGAGGTTTGAAAAGGTGTCAAACCACAAAAAACGTTGAAAAATAAAGTCAGTCTGATTGAAATCTACGAACAGTTTCCAGTATATTCTATAAAGAGAACTGCGCATAGTTGCCAGTGGAAGTTAAATTTGGTGATCATCTCATAAACTTGACACTGTACTTGTTCAACCAAGAAATTATTATATCCAAAAAAGTGGAAGGAAAATTATGTAGAAAGTTGTGACCACAGATCCATTATTTTTCTCTGTATTTTCTCTTGCGGTTTTAAAAAAGACCATTTTGCGATCTTCAAAAGCTATCAATCGCCCAAATAAACTCTCTCTCATAATTGACAACAATGTTAGTAGCTATCGGTAACCTATCAGACTAAGTGAAGGACCATCAGATATTGTTCAACGACTTCACAACCAAACTTTATATGTTCAATGTCGAGAATCGTTATTCAAAGCAATCTGATTTGCAAAACGCAAAAATAAATGTTTATAAGCGCAAAATCAAACAGCAAAACGTTCAAATGATAAAGAAGAGACAGTTTTGGGCCATGAAACCAGTTTTGAGATGAATAGAATGTATTGGCTTAGCAACAGTTTTTCGAAGCAGAAAATTGGCTTTTGGGGTAATTTGGATCATTTAGGTAAAAGTCTACTCTCTAATGCGTTAAAAAGGGATAACTTGCCACGTAAACAAAACTAATATTGTGTTTATGACTCTCGTTGTTTGAACTTGAGGTTTGAAAAGGTGTCAAACCACAAAAAACGTTGAAAAATAAAGTCAGTCTGATTGAAATCTACGAACAGTTTCCAGTATATTCTATAAAGAGAAGTGCGCATAGTTGCCAGTGGAAGTTAAATTTGGTGATCATCTCATAAACTTGACACTGTACTTGTTCAACCAAGAAATTATTATATCCAAAAAAGTGGAAGGAAAATTATGTAGAAAGTTGTGACCACAGATCCATTATTTTTCTCTGTATTTTCTCTTGCGGTTTTAAAAAAGACCATTTGGCGATCTTCAAAAGCTATCAATCGCCCAAATAAACTCTCTCTCATAATTGACAACAATGTTAGTAGCTATCGGTAACCTATCAGACTAAGTGAAGGACCATCAGATATTGTTCAACGACTTCACAACCAAACTTTATATGTTCAATGTCGAGAATCGTTATTCAAAGCAATCTGATTTGCAAAACGCAAAAATAAATGTTTATAAGCGCAAAATCAAACAGCAAAACGTTCAAATGATAAAGAAGAGACAGTTTTGGGCCATGAAACCAGTTTTGAGATGGATAGAATGTATTCGCTTAGCAAAACTTTTTCGATAAAGAAAATTGGTTTTTGGGGTAATTTGGATCATTTAGGTAAAAATGTTCTCTCTAATGCGTTAAATAGGGATAACTTGCCACGTAAACAAAACTAATAAGGTGTTTATGTCTCTCGTTGTTCGAAATTGAGGTTTGAAAAGGTGTCAAACCACAAAAAAACGTTGAAAAATAAAGTCAGTCTGATTGAAGTCTACGAACAGTTTCTATTATATTCTATAAAGAGAAGTGCGCATGGTTGACAGTGGAAGTTGAATTTGGTGATCATCTCAAAAACTTGACATTGTACTTGTTCAACAAAGAAATTTTTATAGCCAAAAAAGTGGAAGGAAAATTATGTAGAAAGTTGTGACCACAGATCCATTATTTTTCTCTGTATCTTCTCTTGCGGTTTTAAAAAAGACCATTTTGCGATCTTCAAAAGCTATCCATCGCCCAAAAACAAGTCTCCCATAATTGAAAACAATGTTAGTGGTTATCGGTAACCTATCAGACTAAGTGAAGGACCATCAGATATTGTCCAACGATTTCACAACCAAACTTTATATGTTCAATGTCGAGAATCGTTATTCAAAGCAATCTGATTCGCAAAACGCAAAAACAAATGTTTATATGCGCAAAATCAAACAGCAACACGTTCAAATGATAAAGAAGAGACAGTTTTGGGCCATGAAACCAGTTTTGAGATGAAAAGAATGTTTTCGCTTAGCAAAACTTTTTCGATGCAGAAAATTGGTTTTTGGGGTAATTTGGATCATTTAGGTAAATGTGTACTCTCTAATGCGTTAAATAGGGATAACTTGCCACGTAAACAAAACTAATAATGTGTTTATGTCTCTCGTTGTTCGAAATTGAGGTTTGAAAAGGTGTCAAACCACAAAAAAAAACGTTGAAAAATAAAGTCAGTCTGATTGAAATCTACGAACAGTTTCTATTATATTATATAAAGAGAAGTGCGCATGGTTGCCAGTGGAAGTTGATTTTGGTGATCAATTCATAAACTTGACACTGTACTTGTTCAACAAAAAAATTATTATAGCCCAAAAAGTTGAAGGAAAAATGATGTAGAAAATTGTGACCACAGATCCATTATTTTTCTGTATTTTCTCTTGCGGTTTTAAAAAAGACCATTTTGCGATCTTCAAAAAGCTATCCATCGACCCAAAAGCATCTCTCTCATAATTGACAACAATGTTAGTAGCTATCGGTAACCTATCAGACTAAGTGAAGGACCATCGGATATTGTCCAACGACTCCACAACCAAACTTTATATGTTCAATGTCGAGAATCGTTATTCAAAGCAATCTGATTCGCAAAACGCAAAAATAAATGTTTATAAGCACAAAATTAAACACCAAACTTTCAAATGAGAAAAAAGGAGACAGTTTTGAGCCATGAAACCAGTTTTGAGATGAATTGAAGGTATTCGCTTAGCAAAACTTTTTCGAAGCAGAAAATTGGTTTTTGGGGTAATTTGGATCATTTAGGTAAAAATGTACTCTCTAATGCGTTAAATAGGGATAACTTGCCACGTTAACAAAACTAATACTGTGTTTATGACTCTCGTTGTTTGAATTTGAGGTTTGAAAAGGTGTCAAACCACAAAAACCGTTGAAAAGTAAAGTCAGTCTGATTGAAATCTACGAACAGTTTCCATTATATTCTATAAAGAGAAGTGCGCATGGTTGCCAGTGACCACAGATCCAATAATTTTCTCTTTTTTTTCTCTTGCGGTTTTAAAAAAGACCATTTTGCGATCTTCAAAAAGCTATCCATCGACCCCAAAAGCATCTCTCTCATAATTGACAACAATGTTAGTAGCTATCGGTAACCTATCAGACTAAGTGAAGGACCATCAGATATTGTCCATCGACTCCACAACCAAACTAAATATGTTCAATGTCGAGAATCGTTATTCAAAGCAATCTGATTCGCAAAACGCAGAAATAAATGTTGATAAGCACGAAATCAAACAACTAAGTGTTCAAATGAGAAACAAGAGACAGTTTTGGGCCATGAAACCAGTTTTGAGATGAAGAATTTCTTCGCTTAGCAAAACTTTTTCGAAGCAGAAAATTGGTTTTTGGTACAATTTGGATCATTTAGGTAAAAGTCTACTCTCTAATGCGTTGACAGGGGATAACTTGCCACGTAAACAAATCTAATAATGTGTTTATGACTCTCGTTGTTTGAACTTGAGGTTTGAAAAGGTGTCAAACCACAAAAAACGTTGAAAAATAAAGTCAGTCTGATTGAAATCTACGAACAGTTTCCAGTATATTCTATAAAGAAAAGTGCGCAATCATGAACAATCATGAGTTCTTATTGTTGGCCACTAAATGTGGTTGCTTGTTCTAGTTAGTGGTTTCTATAACCGCGACAGTAGAAAAGTTATTCAAGGTCAATTTTCAAAAAAAAAATCGGAATTTTAGTTCATGTTGGTATCACACAAAATTCGGTACCCAAAATAACAAAGTAGCCCTACCTATAGGACGTCATTAGGTTCTTATGATAATAAAAAGTATCCCAGTTAAGCTTCTTGTATGGTTTTGTGGAGTTTAATGGTCTATTTTTTCTCTGCAAAGTGCCGAACCTTGGAAAAACAAATTTTTTCTAAAATTTGATGGTTGAGGGGTGTTTTTTGCAATTGAACACGTTTTCCGGCTGGCTTTTAATGTTTTCTGGACAGTATTTAAGATCAGAAAGCCAATTGTGTCAATTAATGGGGTTAACTCAACAATTTTTCTTTTTTCACGATTTCATCAAATATCTGTTGATGTTGTTTTATGTCAAAACACACAAAACATCATAACCTTCATGGTGAGGTGGGAAATTTTTTCCCATCTCACCATGAAGGTTTGCCGTGACCTAGAACGTGGAAGTGGACCAGAATTACACCCACAAATACGTCGGGAACGCTGTTTCATGTTGTTTTACGTCGGTTCCCGAGATCTTGGGCTTCGATTTTAGCCCAAAAAATGGGGTATGGAACAGTATTTTGTTAATATATGCTAAAGTACTGGACCAAATTAAACGGGAGTGGTCGCATTTTGCTAGCACTGAACCCCTCTTGCTTACAGTATTTGGTTGGTTTCTCAAATCGTCCTAATCAAAAAGTTATTAATGATTAAACTTGAAAAAAGTCGAATTTTCGGGCTATTCTGGGTGACCCAAATTTCGGTACAACAAAACACGCGATTTACCCAACAAGTGTTAGTGTTTTAGAATCCTCAGTTAGTGGGGAGTATCCCCATATATATTTTATTTGGGATTTTATGTAGTTGACATTGTCAATTTTGGCTCTGAATGGCGGTCACCTCGCTTTTTTGACCATTTGGTACGGTACCTTATAATTGCTATAACTCCTCGAAGAATGTACCGATTGGGCTCATTTTTGAATATGATGCGTATCGCAAGCAGTGCTACAAACGGGGGCTACAAACGCAAGCAGTGCTACAAACGCAAGCACTAAGGGGGGTTTTTTTTGGTTCAGCCGTTTTAGAGAAATTGGCCAGTAAACTTGCCCTTGATTTTACCTCTAGAAGCGTTTGACAGGACGACTGCATCCGGGTGGCGGTCACTTTGAGTTTCGTCACTTCTGGTATAAATTATACTGTTTTGAATAGCTCGTCTAACGTAGATTCTGAATATGTATACTTTATATAGCGTTTTCGCAGGTTTAGATGGTCAATTTTGGCTCTGCAGACCGAGTACTCTGCTTCTTTGGGCATTTGGTACGGTACCTTTATGTTGGAATATCTCCATGTAGAGTGAATCGATTTTTGATTTGTTTGTTGATTTGAACTCAGCTTGAGCCGTACTTGAATCCCTGTAAATAACGTTTTGTTTCTTTCAGCCGTTTTTGAGAAATTGGCCAGGACACATACCTCCATTTTGGCCAATTCGTGTCAAGTACCTTTGCTGTATGTACATATTAAACCATCAAAACTCGCTGTTTTAGACTCCATAGTTAGTTCGTTAGATTGCTCCGATAACGGGGATTGTCCCCATATATGTTTTACAGGTGCTTATAACGAGTGGTTATTGGTTATAGTAGAGAAACAGGACCCGAAATGGGTCATTTTGGTCATTTGGTACGGTACCTTAATGTTGGAATATCTCCTCGTAGAGTGAACCGATTTTTGATCGGATTTTCGATTTGAACTCAGCTTGAGCAGTACTTGAATCCCTGTAAACGGCGTTTTGTTTCTTTCAGCCGTTCTCGAGAAATTGGCCTCGACACATACGGCCATTTTGCCCTTTTTGTGACTGGTACGTTTCACGTTTCTACATGTGAAATGTTGAAATTAATGACTTTGACTGCAGGAATAGGCTCGTTGAACTCCATTTGTAATGGGGAATCTCCCCATATATATTTTGTATAGGGTTTTCCGAGATCTAGGGGGTCAATTTTGACTCTGCAGGTGACCCCCCCACCCCCCTCAAAATATGCCCAAAATTCAGTAATCCCATTTAAAAAATTGTTAAAAATGGTCAGCTGAGCTCCCATTAGGGTTGCATTAGAACCCACATATAGTGGGGGAACTCTCCTCTAATTTTCAACCATATTGGTTGAGTGGTTAATCTTCTCTCCGCTTATTACTTATATATATATACTATTATTCTAAGGTGAGGGCGTTTCGCCCCATGAGGTGCGCCACCCCCCCTGTCCCGTTGAGACGCCGGTTAGTCGGTTCCCCCCCCTCCCCCCGCTGGGTTTTGGTGCACCTCATGATGGGGATGTGCGTGCGGTGCGAGCGCTTTTTGCGGGCGCGTTTTGAGGGCGTGTTTCTTCGCGTTTCTGTGTGTTTCTCTGTGTTTGTGTTCATTTTCATGTTAGACCAAATGCTTATTTTCAGAGCTTTTCTTTGTTTGCCTTGGCGCAGAAGCAGCAACAGCGGACTTCAATCTTCAAACAGTGAGTTCGCACGTTGTGCTGTCTTTGCTTTTCAGCGCTCACAGTGATGGCATGAGCTTTTTTTGTGCTTGCTCAGAGCCTCCTGTGATAGAGCGCGGCAATTATTTGAGTCCTGTGAGCACTCATCGAGTGCCATGCTTTTTTGTAGCACTGATGGAGTGCAGTGCTATTTTTTGGGCGCACAGTGTGGCTTGAGCAATGCGCGTCTCTGTTTTTCCTTTTGCTCAAGGCCTCCTGTGATCAGACGCCGCAATTATTTAGGTCGTGTGTCTTAGCACTCACCGAGTGCTTTTCCGTCTCCTGTAGTGAGGCGAAGCAATTATTTGAGTCCTGTAGACAGCCACTGAGTGCTTTGTTTTCAGTCTGCATGCAGCGTTGCTAGCGCGCTGGAATTTTAGGTGGTTGAGCGCTAACATTGAAGGCATGAGTAACCAGGGGCAGTGGCTGTCGGTTTCTTTTTTTTTTCGACCATCTAGAGAAACCTATGTTGGTTTCTGATAGTTGTTAGTGGCTACAAAAGCCTGGTAGACATCTGGAAACGGGTGCATAAAAAATCTGAGGCCTCTGATTCGTTTTCATCTTGCTGCTTTTTTGGCCAGAATGAGGTTGCATTTTTTTCTCATGTTTGCTGTTTGTTTCATCAAATTTCTCATGTATTGGAACCTTTTTTGCTCTCAATATAACAGAAGCCCCTATACGTTTGTCAATAGACATAGTGTGATCAATTGGAGCCCAAAAGAAGACAATTAGTGGTTTCGAAAGATGAAAATTTGTGCCATATGTGGAAAATTACTAGAAATGATTTTTTTTCGAACTTTTGAGTGGTCGGAATTCGAAGACAGTGAATCTTTTCCCCGGGTTTTTAGGAATGGTTTGTTCTAGCAAACGTTGTAGTTCGTGGATTAATCAAGAAAAACATCGAATTCGCAAATTAGTGAAAAAAAACTTAATTTATGGGTGCATTTTTTTCTTGCCTGGGAGAGGGGCTGTTGGTGTCCTTTTTTTCGAACTCCTGGAGAAACATATATTGGTTTCTGATGGTCGTTACTGGTTCCAAATGCTTGGTAGACATCTGGAAACGGGTGCATAAAAAATCTGAGGCCTCTGATGCGTTTTCATCTTGGTGCTTTTTTGGCCTGAATGAGGTTGTGTTTTTTGTCATGTTTGCTGTTTGTTTCATCAAATTCCTCATGTATTGGAAATTTTTTTGCTCTCAATGGGACTAAAAGCCCCTATACGTTTGTCAATAGACATAGTGTGATTGGTTGGAGCCCATAAGGAGGCAATTAGTGGTTTTGAAAGATGAAAATTTGTGCCATATGTGGAAATTTACTAGAAATGAATTTTTTTTTCGAACATTTGAGTGGTCGGGATTCCAAGACAGTGAATTTTTTCGCCTGGTTTTTAGAAATGGTTTGTTCTAGCAAACGTTATAGTTCGTGAATTAATCAAGAAAAACCTTGAATTTGCAATTTGGTGAAAAATAACTTGATTTATGGGTGCATTTTTTTCTTGCTTGCGAGAGGGACTGTTGGTGTCCTTTTTTTCGACCTCCTGGAGAAACATATATTGGTTTCTGATGGTCGTTACTGGTTCCAAATGCTTAGTAGATATCTGGAAACGGGTGCATAAAAAATCTGAGGCCTCTGATGCGTTTTCATCTTGGTGCTTTTTTGGCCTGAATGAGGTGTTTTTTCTCATGTTTGCTGTTTGTTTCATCAAATTCCTCATGTATTGGAAATTTTTTTGCTCTCAATGGGACTAAAAGAACCTATACGTTTGTCAATAGACATAGTGTGATTGGTTGGAGCCCATAATGAGGCAATTAGTGGTTTTGAAAGATGAAAATTTGTGCCATATGTGGAAATTTACTAGAAATGAATTTTTTTTTCGAACTTTTGAGTGGTCGGGATTCCAAGACAGTGAATTTTTTCGCCTGGTTTTTAGAAATGGTTTGTTCTAGCAAACGTAATAGTTCGTGAATTAATCAAGAAAATCCTCGAATTTGCAATTTGGTGAAAAATAACTTGATTTATGGGTGCATTTTTTTCTTGCTTGCGAGAGGGACTGTTGGTGTCCTTTTTTTCGACCTCCTGGAGAAACATATATTGGTTTCTGATGGTCGTTACTGGTTCCAAATGCTTGGTAGACATCTGGAAACGGGTGCATAAAAAATCTGAGGCCTCTGATGCGTTTTAATCTTGGTGCTTTTTTGGCCTGAATGAGGTTGTTTTTTCTCATGTTTGCTGTTTGTTTCATCAAATTCCTCATGTATTGGAAATTTTTTTGCTCTCAATGGGACTAAAAGCCCCTATACGTTTGTCAATAGACATAGTGTGATCGGTTGGAGCCCATAAGGAGGCAATTAGTGGTTTTGAAAGATGAAAATTTGTGCCATATGTGGAAATTTAATAGAAAAGAATTTTTTTTCGAACTTTTGAGTGGTCGGAATTCGAAGGCAGTGAATCTCTTCGCATGGTTTTTAGGAATGGTTTGTCCTAGCAAACGTTATAGTTCGTGGATTAATCAAGAAAAACCTCGAATTCGCAATTTGGTGAAAAATAACTTGATTTATGGGTGCATTTTTTTCTTGCTTGCGAGAGGGACTGTTGGTGTCCTTTTTTTCGACCTCCTGGAGAAACATATATTGGTTTCTGATGGTCGTTACTGGTTCCAAATGCTTAGTAGACATCTGGAAACGGGTGCATAAAAAATCTGAGGCCTCTGATGCGTTTTCATCTTGGTGCTTTTTTGGCCTGAATGAGGTTGTTTTTTCTCATGTTTGCTGTTTGTTTCATCAAATTCCTCATGTATTGGAAATTTTTTTGCTCTCAATGGGACTAAAAGAACCTATACGTTTGTCAATAGACATAGTGTGATTGGTTGGAGCCCATAATGAGGCAATTAGTGGTTTTGAAAGATGAAAATTTGTGCCATATGTGGAAATTTACTAGAAATGAATTTTTTTTTCGAACTTTTGAGTGGTCGGGATTCCAAGACAGTGAATTTTTTCGCCTGGTTTTTAGAAATGGTTTGTTCTAGCAAACGTAATAGTTCGTGAATTAATCAAGAAAATCCTCGAATTTGCAATTTGGTGAAAAATAACTTGATTTATGAGTGCATTTTTTTCTTGCTTGCGAGAGGGACTGTTGGTGTCCTTTTTTTCGACCTCCTGGAGAAACATATATTGGTTTCTGATGGTCGTTACTGGTTCCAAATGCTTGGTAGACATCTGGAAACGGGTGCATAAAAAATCTGAGGCCTCTGATGCGTTTTCATCTTGGTGCTTTTTTGGCCTGAATGAGGTGTTTTTTCTCATGTTTGCTGTTTGTTTCATCAAAATCCTCATGTATTGGAAATTTTTTTGCTCTCAATGGGACTAAAAGAACCTATACGTTTGTCAATAGACATAGTGTGATTGGTTGGAGCCCATAATGAGGCAATTAGTGGTTTTGAAAGATGAAAATTTGTGCCATATGTGGAAATTTACTAGAAATGAATTTTTTTTTCGAACTTTTGAGTGGTCGGGATTCCAAGACAGTGAATTTTTTCGCCTGGTTTTTAGAAATGGTTTGTTCTAGCAAACGTAATAGTTCGTGAATTAATCAAGAAAATCCTCGAATTTGCAATTTGGTGAAAAATAACTTGATTTATGGGTGCATTTTTTTCTTGCTTGCGAGAGGGACTGTTGGTGTCCTTTTTTTCGACCTCCTGGAGAAACATATATTGGTTTCTGATGGTCGTTACTGGTTCCAAATGCTTGGTAGACATCTGGAAACGGGTGCATAAAAAATCTGAGGCCTCTGATGCGTTTTCATCTTGGTGCTTTTTTGGCCTGAATGAGGTTGTTTTTTCTCATGTTTGCTGTTTGTTTCATCAAATTCCTCATGTATTGGAAATTTTTTTGCTCTCAATGGGACTAAAAGCCCCTATACGTTTGTCAATAGACATAGTGTGATTGGTTGGAGCCCATAAGGAGGCAATTAGTGGTTTTGAAAGATGAAAATTTGTGCCATATGTGGAAATTTACTAGAAATGAATATTTTTTTCGAACTTTTGAGTGGTCGGGATTCCAAGACAGTGAATTTTTTCGCCTGGTTTTTAGAAATGGTTTGTTCTAGCAAACGTTATAGTTCGTGAATTAATCAAGAAAAACCTCGAATTTGCAATTTGGTGAAAAATAACTTGATTTATGGGTGCATTTTTTTCTTGCTTGCGAGAGGGACTGTTGGTGTCCTTTTTTTCGACCTCCTGGAGAAACATATATTGGTTTCTGATGGTCGTTACTGGTTCCAAATGCTTAGTAGACATCTGGAAATGGGTGCATAAAAAATCTGAGGCCTCTGATGCGTTTTCATCTTGGTGCTTTTTTGGCCTGAATGAGGTGTTTTTTCTCATGTTTGCTGTTTGTTTCATCAAATTCCTCATGTATTGGAAATTTTTTTGCTCTCAATGGGACTAAAAGAACCTATACGTTTGTCAATAGACATAGTGTGATTGGTTGGAGCCCATAATAGGGCAATTAGTGGTTTTGAAAGATGAAAATTTGTGCCATATGTGGAAATTTACTAGAAATGAATTTTTTTTTCGAACTTTTGAGTGGTCGGGATTCCGAGACAGTGAATTTTTTCGCCTGGTTTTTAGAAATGGTTTGTTCTAGCAAACGTAATAGTTCGTGAATTAATCAAGAAAATCCTCGAATTTGCAATTTGGTGAAAAATAACTTGATTTATGGGTGCATTTTTTTCTTGCTTGCGAGAGGGACTGTTGGTGTCCTTTTTTTCGACCTCCTGGAGAAACATATATTGGTTTCTGATGGTCGTTACTGGTTCCAAATGCTTGGTAGACATCTGGAAACGGGTGCATAAAAAATCTGAGGCCTCTGATGCGTTTTAATCTTGGTGCTTTTTTGGCCTGAATGAGGTTGTTTTTTCTCATGTTTGCTGTTTGTTTCATCAAATTCCTCATGTATTGGAAATTTTTTTGCTCTCAATAGGACTAAAAGAACCTATACGTTTGTCAATAGACATAGTGTGATTGGTTGGAGCCCATAATGAGGCAATTAGTGGTTTTGAAAGATAAAAATTTGTGCCATATGTGGAAATTTACTAGAAATGAATTTTTTTTTCGAACTTTTGAGTGGTCGGGATTCCGAGACAGTGAATTTTTTCGCCTGGTTTTTAGAAATGGTTTGTTCTAGCAAACGTAATAGTTCGTGAATTAATCAAGAAAATCCTCGAATTTGCAATTTGGTGAAAAATAACTTGATTTATGGGTGCATTTTTTTCTTGCTTGCGAGAGGGACTGTTGGTGTCCTTTTTTTCGACCTCCTGGAGAAACATATATTGGTTTCTGATGGTCGTTACTGGTTCCAAATGCTTGGTAGACATCTGGAAACGGGTGCATAAAAAATCTGAGGCCTCTGATGCGTTTTCATCTTGGTGCTTTTTTGGCCTGAATGAGGTTGTTTTTTCTCATGTTTGCTGTTTGTTTCATCAAATTCCTCATGTATTGGAAATTTTTTTGCTCTCAATGGGACTAAAAGCCCCTATACGTTTGTCAATAGACATAGTGTGATTGGTTGGAGCCCATAAGGAGGCAATTAGTGGTTTTGAAAGATGAAAATTTGTGCCATATGTGGAAATTTACTAGAAATGAATATTTTTTTCGAACTTTTGAGTGGTCGGGATTCCAAGACAGTGAATTTTTTCGCCTGGTTTTTAGAAATGGTTTGTTCCAGCAAACGTTATAGTTCGTGAATTAATCAAGAAAAACCTCGAATTTGCAATTTGGTGAAAAATAACTTGATTTATGGGTGCATTTTTTTCTTGCTTGCGAGAGGGACTGTTGGTGTCCTTTTTTTCGACCTCCTGGAGAAACATATATTGGTTTCTGATGGTCGTTACTGGTTCCAAATGCTTAGTAGACATCTGGAAACGGGTGCATAAAAAATCTGAGGCCTCTGATGCGTTTTCATCTTGGTGCTTTTTTGGCCTGAATGAGGTGTTTTTTCTCATGTTTGCTGTTTGTTTCATCAAATTCCTCGTGTATTGGAAATTTTTTTGCTCTCAATGGGACTAAAAGAACCTATACGTTTGTCAATAGACATAGTGTGATTGGTTGGAGCCCATAATGAGGCAATTAGTGGTTTTGAAAGATGAAAATTTGTGCCATATGTGGAAATTTACTAGAAATGAATTTTTTTTTCGAACTTTTGAGTGGTCGGGATTCCGAGACAGTGAATTTTTTCGCCTGGTTTTTAGAAATTGTTTGTTTTAGCAAACGTTATAGTTCTTGAATTAATCAAGAAAAACCTCGAATTTGCAATTTGGTGAAAAATAACTTGATTTATGTGTGCATTTTTTTCTTGCTTGCGAGAGGGACTGTTGGTGTCCTTTTTTTCGACCTCCTGGAGAAACATATATTGGTTTCTGATGGTCGTTACTGGTTCCAAATGCTTGGTAGACATCTGGAAATGGGTGCATAAAAAATCTGAGGCCTCTGATGCGTTTTCATCTTGGTGCTTTTTTGGCCTGAATGAGGTTGTGTTTTTTCTCATGTTTGCTGTTTGTTTCATCAAATTCCTCATGCATTGGAAATTTTTTTGCTCTCAATGGGACTAAAAGCCCCTATACGTTTGTCAATAGACATAGTGTGATCGGTTGGAGCCCATAAGGAGGCAATTAGTGGTTTTGAAAGATGAAAATTTGTGCCATATGCGGAAATTTAATAGAAAAGAATTTTTTTTCGAACTTTTGAGTGGTCGGAATTCGAAGGCAGTGAATCTCTTCGCATGGTTTTCAGGAATGGTTTGTCCTAGCAAACGTTATAGTTCTTGAATTAATCAAGAAAAACCTCGAATTTGCAATTTGGTGAAAAAGAACTTGATTTATGGGTGCATTTTTTTCTTGCTTGCGAGAGGGACTGTTGGTGTCCTTTTTTTCGACCTCCTGGAGAAACATATATTGGTTTCTGATGGTCGTTACTGGTTCCAAATGCTTGGTAGACATCTGGAAACGGGTGCATAAAAAATCTGAGGCCTCTGATGCGTTTTCATCTTGGTGCTTTTTTGGCCTGAATGAGGTTGTGTTTTTTCTCATGTTTGCTGTTTGTTTCATCAAATTCCTCATGCATTGGAAATTTTTGTGCTCTCAATGGGACTAAAAGCCCCTATACGTTTGTTAATAGACATAGTGTGATCGGTTGGAGCCCATAAGGAGGCAATTAGTGGTTTTGAAAGATGAAAATTTGTGCCATATGTGGAAATTTACTAGAAGTGAATTTTTTTTCGAACTTTTGAGTGGTCGGGATTCCAAGACAGTGAATTTTTTCGCCTGGTTTTTAGAAATTGTTTGTTCTAGCAAACGTTATAGTTCTTGAATTAATCAAGAAAAACCTCGAATTTGCAATTTGGTGAAAAATAACTTGATTTATGTGTGCATTTTTTTCTTGCTTGCGAGAGGGACTGTTGGTGTCCTTTTTTTCGACCTCCTGGAGAAACATATATTGGTTTCTGATGGTCGTTACTGGTTCCAAATGCTTGGTAGACATCTGGAAATGGGTGCATAAAAAATCTGAGGCCTCTGATGCGTTTTCATCTTGGTGCTTTTTTGGCCTGAATGAGGTTGTGTTTTTTCTCATGTTTGCTGTTTGTTTCATCAAATTCCTCATGCATTGGAAATTTTTTTGCTCTCAATGGGACTAAAAGCCCCTATACGTTTGTCAATAGACATAGTGTGATCGGTTGGAGCCCATAAGGAGGCAATTAGTGGTTTTGAAAGATGAAAATTTGTGCCATATGCGGAAATTTAATAGAAAAGAATTTTTTTTCGAACTTTTGAGTGGTCGGAATTCGAAGGCAGTGAATCTCTTCGCATGGTTTTCAGGAATGGTTTGTCCTAGCAAACGTTATAGTTCTTGAATTAATCAAGAAAAACCTCGAATTTGCAATTTGGTGAAAAATAACTTGATTTATGGGTGCATTTTTTTCTTGCTTGCGAGAGGGACTGTTGGTGTCCTTTTTTCGACCTCCTGGAGAAACATATATTGGTTTCTGATGGTCGTTACTGGTTCCAAATGCTTGGTAGACATCTGGAAACGGGTGCATAAAAAATCTGAGGCCTCTGATGCGTTTTCATCTTGGTGCTTTTTTGGCCTGAATGAGGTTGTTTTTTCTCATGTTTGCTGTTTGTTTCATCAAATTCCTCATGTATTGGAAATTTTTTTGCTCTCAATGGGACTAAAAGCCCCTATACGTTTGTCAATAGACATAGTGTGATCGGTTGGAGCCCATAAGGAGGCAATTAGTGGTTTTGAAAGATGAAAATTTGTGCCATATGTGGAAATTTAATAGAAAAGAATTTTTTTTCGAACTTTTGAGTGGTCGGAATTCGAAGGCAGTGAATCTTTTCGCCTGGTTTTTCGAAATTGTTTGTTCTAGCAAACGTTATAGTTCGTGAATTAATCAAGAAAAACCTCGAATTTGCAATTTGGTGAAAAATAACTTGATTTATGGGTGCATTTTTTTCTTGCTTGCGAGAGGGACTGTTGGTGTCCTTTTTTTCGACCTCCTGGAGAAACATATATTGGTTTCTGATGGTCGTTACTGGTTCCAAATGCTTGGTAGACATCTGGAAACGGGTGCATAAAAAATCTGAGGCCTCTGATGCGTTTTCATCTTGGTGCTTTTTTGGCCTGAATGAGGTTGTTTTTTCTCATGTTTGCTGTTTGTTTCATCAAATTCCTCATGTATTGGAAATTTTTTTGCTCTCAATGGGACTAAAAGCCCCTATACGTTTGTCAATAGACATAGTGTGATCGGTTGGAGCCCATAAGGAGGCAATTAGTGGTTTTGAAAGATGAAAATTTGTGCCATATGTGGAAATTTAATAGAAAAGAATTTTTTTTCGAACTTTTGAGTGGTCGGAATTCGAAGGCAGTGAATCTTTTCGCCTGGTTTTTCGAAATTGTTTGTTCTAGCAAACGTTATAGTTCGTGAATTAATCAAGAAAAACCTCGAATTTGCAATTTGGTGAAAAATAACTTGATTTATGGGTGCATTTTTTTCTTGCTTGCGAGAGGGACTGTTGGTGTCCTTTTTTTCGACCTCCTGGAGAAACATATATTGGTTTCTGATGGTCGTTACTGGTTCCAAATGCTTGGTAGACATCTGGAAACGGGTGCATAAAAAATCTGAGGCCTCTGATGCGTTTTCATCTTGGTGCTTTTTTGGCCTGAATGAGGTTGTTTTTTCTCATGTTTGCTGTTTGTTTCATCAAATTCCTCATGTATTGGAAATTTTTTTGCTTTGCTCTCAATGGGACTAAAAGCCCCTATACGTTTGTCAATAGACATAGTGTGATCGGTTGGAGCCCATAAGGAGGCAATTAGTGGTTTTGAAAGATGAAAATTTGTGCCATATGTGGAAATTTAATAGAAAAGAATTTTTTTTCGAACTTTTGAGTGGTCGGAATTCGAAGGCAGTGAATCTTTTCGCCTGGTTTCTCGAAATTGTTTGTTCTAGCAAACGTTATAGTTCGTGAATTAATCAAGAAAAGCCTCGAATTTGCAATTTGATGAAAAATAACTTGATTTATGGGTGCATTTTTTTCTTGCTTGCGAGAGGGACTGTTGGTGTCCTTTTTTTCGACCTCCTGGAGAAACATATATTGGTTTCTGATGGTCGTTACTGGTTCCAAATGCTTGGTAGACATCTGGAAACGGGTGCATAAAAAATCTGAGGACTCTGATGCGTTTTCATCTTGGTGCTTTTTTGGCCTGAATGAGGTTGTGTTTTTTCTCATGTTTGCTGTTTGTTTCATCAAATTCCTCATGTATTGGAAATTTTTTTGCTCTCAATGGGACTAAAAGCCCCTATACGTTTCTCAATAGACATAGTGTGATCGGTTGGAGCCCATAAAGAGGCAATTAGTGGTTTTGAAAAATAAAAATTTGTGCCATATGTGGAAATTTACTAGAAATGAATTTTTTTTTCGATATTTTGAGTGGTCGGGATTCCAAGACAGCGAAATTTTTCGCCTGGTTTTTAAAAATGGTTTGTTCTAGCAAACGTTATAGTTCGTGAATTAATCAAGAAAAACCTCGAATTTGCAATTTGGTGAAAAATAACTTGATTTATGGGTGCATTTTTTTCTTGCTTGCGAGAGGGACTGTTGGTGTCCTTTTTTTCGACCTCCTGGAGAAACATATATTGGTTTCTGATGGTCGTTACTGGTTCCAAATGCTTGGTAGACATCTGGAAACGGGTGCATATAAAATCTGAGGCCTCTGATGCGTTTTCATCTTGGTGCTTTTTTGGCCAGAATGAGGTTGTGTTTTTTCTCATGTTTGCTGTTTGTTTCATCAAATTTCTCATGTATTGGAAATTTTTTTGCTCTCAATGGGACTAAAAGCCCCTATAGGTTTGTCAATAGACATAATGTGATCGGTTGGAGCCCATAAGGAGGCAATTAGTGGTTTTGAAAGATGAAAATTTGTGCCATATGTGGAAATTTACTAGAAATGAATTTTCTTTTCGAACTTTTGAGTGGTCGGGATTCCAAGACAGTGAATTTTTTCGCCTGGTTTTTAGAAATGGTTTGTTCTAGCAAACGTTATAGTTCGTGAATTAATCAAGAAAAACCTCGAATTTGCAATTTGGTGAAAAATAACTTGATTTATGGGTGCATTTTTTTCTTGCTTGCGAGAGGGACTGTTGGTGTCCTTTTTTCGACCTCCTGGAGAAACATATATTGGTTTCTGATGGTCGTTACTGGTTCCAAATGCTTGGTAGACATCTTGAAACGGGTGCATAAAAATCTGAGGCCTCTGATGCGTTTTTATCTTGGTGCTTTTTTCGCCTGAATGAGGTTGTGTTTTTTCTCATGTTTGCTGTTTGTTTCATCAAATTCCTCATGTATTGGAAATTTTTTTGCTCTCAATGGGACTAAAAGCCCCTATACGTTTCTCAATAGACATAGTTTGATCGGTTGGAGCCCATAAAGAGGCAATTAGTGGTTTTGAAAAATAAAAATTTGTGCCATATGTGGAAATTTACAAGAAATGAATTTTTTTTTCGATATTTTGAGTGGTCGGGATTCCAAGACAGTGAAATTTTTCGCCTGGTTTTTAAAAATGGTTTGTTCTAGCAAACGTTATAGTTCGTGAATTAATCAAGAAAAACCTCGAATTTGCAATTTGGTGAAAAATAACTTGATTTATGGGTGCATTTTTTTCTTGCTTGCGAGAGGGACTGTTGGTGTCCTTTTTTTCGACCTCCTGGAGAAACATATATTGGTTTCTGATGGTCGTTACTGGTTCCAAATGCTTGGTAGACATCTGGAAACGTGTGCATATAAAATCTGAGGCCTCTGATCCGTTTTCATCTTGGTGCTTTTTTGGCCAGAATGAGGTTGTGTTTTTTCTCATGTTTGCTGTTTGTTTCATCAAATTCCTCATGTATTGGAAATTTTTTTGCTCTCAATGGGACTAAAAGCCCCTATAGGTTTGTCAATAGACATAATGTGATCGGTTGGAGCCCATAAGGAGGCAATTAGTGGTTTTGAAAGATGAAAATTTGTGCCATATGTTGAAATTTACTAGAAATGAATTTTCTTTTCGAACTTTTGAGTGGTCGGGATTCCAAGACAGTGAATTTTTTCGCCTGGTTTTTAGAAATGGTTTGTTCTAGCAAACGTTATAGTTCGTGAATTAATCAAGAAAAACCTCGAATTTGCAATTTGGTGAAAAATAACTTGATTTATGGGTGCATTTTTTTCTTGCTTGCGAGAGGGACTGTTGGTGTCCTTTTTTTCGACCTCCTGGAGAAACATATATTAGTTTCTGATGGTCGTTACTGGTTCCAAATGCTTGGTAGACATCTTGAAACGGGTGCATAAAAATCTGAGGCCTCTGATGCGTTTTCATCTTGGTGCTTTTTTGGCCTGAATGAGGTTGTGTTTTTTCTCATGTTTGCTGTTTGTTTCATCAAATTCCTCATGCATTGGAAATTTTTTGCTCTCAATGGGACTAAAAGCCCCTATACGTTTGTCAATAGACATAGTGTGATTGGTTGGAGCCCATAAGGAGGCAATTAGTGGTTTTGAAAGATGAAAATTTGTGCCATATGTGGAAATTTACTAGAAATGAATTTTTTTCGAACTTTTGAGTGGTCGGGATTCCAAGACAGTGAATTTTTTCGCCTGGTTTTTAGAAATGGTTTGTTCTAGCAAACGTTATAGTTGGTGAATTAATCAAGAAAAACCTCGAATTTGCAATTTGGTGAAAAATAACTTGATTTATGGGTGCATTTTTTTCTTGCTTGCGAGAGGGACTGTTGGTGTCCTTTTTATCGACCTCCTGGAGAAACATATATTGGTTTCCGATGGTCGTTACTGGTTCCAAATGCTTGGTAGACATCTGGAAACGGGTGCATAAAAATCTGAGGCCTCTGATGCGTTTTCATCTTGGTGCTTTTTTGGCCTGAATGAGGTTGTGTTTTTTCTCATGTTTGCTGTTTGTTTCATCAAACTCCTCATGCATTGGAAATTTTTTGCTCTCAATGGGACTAAAAGCCCCTATACGTTTGTCAATAGACATAGTGTGATCGGTTGGAGCCCATAAGGAGGCAATTAGTGGTTTTGAAAGATGAAAATTTGTGCCATATGTGGAAATTTACTAGAAATGAATTTTTTTCGAAGTTTTGAGTGGTCGGGATTCCAAGACAGTGAATTTTTTCGCCTGGTTTTTAGAAATGGTTTGTTCTAGCAAACGTTATAGTTCGTGAATTAATCAAGAAAAACCTCGAATTTGCAATTTGGTGAAAAATAACTTGATTTATGGGTGCATTTTTTTTCTTGCTTGCGAGAGGGACTGTTGGTGTCCTTTTTTTCGACCTCCTGGAGAAACATATATTGGTTTCTGATGGTCGTTACTGGTTCCAAATGCTTGGTAGACATCTTGAAACGGGTGCATAAAAATCTGAGGCCTCTGATGCGTTTTCATCTTGGTGCTTTTTTGGCCTGAATGAGGTTGTGTTTTTTCTCATGTTTGCTGTTTGTTTCATCAAATTCCTCATGCATTGGAAATTTTTTGCTCTCAATGGGACTAAAAGCCCCTATACGTTTGTCAATAGACATAGTATGATCGGTTGGAGTCCATAAGGAGGCAATTAGTGGTTTTGAAAGATGAAAATTTGTGCCATATGTGGAAATTTACTAGAAATGAATTTTTTTCGAACTTTTGAGTGGTCGGGATTCCAAGACAGTGAATTTTTTCGCCTGGTTTTTAGAAATGGTTTGTTCTAGCAAACGTTATAGTTCGTGAATTAATCAAGAAAAACCTCGAATTTGCAATTTGGTGAAAAATAACTTGATTTATGGGTGCATTTTTTTCTTGCTTGCGAGAGGGACTGTTGGTGTCCTTTTTATCGATCTCCTGGAGAAACATATATTGGTTTCCGATGGTCGTTACTGGTTCCAAATGCTTGGTAGACATCTGGAAACGGGTGCATAAAAATCTGAGGCCTCTGATGCGTTTTCATCTTGGTGCTTTTTTGGCCTGAATGAGGTTGTGTTTTTTCTCATGTTTGCTGTTTGTTTCATCAAATTCCTCATGCATTGGAAATTTTTTGCTCTCAATGGGACTAAAAGCCCCTATACGTTTGTCAATAGACATAGTGTGATCGGTTGGAGCC
This sequence comes from Convolutriloba macropyga, assembly GCF_964194025.1. NCBI lineage: Eukaryota > Metazoa > Xenacoelomorpha > Acoela > Convolutidae > Convolutriloba > Convolutriloba macropyga. The sequence continues at coordinate 25,439,150 of NC_134481.1, read as the reverse complement.
CATAAGGAGGCAATTAGTGGTTTTGAAAGATGAAAATTTGTGCCATTTGTGGAAATTTACTAGGAATGAATTTTTTTTTCGAACTTTTGAGTGGTCGGGATTCCAAGACAGTGAATTTTTTCGCCTGGTTTTTAGAAATGGTTTGTTCTAGCAAACGTTATAGTTCGTGAATTAATCAAGAAAAACCTCGAATTTGCAATTTGGTGAAAAATAACTTGATTTATGGGTGCATTTTTTTCTTGCTTGCGAGAGGGACTGTTGGTGTCCTTTTTATCGATCTCCTGGAGAAACATATATTGGTTTCCGATGGTCGTTACTGGTTCCAAATGCTTGGTAGACATCTGGAAACGGGTGCATAAAAATCTGAGGCCTCTGATGCGTTTTCATCTTGGTGCTTTTTTGGCCTGAATGAGGTTGTGTTTTTTCTCATGTTTGCTGTTTGTTTCATCAAATTCCTCATGCATTGGAAATTTTTTGCTCTCAATGGGACTAAAAGCCCCTATACGTTTGTCAATAGACATAGTGTGATCGGTTGGAGCCCATAAGGAGGCAATTAGTGGTTTTGAAAGATGAAAATTTGTGCCATTTGTGGAAATTTACTAGGAATGAATTTTTTTTTCGAACTTTTGAGTGGTCGGGATTCCAAGACAGTGAATTTTTTCGCCTGGTTTTTAGAAATTGTTTGTTCTAGCAAACGTTATAGTTCGTGAATTAATCAAGAAAAGCCTCGAATTTGCAATTTGGTGAAAAATAACTTGATTTATGGGTGCATTTTTTTCTTGCTTGCGAGAGGGACTGTTGGTGTCATTTTTTTCGACCTGCTGGAGAAACATATATTGGTTTCTGATGGTCGTTACTGGTTCCAAATGCTTGGTAGACATCTGGAAACGGGTGCATAAAAAATCTGAGGCCTCTGATGCGTTTTCATCTTGGTGCTTTTTTGGCCTGAATGAGGTGTTTTTTCTCATGTTTGCTGTTTGTTTCATCAAATTCCTCATGCATTGGAAATTTTTTTTGCTCTCAATGGGACTAAAAGCCCCTATACGTTTGTCAATAGACATAGTGTGATCGGTTGGAGCCCATAAGGAGGCAATTAGTGGTTTTGAAAGATGAAAATTTGTGCCATATGTGGAAATTTACTAGAAATGAATTTTTTTTTCGAACTTTTGAGTGGTCGGGATTCCAAGACAGTGAAATTTTTCGCCTGGTTTTTAGAAATGGTTTGTTCTAGCAAACGTAATAGTTCGTGAATTAATCAAGAAATCCTCGAATTTGCAATTTGGTGAAAAATAACTTGATTTATGGGTGCATTTTTTCTTGCTTGCGAGAGGGACTGTTGGTGTCCTTTTTTCGACCTCCTGGAGAAACATATATTGGTTTCTGATGGTCGTTACTGGTTCCAAATGCTTGGTAGACATCTGGAAACGGGTGCATAAAAAATCTGAGGCCTCTGATGCGTTTTCATCTTGGTGCTTTTTTGGCCTGAATGAGGTTGTTTTTTCTCATGTTTGCTGTTTGTTTCATCAAATTCCTCATGTATTGGAAATTTTTTTGCTCTCAATGGGACTAAAAGCCCCTATACGTTTGTCAATAGACATAGTGTGATCGGTTGGAGCCCATAAAGAGGCAATTAGTGGTTTTGAAAAATAAAAATTTGTGCCATATGTGGAAATTTACTAGAAATGAATTTTTTTTTCGAACTTTTGAGTGGTCGGGATTCCAAGACAGTGAATTTTTTCGCCTGGTTTTTAGAAATGGTTTGTTCTAGCAAACGTTATAGTTCGTGAATTAATCCAGAAAAACCTCGAATTTGCAATTTGGTGAAAAATAACTTGATTTATGGGTGCATTTTTTTCTTGCTTGCGAGAGGGACTGTTGGTGTCCTTTTTTTCGACCTCCTGGAGAAACATATATTGGTTTCTGATGGTCGTTACTGGTTCCAAATGCTTGATAGACATCTGGAAACGGGTGCATAAAAAATCTGAGGCCTCTGATGCGTTTTCATCTTGGTGCTTTTTTGGCCTGAATGAGGTTGTGTTTTTTCTCATGTTTGCTGTTTGTTTCATCAAATTCCTCATGCATTGGAAATTTTTTTTTGCTCTCAATGGGACTAAAAGCCCCTATACGTTTGTCAATAGACATAGTGTGATCGGTTGGAGCCCATAAGGAGGCAATTAGTGGTTTTGAAAGATGAAAATTTGTGCCATATGTGGAAATTTACTAGAAATGAATTTTTTTTTCGAACTTTTGAGTGGTCGGGATTCCAAGACAGTGAATTTTTTCGCCTGGTTTTTAGAAATGGTTTGTTCTAGCAAACGTTATAGTTCGTGAAATAATCAAGAAAAACCTCGAATTTGCAATTTAGTGAAAAATAACTTGATTTATGGGTGCATTTTTTTCTTGCTTGCCAGAGGGACTGTTCGTGTCCTTTTTTTCGACCTCCTGGAGAAACATATATTGGTTTCTGATGGTCGTTACTGGTTCCAAATGCTTGGTAGACATCTGGAAACGGGTGCATAAAAAATCTGAGGCCTCTGATGCGTTTTCATCTTGGTGCTTTTTTGGCCTGAATGAGGTTGTGTTTTTTCTCATGTTTGCTGTTTGTTTCATCAAATTCCTCATGTATTGGAAATTTTTTTGCTCTCAATGGGACTAAAAGCGCCTATACGTTTGTCAATAGACATAGTGTGATCGGTTGGGGCCCATAAGGAGGCAATTAGTGTTTTTGAAAGATGAAAACTTGTGCCATATATGGAAATTTACTAGAAATGAATTTTTTTTTCGAACTTTTGAGTGGTCGGGATTCCAAGACAGTGAATTTTTTCGCCTGGTTTTTAGAAATGGTTTGTTCTAGCAAACGTTATAGTTCGTGAATTAGTCAAGAAAAACCTCGAATTTGCAATTTGGTGAAAAATAACTTGATTTATGGGTGCATTTTTTTCTTGCTTGAGAGAGGGACTGTTGGTGTCCTTTTTTTCGACCTCCTGGAGAAACATATATTGGTTTCTGATGGTCGTTACTGGTTCCAAATGCTTGGTAGACATCTGGAAACGGGTGCATAAAAATCTGAGGCCTCTGATGCGTTTTCATCTTGGTGCTTTTTTGGCCTGAATGAGGTTGTGTTTTTTCTCATGTTTGCTGTTTGTTTCATCAAATTCCTCATGCATTGGAAATTTTTTTGCTCTCAATGGGACTAAAAGCCCCTATGCGTTTGTCAATAGACATAGTGTGATCGGTTGGAGCCCATAAGGAGGCAATTAGTGGTTTTGAAAGATGAAAATTTATGCCATATGTGGAAATTTACTAGAAATGAATTTTTTTCGAACTTTTGAGTGGTCGGGATTCCAAGACAGTGAATTTTTTCGCCTGGTTTTTAGAAATGGTTTGTTCTAGCAAACGATATAGTTCGTGAATTAATCAAGAAAAACCTCGAATTTGCAATTTGGTGAAAAATAACTTGATTTATGGGTGCATTTTTTTCTTGCTTGCGAGAGGGACTGTTGTCGTCCTTTTTTTCGACCTCCTGGAGAAACATATATTGGTTCCCGATGGTCGTTACTGGTTCCAAATGCTTGGTAGACATCTGGAAACGGGTGCATAAAAATCTGAGGCCTCTGATGCGTTTTCATCTTGGTGCTTTTTTGGCCTGAATGAGGTTGTGTTTTTTCTCATGTTTGCTGTTTGTTTCATCAAATTCCTCATGCATTGGAATTTTTTTGCTCTCAATGGGACTAAAAGCCCCTATACGTTTGTCAATAGACATAGTGTGATCGGTTGGAGCCCATAAGGAGGCAATTAGTGGTTTTGAAAGATGAAAATTTGTGCCATATGTGGAAATTTACTAGAAATGAATTTTTTTTTCGAACTTTTGAGTGGTCGGGATTCCAAGACAGTGATTTTTTTCGCCTGGTTTTTAGAAATGGTTTGTTCTAGCAAACGTTATAGTTCGTGAATTAATCAAGAAAAACCTCGAATTTGCCATTTGGTGAAAAATAACTTGATTTATGGGTGCATTTTTTCTTGCTTGCGAGAGGGACTGTTGGTGTCATTTTTTTCGACCTGCTGGAGAAGCATATATTGGTTTCTGATGGTCGTTACTGGTTCCAAATGCTTGGTAGACATCTGGAAACGGGTGCATAAAAAATCTGAGGCCTCTGATGCGTTTTCATCTTGGTGCTTTTTTGGCCTGAATGAGGTTGTGTTTTTTCTCATGTTTGCTGTTTGTTTCATCAAATTCCTCATGCATTGGAAATTTTTTTGCTCTCAATGGGACTAAAAGCCCCTATACGTGTGTCAATAGACATAGTGTGATCGGTTGGAGCCCATAAGGAGGCAATTAGTGGTTTTGAAAGATGAAAATTTGTGCCATATCTGGAAATTTACTAGAAATGAATTTTTTTTCCGAACTTTTGAGTGGTCGGGATTCCAAGACAGTGAATATTTTCGCCTGGTTTTTAGAAATGGTTTGTTCTAGCAAACGTTATAGTTCGTGAATTAATCAAGAAAAACCTCGACTTTGCAATTTGGTGAAAAAAAATTTGATTTATGTGTGCATTTTTTCTTGCTTGCGAGAGGGACTGTTGGTGTCCTTTTTTTCGACCTCCTGGAGAAACATATATTGGTTTCTGATGGTCGTTACTGGTTTCAAATGCTTGGTAGACATCTGGAAACGGGTGCATAAAAAATCTGAGGCCTCTGATGCCTTTTCATCTTGGTGCTTTTTTGGCCTGAATGAGGTTGTGTTTTTTCTCATGTTTGCTGTTTGTTTCATCAAATTCCTCATGTATTGGAAATTTTTTTGCTCTCAATGGGACTAAAAGCCCCTATACGTTTGTCAATAGACATAGTGTGATCGGTTGGAGCCCATAAAGAGGCAATTAGTGTTTTTGAAAAATAAAAATTTGTGCCATATGTGGAAATTTACTAGAAATGAATTTTTTTCGAACTTTTGAGTGGTCGGGATTCCAAGACAGTGAATTTTTTCGCCTGGTTTTTAGAAATGGTTTGTTCTAGCAAAACCTTATAGTTCGTGAATTAATCAAGAAAAACCTCGAATTTGCAATTTGGTGAAAAATAACTTGATTTATGGGTGCATTTTTTTCTTGCTTGCGAGAGGGACTGTTGGTGTCCTTTTTTTCGACCTCCTGGAGAAACATATATTGGTTTCTGATGGTCGTTACTGGTTCCAAATGCTTGATAGACATCTGGAAACGGGTGCATAAAAAATCTGAGGCCTCTGATGCGTTTTCATCTTGGTGCTTTTTTGGCCTGAATGAGGTTGTGTTTTTTCTCATGTTTGCTGTTTGTTTCATCAAATTCCTCATGCATTGGAAATTTTTTTTTGCTCTCAAAGGGACTAAAAGCCCCTATACGTTTGTCAATAGACATAGTGTGATTGGTTGGGGCCCATAAGGAGGCAATTAGTGGTTTTGAAAGATGAAAATTTGTGCCATATGTGGAAATTTACTAGAAATGAATTTTTTTTTTCGAACTTTTGAGTGGTCGGGATTCCAAGAAAGTGAATTTTTTCGCCTGGTTTTTAGAAATGGTTTGTTCTAGCCAACGTTATAGTTCGTGAATTAATCAAGAAAAACCTCGAATTTGCAATTTGGTGAAAAATAACTTGATTTATGGGTGCATTTTTTTCTTGCTTGAGAGAGGGACTGTTGGTGTCCTTTTTTTCGACCTCCTGGAGAAACATATATTGGTTTCTGATGGTCGTTACTGGTTCCAAATGCTTGGTAGACATCTGGAAACGGGTGCATAAAAAATCTGAGGCCTCTGATGCGTTTTCATCTTGGTGCTTTTTTGGCCTGAATGAGGTTGTGTTTTTTCTCATGTTTGCTGTTTGTTTCATCAAATTCCTCATGCATTGGAAATTTTTTTGCTCTCAGTGGGACTAAAGGCCCCTATACGTTTGTCAATAGACATAGTATGATCTGTTGAAGCCCAAAAGAAGGCAATTAGTGGTTTTGAAAGATGAAAATTTGTGCCATATGTTGAAATTTACTAGAAATGATTTTTTTTTTCGAAATTTTAGTGGTCGGGATTCCAAGACAGTGAATTTTTTCGCCTGGTTTTTAGAAATGGTTTCTTCTAGCAAACACTATAGTTCGTGAATTAATCAAGAAAAACCTCAAACTCGCAACTTGGTGAAAAATAACTTGATTTATGGGTGCATTTTTTTCTTGCTTGCGAGAGGGACTGTTGGTGTCCTTTTTTTCGACCTCCTGGAGAAATATATATTGGTTTCTGATGGTCGTTACTGATTCCAAATGCTTGGTAGACATCTGGAAACGGGTGCATAAAAAATCTGAGGCCTCTGATGTGTTTTCATCTTGGTGCTTTTTTGGCCTGAATGAGGTTGCGTTTTTTCTCATGTTTGCTGTTTGTTTCATCAAATTCCTCAAGTATTGGAATTTTTTTGCTCTCAATGGGACTAAAAGCCCCTATATGTTTGTCAATAGACATAGTATGATCAATTGGAGACCAAAAGAAGGCAATTAGTGGTTTTGAAAGATGAAAATTTGTGCCATATGTGGAAATTTACTAGAAATGAATTTTTTTTCGAACTTTTGAGTGGTCGGGATTCCAAGACAGTGAATTTTTTCGCCTGGTTTTTAGAAATGGTTTGTTCTAGCAAACGTTATAGTTCGTGAATTAATCAAGAAAAACCTCGAATTTGCAATTTGGTGAAAAGTAACTTGATTTATGGGTGCATTTTTTTCTTGCTTGAGAGAGGGACTGTTGGTGTCCTTTTTTTCGACCTCCTGGAGAAACATATATTGGTTTCTGATGGTCGTTACTGGTTACAAATGCTTGGTAGACATCTGGAAACGGGTGCATAAAAAAATCTGAGGCCTCTGATGTGTTTTCATCTTGGTGCTTTTTTGGCCTGAATGAGGTTGCGTTTTTTCTCATGTTTACTGTTTGTTTCATCAAATTCCTCAAGTATTGGAATTTTTTTGCTCTCAATGGGAATAAAAGCCCCTATACGTTTGTCAATAGACATAGTGTGATCGGTTGGAGCTCATAAGGAGGCAATTAGTGGTTTTGAAAGATGAAAATTTGTGCCATATGTGGAAATTTACTAGAAAAGAATTTTTTTTCGAACTTTTGAGTGGTCGGAATTCGAAGGCAGTGAATCTTTTCGCATGGTTTTTAGGAATGGTTTGTCCTAGCAAACGTTATACTTCGTGGATTAATCAAGAAAAACCTCGAATTCGCAATTTGGTGAAAAATAACTTGATTTATGGGTGCATTTTTTTCTTGCTTGCGAGAGGGACTGTTGGTGTCCTTCTTTTCGACCTCCTGGAGAAACATATATTGGTTTCTGATGGTCGTTACTGGTTCCAAATGCTTGGTAGACATCTGGAAACGGGTGCATAAAAAATCTGAGGCCTCTGATGCGTTTTCATCTTGGTGCTTTTTTGGCCTGAATGAGGTTGTTTTTTCTCATGTTTGCTGTTTGTTTCATCAAATTCCTCATGCATTGGAAAATTTTTTGCTCTCAATGGGACTAAAAGCCCCTATACGTTTGTCAATAGACATAGTGTGATCGGTTGGAGCCCATAAGGAGGCAATTAGTGGTTTTGAAAGATGAAAATTTGTGCCATATGTGGAAATTTACTAGAAATGATTTTTTTTTCGAACTTTTGAGTGGTCGGGATTCCAAGATAGTGAAATTTTTCGCCTGGTTTTTAGCAATTGTTTTTCTCATTACAAGTGTTTGTGTTTGTGAATTAGGCAAGAAAAAAGTCGAATTTGAACTTTGGAAATAACTACAGTTTGCGTGCAAACAAGCAACAAAACATAGCTGTTTTTTTCAGGAATGACTCGAGTGTACAAGAGAAAAACGGCGAAAGCATACCAGGGGTATAAAATGGAATGTGCTCTAAAATCTCTCGATGGGAACCTGTCATTGCGAGCTGCTGCAAGAAAATTTAATGTGCCCTTTAGTACTCTAAGAAGAAGGCATTCTGAGCAAATGGTCAAAAGTGTAGGAAAGCCACCAATTTTCACTGAGCGTCAACAGAAGTCAATGATGAAGGCATTGTCCTTCCATAGATGCACTTTTCAAGAAATGCGTAAAAAGGCATTTGTGTTTGGATGCAATATGAACGCCAAGTTGCCTGCTAACTGGAAATTGTGGAAAACTGTAGGCGTGGAATGGATGAGAAGTTTTCTGAAAAAATACAGTCATTTAAATCTGTTCCTGGTGAAAGGAAAATCTTATGGCAAAAATAGCTTTGTTTGCATCAGGTGCTCAAGTAATCGAGAGCGGAGAGATTTTAAATTTTTGTGCGAAATTTGCTGCTTGTGCACGTGCAAAATTTGTTTCGCGAAGATGTCAATGTGCTGTGAAATTTGAGATGTGCTTTAATCAGTTTTCTGGTGTTACTTTTGTAATTATAGTGCTGAAAATTCATTCGATTTCTGAATGGTTTTGTGCTAAACTTGTTTATCGTAGGAGCTTCTATTGTTGAAATTACTTTCGTAGTCAGTGGATTTAATTGCATTTATTTGCAGATCTGCGCAACTGATTTCTGGAAACACGTGGGAAACATAACTGTAAGGTTAGTGGGCACCGCCCTGGCTGCAAAAATGTTGCCAATCGTTTTCCGTTTCTAGTGAAAAACTTCGATTATACTAAATTCAGCTATTGATTTTGTTTGACTTGAATCTTAGATCTATATTTGGCAACTTCGTATTAAGTTAATCGTTCTGTTGAAACAAAATCGTTCTGTTGAAACAAATGACAATTCGCAACTACCCAACTGGTGCCAATTTATACAATTGGCTCAATTCTATCAATACGTTGGCAACCTGTTTGTATGGATAGTGGGCACCGCCCTGCCTGCTAAAAGCTTGCTAATCTTCTCCCATTTTCAGTGGCGAACTGTCGAATATAATAGGTTTTGCTATTGATTTTTTTACTCGAATCAGAGAGCTCTCTTAGGGCGACCTTTTAAAGAAATTTGTTCTATTGAAACAATTGACATGGCTAAGCGGGAGCCACCCAACTGGTGCCAATGTATACAATTGGCTCAATTCTATCAATTCGTTGGCAACCTGTTTGTATGGATAGTGGGCACCGCCCTGCCTGCAAAAAGGTTGCTAATGTCTTCCCATTTTTAGTGGCGAACTGTCGAATATAAGTTTTGCCATTGATTTTTTTACTCGAATCAGAGAGCTCTCTTAGGGCGACTTTTTTTAGGTATTTGTTCTATTGAAACAATTGACATGGCTAAGCGGGCGCCACCCAACTGGTGCCAATGTATACAATTGCTCAGTTTTATCAATACGTTGGCAACCTGTTTGTATGGATAGTGGGCACCGCCATGCCTGCAAAAAGGTTGCTAGTGTCTTCCCATTTTTAGTGGCGAACTCTGTCGAATATAATGAGTTTTACTTTATCGTTTAGTTTTTTACAAGTCGCAATTTTTTGTCTGGTTAGTGGGCACCACCCTTTTCCGTGATTGCAAAATTGTGAATGAGTTCACTTAAAAAGTCTGTAAAACGACAACGTTATAGAGGTATGGCACTTTTTGATGTCCTTGCGAAAATGGATCTAACTGCTGCGCAGCGAGAGCGTCTGGGATCTATCATTGAGAACTCTTGCTTGACGTTGAGGTCTTTCACCTTGCTGTCAGACCAAGAACTTGTCCTGGCAGGTTTTCCGCGGCCAGCTGTCCTCGAGATGCGTTCCCTGATTGAGAACTCGCGGGCGCAAACCTTGAACTCCACGCCAACTACTGCAAGTATGAGGTCTTTGCCGTCAACGTCTCTAGATGCGAGTGGTACTTCATCACCGTTAAGTGACATTTCGATCAATAGCGGTGCGTCAAACCAGGAAAATGTTCTACCGGAACTAACCAGTGACCAGCTTCGGGAGTTGACCGAGAATATAGACGTATCAACCTATGCCGGAAAGCATGAATTCAACCGGATACTGGTGGCAGAGCTGATAAAGGTTTTTTGAATTTCATTTTTTTTCATGTTCAGTCGTTTCTTGATTTGAATCCCGTTTTTATCATAGCGACAACCCGAGGACAGAAAACTTAATCCCTCGTCCCAGGACAAACTGCGTTATACAAAACTGGCGTTACAAGTGAAACCCGAACTGAAGTCTCTGGACACGGTCTATCCATGTGTAATAATTTTAATTCACATGTTTGTAATCTTTAATTTGTGATGTTTCCTTCCTACCAAAAATCTGTTTAAGGCACAATTATTCCGGCCGTATTATGTCGAAAGTGGCAAGCCAAAATGTGCCAAAGGGCTAATCGAGGAGCATCTTAAGTCACTGCGGGCGAGGTCTAAGCGTCATGAGGCCAGGAGAAGTGGTTAGTAAAATGTATTTTTACGCGCGCAACATGAAATTCAATAATCTAATGTTCAGGAACGGCGTCGCAACCTAAGAGAGCAAGAGTCTCGCAGACTCAAGAGACGGTTGTTGTCGACTTGAGCGTCCTTCAAGATCTCTTCGGAGAAGATGATCTCGATTTCGAAGTAAGGAGGCGTCAGACTTTCGAGACGAGAAAGGGGCTTCTATCAGAGGCTGGTACTGTCAATTATGACACATACCTCTACTACATTGGAATGGAGTTAAAGACAAAAAGCGAAGTTTGTGCAGTTTTTTTTCATTTAATTTTTGCCCAATCTTCTCAATTTAATTAGTTTTGCTTTAAGCTGGATAACGAGTTCTTATTGTGGGTACCGAATGCTCCTAAGGACGGCTTCGGAAAGTTGTTCTTGCCATTTGTCTCAAAAATACTGGCAATTTGTGATGATCCACCAAGAGAGGCCGCTGAGAAAATTCTCATTTTGAGAACTAAAAGATGTATGATCCTTTGTATTCTCTAACTTGATTATTTTTGTTTCGATTGTTTCATGCTGATCTTTGTTGTAGTTTCGGACCCAGTGCTTGCATTGAGAGCACTTCCTGCTCTAATGCCGGTTAAACAAGTTGTTGGAAAAGAAAGGAGAAGTACCAATGCGGAACTGCGAACAATTGCTGTGGCGAAATTTATTCGTGACATTCCGGTAGTTGTTAAGTACCACAAATACCCACTTTTTTTGCCTAATAATATTGATAGTTCTTGTTTTTAAGGATGTTGGAAACCTTGATGAAACCTGCAAAAACGAGAGTATTGGTAATATACTCTACACAAGCAGCCAGGTATTGCCCATTTAACGTTAAGTTTTTTGTCGTTAGAAATAATATTTTTCAATTGCTGATAAATTGTCGATTTAGGTCTTCGTTTTGGGACCCAAAAGAGTAGTGCCATGTGAGGACATTTTTCAGGCGGTGGATGTGGCCATAAAGCTTTTATACGTACTGAATCTTAAGTTCCCCACTGAAACATTCGTTGTGTGGAGTTTCTTACAGATAGTGGTTTATAAATTACATGTGTCATATTTGCCGCCTCAAGTTGACGACTTTGCGGCTAAATTGCGTGACGCGACTTCGCAGATAGCTTGAGTTCGGAAAATTCTTTTGAAACTGAAGTGGTAATCGTAAAAACTAAGTGTTGAAACTACGTGTTATCTGATAATAATGATTTATCGCTTGTATCTTTTTGTTATCATTATACAATTTCACTTTCGTTTGTACAGAACTTTTTACTTCAGTTGGCAATCTGTTTTTATTGGCGAAAGATTCCTAAAACCAGGTGACAGCGGTTGAACACTGACTTCAGATCAAAAATGAGCAAGCAAGTTGAAACAAGTGTTCAGGATTATTATGAAGTCGCGAGCGTAGACTGGCTTCTTTTGGACGAACTTCTTGACAAGGGTGGTGTGAGGAGTCATCGGGCAATCAGAGCTGATCAGAGAAAGGTGGTATCGAAGAAGTCAAGTCTCTATAAATTCCTTCAGGATTTGTATCTAACTTCTTTTTCTTTTGTTTCCTACGAAAAAGAACTAACCTATTCTGAGGATGAGAGTAGAGGTTATTGTGGCTACAAAATCATTTCAAAAAGCGGATTTCAAGTAGGTGAAATAATACCTGGACTGAAAGGGGTTGTAGCAACATGCCCTCAATATTGATAACACTCCAGAATTAAACTATTCGATCTTCTTTAAGGAGAAAAATTCGTATTCTCTGCAAGGACCTTTGTCGTTCGTTAATCACTCTTGTATTCCTAATTGTAGGTATAAGGAACCAAAAGGTAAAAGTGGGCTTGCTGTAGTTGAGGTTATCAGGGATGTTGAAAAAGGTGATGAAATAACTGTTTTCTACGGAAAAGAGTATTTTGGGAAAAACAACGAGCTGTGTTTATGTCCACATAAAGAAAAGCATGTCTCAAAGGATTTCAATGACATTTTCCAACTCAATGCATTATGTTCAACAACTAGGTCGGGTTTGAAAAGATCAAGAGCTCAGTCTTGTTTAGACCGCAGCTCGTCTGATGAAATTGACAATCGAATTGAAATAACTTCTGGCAACGCTGAATTAAATAGTCAAACGGACGAAACTTCATTAGCTGGTATATCCTCTGCTCTTCCTAGCTGTGTTTCAGGTTCGGAAAAATCTGCTAAAAAACTGAAGATGTGGACAAGCATGAACGCTTCAGGTGAACAGAGGCTGCTGTCGGAGCAATCCGACACAGATAAGTATGCAACATCATCCGGTGGTGTTCTATGCAGCTCTGACGTGCCTTCAGGGTTTGCATCAAGTCAAAGGTTTTCAAAAAGAGTAAGAGAGCAACAAGAAGCTTTTGAAGAGAATGAAACGAGTAATATCTCCTTAGGTTGTGAATTTTGTGCAGAAGTCTTGAAGACGTCCTCCGAATTTATATCTCATCTGAGAAACCATAAGTTGGAAGCTTTGTTTACGTGCCCTTTTTGTCAGCGCATTTTTGGCAGCTATCTTCGTTTTGTAGAGCATTTGAAAAATCATTTTTTGATTTAGCATCGAAAAATCTGGCAAAGTTAACGTCGTCGCAAAACGAAAATATTAACAGCAGTCATGTCGGGTCTGGGTTTCAAAAAACTAAAACTATTTGTGCTGGTAGAGAATTGGTTGAAATAGCGAACAGTGGTGCTGACTCTTCAACTCTTAACAATTGCCCCAGTTCGAACTCCGATAAGTTATCGCAAAATTGCGAAAATAGCTCAAGTGATTGCACATCTGATGAGACACAAATTAAGCCTGTAAGATTTTATCCGTGGTCCAAAAAGAAGTTCAATTACAGTTTAAAAAGCGAACAAAATTTCCGATGTAAACAGGAAGGTTGTTTATTTAACTGTGTAACGCTTGGGAACTATGACAGATACTTGGGTGATTTTCATTTTTTGGCGTCCAGTTTTTTGTGTCCTTTTTGTCCTAGAAAATTCGCATCGCTAAAGTATTTGCAAAAACATGTAAGGAAAATGCATGGTTCTTTTGAAGTAAACGAGAATAGCAAACCACAATCAGTAATTGACGAGGATGAAAAAATCGAAGACCTGGATGATCTAGAGTGGCAACCTGATATTATAGGAAAATTAGAATGCATAGCAAATGGATTTTGCGGCCGTGAAGTTTTACTCAAAAGTCTTTGTCAAACTTCCTCTACTTGGACTCAGTGTCTCTCGTTCTCGTCAATCGCTTGTTCTGCATTAGAGGAAGTAATGAAATCAGTTCAATTAGCGTTAGGGCAGGTCGAAAAAGATGTACCTTCGGTGATTGAGTCACCGGTTTTCCAAAAACTTCTATGTTGCACTAAAAACTTCAGTGTTAGCGACACTAGTAATCAGTACCAGTTGGTTTCGTTTCTCAAGAAACAACCTAATTTTGTAGAGCCAGTTGATATTAAATTTTGAGAGGAAACTGAGATTAGAAATGTTAACGGTCTAAGTAAAATTAAGCAGACGATAAGAACAGGTCAATTTATTCCGATTTCTGATGTTCTCTCAAAAATTCTTTTTCAGCATGAAGATGTTTTCCAGGTTTGCTTAGCTTATGATAACTACTTGAAAAAACTGTCAGCTCGTGAAATTCTTTTTGACATCAATCAGTGTAAGGGTAGCCTTAATCTTGATAAAGCAAAAGTAATAATAGATTTCGATACAATTGTTGAGTGCGAAGGCGAAATTTCAGTGAAAGTATCTCTTCAACTGTATTTTGACGAACTTGAGACTGCAAATCCGATAGGCTCTAGAGCAACCATACATAAAATTGGCTGTTTTTATTGGTGCCTAAAAAGTCTGCCCCCCTGGTTGAATTCTGATTTGCGTTTTACCTTTGTTGTGGCCCTCGTTTCTTACCTTGACGTAAAGTCTTATGGCTTTTCACCTGTAGTAGCTGCTATAACAAATGATTTGAAAAAACTCGAAAATGGAATTCGCAACAAAAAGTGGAAAATCTCTTACAGTAAAAGCAAATAGACCAACTTTTGTTGCAGACAATTTAGCGTACCACTCTGTTTTTGGATTCAATGAAAATTTCTCCGGCGGCCTATGCTGCGAAAAATGTACTGTGCCGCAGTCTAAGTTCAAGGAAACGTTCAAGGAGAAAGTACAAGAGCTCCGGTCTGCTTCTTCTTGTTTGAATGATGTAGGTGTGACGGGATCAGGTGTTAAATCTTTATGCCGGCTTAAAACATCTTTTTTTGAACCGTACGATAATTTCACAGCTGACCTGCACCATGACATTTTTCAAGGAGGATTGATGCACACAGTGAAACTTGTTCTTAACCTTATATTTGAATCAGGTTATCTTTCACTGCAGAATCTTAATTCACGGATAAATTGGTTCAACTACGGACGAGACGTTGACGGAAAGCCCTCCGAGTTTGCTGAAGAAAGGTTATTATAATTTCAAGATACGCGTGCAAAAGTTTTCTATCCGCAGTTTTTCGCGTTTCGTTTTCTAGGATAAAGGAAAAGACATCCAAGTCACTTAAAGAGAAGTATGATCAGATGTACACCCTCTTCCGCTTCTTACCCCTAATGCTGAGTGACTTGGTGCCAGAGGCTGACTCGGTTTGGGCTTTCATGCTAGACTACTTCAATCTTGTCGAGATGTTGCTGAGTCCTGCTTTTGAGGAGGAGGACATCTCAATTCTTGGTGTTCTTATTCACAATCACCTTAGTTTGTTTGCACAAACTTTTACGGACAGCAGTATGATTTTCAAACAACACCACATGGTTCATTATCCTAGGGTTATTCGATCTAGTGGCCCTCTCTTGTATCTAAGCGTGCTCCGCTATGAACGAAAACATCAGTTTTTCAAGAAATTGGCAAACAACATTTGTAATTTTAAAAATTTGACTAAGAGTTTGGCAATGAGACATCAAATTGCGCAGTTTGTTGACTGGCGAAACGGTTTGCCAGTGAAGGAGGACGATTTTCCTGGTGCTAAGTTGGTTAATTTTTCAGAGGTTTTCAAATGTGAAGACCTCGATGCTGATGAAAAATTTAAAAATTGTAATGTTTTAATCTCAAAACTTGCTCAAATCAAAGGTACCCGCTATAATTCTAATGAAGCTATCATAATCTCTATTTCTGATGATAATGTTCCTGTTTTTGGTCTAATAAAACATATTTTTGTTAATAACACTCATTTTTATTTTGTTGTAGTCAATTTGAAAATTCATTTCTATGATTCTCATTCACGAGCTTACGCTGTAACGCAAGATTCCGCGCATAAATTTTCGTTCGTTGCTTATTCAGATGTTTTTGATTTGCATCCCCTTTCCCTGCACTCCTGTTTTCTTGAAAGTTGTCAATTCTCTCATATCTGTTTACGTCATAGACTCGTGTTCAACAATTATGCTAGTTTATTTGACTCTTTGAGCTGTGAATAAAACAGCAAAGTTTTGCGTATTTTTCTTGCACTTTTTTTCTTTAGTTTTTCGTTTTTCGAACCATAGGTCTGGTTTCGGTTTGGTTTTTTTTTGCTGTTGTAGTTTTTCAAGAAATTGGCAAACAATATTTGTAATTTTAAAAATTTGACTAAGAGTTTGGCAATGAGACATCAAATTGCGCAGTTTGTTGACTGGCGAAACGGTTTGCCAGTGAAGGAGGATGATTTTCCTGGTGCTAAGTTGGTTAATTTTTCAGAGTTTTTCAAATGTGAAGACCTCGATGCTGATGAAAAATTTAAAAATTGTAATGTTTTAATCTCAAAACATGCTCAAATCAAAGGTACCCGCTATAATTCTAATGAAGCTATCATAATCTCTATTTCTGATGATAATGTTCCTGTTTTTGGTCTAATAAAACATATTTTTGTTAATAACACTCATTTTTATTTTTTTGTAGTCAATTTGAAAATTCATTTCTATGATTCTCATTCACGAGCTTACGCTGTAACGCAAGATTCCGCGCATAAATTTTCGTTCGTTGCTTATTCAGATGTTTTTGATTTCCATCCCCTTTCCCTGCACTCCTGTTTTCTTGAAATTTGTCAATTCTCTCATATCTGTTTACGTCATAGACTCGTGTTCAACAATTATGCTAGTTTATTTGACTCTTTGAGCTGTGAATAAAACAGCAAAGGTTTGCGTATTTTTCTTGCACTTTTTTTCTTTAGTTTTTCGTTTTTCGAACCATAGGTCTGGTTTCGGTTTGGTTTTTTTTGCTGTTGTAGTTTTATATATTATATATATATATATATATATATAATATTTATGTATATATATATATATATATATATATATACATATTAATTTTTCTCTCAGGTTAACCAATGCTTCAGAGATGGAAAATCAACAAGTGGAAGAAGACGAATTTCATGTCGGAAAACTCCAGCCAGGACATGTAGTATCAGATTATGCAGTGAAGTTATTATGGGAAGTTTATAACGGTTACGTGGAATTAGATAATAGGGTAGTGTTTATTGGAGACTCTAATTTAAGAGATACTTATGAAACATGCTGGTCTTATGATATTTTAAAAACTTATCATAAAAAGTTTGTAATATGTTCCCAAGGCGGTCGTAGATTATCACATTTAGCAGAGTTATTTCCTTCTGTAGCACATTTTAAATATATTTGCATTTTACTGGGCGGTAATGATTTGAGAGAAAAATCCGTTGATGAAATGTTGCAATATATTTTACAATTTAAACAACATCTGCCTGCTGAGTGGCCCAAACAAATACTTTGTGTAGTTGAATTGTTTGAACGTGGTGATAAAACTGAAGAACCACTTTTATCAAAATTAAAGAACTTTAATGCACGATTAAAGACTGAATTTAGGGCTGAATATTTTCCCAATACTGTTGTTAAAGCAAGTGCTTTTCCCCGCCCTTGTGATAGTGCTCAAAATAAGTTTTTTACGATCAGAACAATAGATTAATTCCCAATTACTATCTGAAAGTGCAATGTAGAAGCCAATACGCAAAACTTCTTAGTAAAATATGTGATTTCATGTTCAACCGTGCCTGCGTGCCTGACTTTTCCTAATTTTTATTTGTTTTGAACTGTTCTCTGACTTAATAGGTGACATGCTGCTCTTGATATTAAGATTACACATTGTATTAGGACTTTGAGAATGCACAAGGTTGGAGGGCAGTTCTTAAAAGTGTTACTTACATGAAGCCAATATGTAACTTAATATATAACTTCAATGCTTAATATTTGCATGTAGGTTTAGTATTTCATTTTAGCAAAAAAAAATTAAATAAAAAGAAAAAAAAGCCAAAAAAAATTAGTTAGTTCTCCGAATGTGCTGTATTAATTCATCTGTCTCGTACGCTGCTCCTTGAACGTCTGATTTTTGAATATCAATTTTCCGCTTGCTTCAGTTATTTGTATTTCTGCTGATAAAATCAAAGGTTGCTGCTATTGTTAGTATAATCTAATTTCTTATTTATAACTCAGTATTTATAAATGCGATGCTGACTTTAATCTCTTTATTCTGCAATTTTCGATTATGCATTGTGGTTGCTCCCAAACCATATTGTTTTTAGAATTCTTATCATTTCTTAATCATTTTAGTTGTAGAAATTAAAGTTTTGGAGCTTCTCTTCATCTTATTCTGCCGTTTAGAATGAAAGATTAGTTTGAGTTCAAAAATATTTAGATTGCATTTGAACCTATTCAGTACTTTTCTAATTTCTTATTTCTAGTTTCTTATTTATAACTCAGTATTTGTGAATGCGATCTAACTGTAATCTCTTTGTTCTGCAATTTTCTGTTATGCATTGTGGTTGCTCCCAAACTATATTGTTTTTAGAATTCTTATCATTTCTTAATCATTTTAGTTGTAGTTAAAGTTTTGGAGCTTCCCTTCATCTTATTCTGCCCTTTAGAATGAAAGATTAGTTTTGAGTTCAAAAATATTTAGATTGCATTTAAACCTATTCAGTACTTTTCTAATTTCTTATTTCTAGTTTTTTATTTATAACTCGGTATTTATGAATGCGATCTAACGGTAATCTCTTTGTTCTGCAATTTTCTGTTATGCATTGTGGTTGCTCCCAAACTATATTGTTTTTAGAATTCTTATCGTTTCTTAATCATTTTAGTTGTAGTTAAAGTTTTGGACCTTCCCTTCATCTTATTCTGCCGTTTCAAGTGAAAGATTAGCTTGAGTTGAAAAATAATTAGATTGCATTTAAACCTTTTCAGTACTATTTATTGTGATTCCAAAACTGCCTCATCTGCTCTTATTGTGCGTTTTGATTGTGTTGGGCTCCTCATTTTGTTAATCTGCTGTTTTCAATGTCCGATTGTTTTCATTATAAAAAACAAAAAAATAATAAGTTTAGATAATACAACTCTTGAGTCGATCTATATGGAAAAGAAACCTACAGAAAACCTGAATAAAAAATAGATATGAAATATAAAACAAATTTTTAGAGTAGGCAGGTGTGCTTTTTGATTAGTGGGCACCGCCCTGTCAAAAAGCATGCCTTCCTATAACTTGCTTTCAATATTATCAGTATTTTGCCAAAAGAGGAATGGAACTTGAGTAGAGGGTACCACCCTATCAACTTAAATTCTTCTGCTGGCCTGTGAGCTGATTTATTTTGCACGTTAAAGTGTTTTCTGTTGTTTCTTTTCCATTGCTCCGGAAAGAGGTTTGATGTCTTTTTTTTGGAAATTGGATCTCGGATGGGCAGTAACTCTCTCTGGAGCTTCTTAATTAAATTTTTTCATGTATTTTGCATGTAAAGCATGTAACATCACATGTAATTTTAAATCTTTGCTACTTTTAATTTGTGCCTGTATGTTTTATTTTAAATTTTAAACTGCCCGTCCTTGATCCCAAGTTCGAGACCTTGTGGGCGCCTTCCCGCTGGTGGTTTTGTTTAAGTCGTGTACTATGTACATGGCGAGCTGAGACCCACGTTAAAAATACTGTATAATGGGAAGTGCAAAGTTGATAACCTGGTCATACCAGGTTTTTTTGCACACCCGACAGAAGCTTCTTGCTAATCAGAATGGTGTTAAAATTTGCAGGTAAATTGATTATAAAATGCAGGTAATTTTACCTAGAATTTGCAAGTAAATTGTTCTTTAATGCAACTTACCTAGAAACTACCTGCAAGCATTCTAAACTACCTGCAATTCTAGGTAAATTTGCCTGCAAAGTACCTAGAAATTGCAGTGTTACCCTCCTAGAATTTTACCTTTAAAAAAAATTCTAGGTAGTTCTACCTGCAAATTGCATGTAAAAATTGCAGGTAGAATTACCTAGAAATTTCATTTTGCAGGTAATCTTTTTAGGTGAAAATACCTGCAAATTCTAGGTAAGTTCTAGGAAAATTTACCTAGAATTTTACCTGCAAATAAAAAATCTAGGTAATTCTACCTGCAATTTGCAGGTAGAAATACCTAGAATTTTTTTTTGCAGGTAAAATTTTAGGAGGGTAACACTGCAATTTCTAGGTACTTTGCAGGCAAATTTACCTAGAATTGCAGGTAGTTTAGAATGCTTGCAGGTAGTTTCTAGGTAAGTTGCATTAAAGAACAATTTACTTGCAAATTCTAGGTAAAATTACCTGCTTTTTATAATCAATTTACCTGCAAACTTTTTAGAGTGTAATTTGCATTGCAGCTACGGAACTGCTGTAAAAGCCATCAAAATTGATTATCTACTTGTCGTTCAAGGAATCACATCAATAGAACTAAAAAATCTGGGTAATTGGAATAAACTATAATACAGCAAGTGCTACGGCTGCTCAATTCGTCGTTGCGTTTGTGAACGTTGCGCCGCCTAGTTCGATCCGAGAGGATCAAAGTAAATTGACTGTAAACCACTAAGTTCTTCTGCTACCGAATTTGATCGATCTCTTAACGATTTCTTTGAAAATAAGTCAAAATTTCCAAAAGGCCGCTCCTATTTCCTTAACTACGTATATTTGTGCGTCGATTGGTTTGTTTCACATGGTTTAGTGTTTTCTAAAAACCAAACAGTTTATTCTATTACCTTTCGAATTCTCGAGTAATCGACGTTTAAACCGTCTTGTATTCTAATTGATTTTTTTTGCAAAGAGAGAATAGTTTTGTTAGTAATCTCAACGTTGCTCTCTAGATGAATGCTTTAACTACATTTTGGTAAATTTTCGGAACAATATCTTAACTCAATAAGTTGGGAGAGATTTTTGGAGTTAATCAAATATCACAACCGAAGTTGAATTCTGAGATGCTCAATTTATTAATTGAACTTTGAGCACTTTGAGCTTTCTAGTGAGCAGTTTTAGCTTTGCTAGGCTCAGTCTAGACTCCAAAAAGCAAATCTGAAAGTTTTAGGTACCAACTAATGCACCAGAGGTTTTTCTCATTTTGAGAAGAATTGAGAAGATTTGTGAAAAAATTTCAATTTTATTTCTCATTTATCAACAGACTGACTCAGTATAGAGCAACTGGGTCTGACTATTTCAATTTAGCTTGTGATTCAGTTTTACAGATACAACATTACCACTTAAAATAATCAAATATAGTTTCAGATTAGTTAACTTTATCTACGGAAGCAAGTAGTTACAGAGTACGTAACTTTCGTCAATTGGGCAATATTACACAAGGAACTCCAGCATAGGGCAGGATGAAAGGACTTATTAAGCACAGTTCTTGCAGAGAAGAAAAGTTGACATATAAGATTTTGAGATTTATCTGAGTTTTGAAGTCTTAAGCTCGGCTCCGACATCGGCGGCCCTGTTTTCTCTCTGTGGGAACATTTCCAAAACTCTACCAAGATTGTAATGACCTCTTTTGTCACTATCCTCGATTAGCCACACCAGACCAACCATTTACTCCTACTGTTGAGTAACGGCACATACTCCTTACGGAATCTGTTCCAAATCAGATCTTCATTAGCTTGGTCTTCTTTGAATAGTTTTCTGTGGTCAACAAACTGCTCTGCTGCTGGTATTTAGGGTAGACATTTACTCTCCCGGCCAATGAAAAAATCATTGGGTGTCAATACGATCAAATCAGAGACATCTGAACTGACTGGGTTGAGCGGTCTTCTATTTAAGATCTGCTCAACCAGACATATCGTTGTTGCCAAGGCATCTTCAGTAACTGAACTGGTGCCCAGAACTGCATACATAGCTTTACTGCAGCTACGCACTACGCGTTCCCTTACTCCTCCAAAGTGCGGTGCGGCTGGTGGATTGAATTTTCAAGTGATATCTTCTTGAAGTAATCCTTCTTCAATCGCTTGCTCGTTCTACTTAGCAATGTAAGCGCGCATTTCTTTGTCGGCGCCCTCAAAGTTGATTCCATTGTCACTGATGATCGTTCGTGGTTTGCCTGGACGTGCAATATATCGCGTTATTGCATATAGGCAACTGTCGGAGTCCAGTTTGGGTACGATTTCAATGTGAACGGCTCGGATGATTAGACAAGTGAACAGACAACACCATCCTTTTTCATGCCTTCGTCCAATCTTCACTTTGAATGGTCCACAATAGTCCACTCCAACATTCGTGAATGGGTTTGAGGCTACTAAACGTTTTTCGGGTAGCTGAGCCATTTGAGGTTTAAAGGTTTGAACGTTACGTTTTCGGCAGGTAACACATTTCGCTTTTATTGATCGTAATGCGTATCGAGTTCAAGTTATCCAATAGTTTGATTGAACTTGATCTCGAATGTGTTCAGTTCGTTCATGGTGGTTTCTGAGATAATCGCTTCTCAGAAATAACTCGACTTCATGGTGCTTTCAATGTAACAGTAATGGATGCTTCGTTTCGTACTCCAGATGACTTTTGCTAATTCGTCCTTAGGCGCGCAAATCTCCAAGTCCATCGAAAAACGGTCAGACTGTAGCAGTTTACTACTTTTGGACAGCTCCTGTGCAATTTGAGAAGATTTGTTTTCTTCGGGGCACTGTTCCTGTTGAATGAGTCGAAAAATTGTCACTTTTGCAACTTCTTTTTCGTCGATTTGTAGCATCTGTTGCGCTGGCTTTGCTTAGCTTATCGCTTGATTGACGTACGTGACTGCATTTATAAGACGGTTAAAATTACTGAATCTCATCCATTCAAAGAGAGCTTGAACTTCAAGTGCTGTTGCTGGGAACGCTAACCGATTGACATTGTCGTCATCGGAGGCAAAATTTAGGAGTATTTCCTTAGGCCAATTGTCTGCTGATTCTTTTGACCAAGCCGGCCAGTTAACAACTCACTCTGTCGCAAGTCTTTCATTGTAATGAATCGCGTGCCAATATCAGCAGGTTTGTTTATTCCAATAACATGTTTTGATTGCGAAACATCGGTTGTGTCCAAAATTTCAGCAATTCGGTTTGCTACAAACACTTGTTGTTTGCGATGTGAACTGTTTATCCATTGAATAATGGTTGATAAATTTGACCAATACCGAAAAGTAGGTATTGGTTGTTCCAATTCCTTCACTATTTGCTCCTTGAGTCGAACTGCCATCACTGCAGCTTGCAACTCCGAGCGGAGAATTGACATATGTTACATCGGCCCGACTCTGCATTTTCCAATGACGAAAGAAACTTCGGCTGATTGCTCCTTCGGGTTTACCCGCAGGTATGCCAGTGCATACATTGTATGCTCAGAAACATCCGCAAACAAATGAAGTACCACATGGTTCTTTTTATCACCAAAATATTTCCGTTGAATGATCGTTTCAGCAAGAACATATAGTTGCTCCTGGCATTCCAGGAAATCCTTTCGACGCTCTGGCTCAATGGTTTCATCCCAGTTTTGTCCAATTTTGATCAAGATAATTTTGAACATTTGCCGCATTTCAACTGTGAAAAGTGCGAACAATCTTATAGGGTCAAAAACAGTGGAAACTTGAGACAGAGCTTTGCATTGCGTAATTGGTTGTAGAACTTTCTTTTTTCGTTCCTTGACAAACTTGTAGCGTGTCACCTTTGATTGACCACTGCAATCCTAAAACTGAAGGATCTTCTGCGGTTGGGTTGATTTCGATCTTCTTCACCGCGCTTTTCGAGCGCAAATCTTAGGGTATCATTCCGTTAATTGATTCTTCATTGCCGGTCCCTTTCTTCGATTCGAAACCATGTTTCGACAATAGAGGCTGCAGCTGACGGAAGATTTATTTTCCTTCTTCAGCTGTTTGGAACAATTTTATGAAGTCATTCATATATAAATTATTTTCTATAGCTTTAACGGCAATCGGAATTGATCCTTGTTATTAATTCCAACCCGTTGAAGAGCATAATTTGCACAAGTTTGTGAATTCGCAGCACCAAACACATGTCGCTGATACTCGTAAACTTCAAATGAGATCGCCAGATAAATCTAAATGAGTTGCGTTCCATTTCGGGCACCTGCACCTGGAGAAACATCGAAGCGATGTCGGCTGTCATTGCAATTGTTCCTTCACGAAATCAGGGGATTGTTCGAACTAACCCATGACGCAACGTTACGTCAGGGGACACTCGATTATTCATCGAGCTGGAGCTCTGATCAATGTCTTGAGGCAAATCAGAAACATTGTCCAGAACACTATGGTGTGAGGACATTTCAAGGGCATTGGGCTTAATGCTTCGGTCTGTTCTTTCAATTCTTCCAACCTCGTCGCTTAGAATGTACGGCAACCAGACAAAGTCAATTTTTTTCCGATGTGCCTCTATTTCCACTTGACGACTATTTCTATAATACATAGCAAACGGCTCGAAAATGTCAACGTTAATCTCCCTAAATTCGAATATATAACAATTACGAGACACGTATATTAACTACCTGCGTGTAGGTGGTTTTGAGATTACTTGGTCTATCTTTTTGTCGGATTATCTCTTAGCCCAAAACAAGATTAGCACGTAATTCTTCTATTTTCTTTCGCCAATGCTTGTCAATCGTGCAATTGTTTTGATCCACAACTCCTTGAACTGGATAAAACGTGCGCACGTGACATTTTGTCGCAAACTAATTTCTTTAGGAGTAAGCTTTTCGGTTGTTTCTTCTGTTGTTTCTTCGGGCGCCTTGGGCACCTTCTACTTGAACAACCTCAGTTTCGTCTATGCTGTCCGGACCGGCGAACCAAATGTTACGGCTCCTCACTTCGTCGTTATGCCTGAGAACGTTACGCCGCCTAGTTCGATCTGAGCGGAATGAAGTAAATTGACTGTAAATCCACGTTTTTGTGCTATCGAAATTTTTTTGCAAATAAGTCAAAATTTCCAAAAGGCCGCTTCTAATTCCTGAACTACGTATAATTGTGCGTCGATTGGTTTGTTTCACGTGTTCTAGTGTTTTCAAAAAACCAGACAGTTAATTCAATTAATTTTTCAGTTCTTGAGTAATCGACCTTTAAATCGTTTTGTATTCTTATTGAATTTTTTCCAAAGTGAGAATAGTTTTGTTAGTAATCTCAACGTTGGTCTCTAGGTGAATGCTTTAAACACCTTTTGGTATATTTTCAGAACAATATCTCAACTCAGTAAGTTGGTAGAGATTTTTGAAATTAATCAAATTTTATAACCAAAGTTGAATTCTGAGGTTTTCAATTTGTTAATCGAACTGCTTCCAGCACTTTGGGCTTTCTAGTGAGCAGCTCTAGCTTTGCTAGTCTCAGTCTAGACTCCAAAAGGCGAATCTGAAGGCTTTAGGTACCAATTAATGTACCAGAGAAGGTTTTTCTCAGTTTGAGAACAATTGAGAAGATTTGCGAGAAACTCAATTTTATTTCTCTTTTATCAAGAGCTCGACTCAGTATACAACAACTGGGTCTGACTAGTTCAATTTAGCTGGTAGTTACAGAGTACGTAACTTTCATCAATTTGGCAATATTACACAAGGAACTCCTGCATAGGGTAGGATGAAAGGAACTATTAGGCACACTTTTTGCACAGTTACCAAATAAACAGCATAGGTAGAACTTTAGTAGTAAATAACAAAGCAACAAAAACGAACAAATTATGACCTATAAGCAAATATGAGTAAAGCTCAAGATATTACTCAGCAATTATAATCTTAATGGTGTTCTTAATGGGCAAATAATGTTTTAAAAAGTTAAATCAGACTTAAAGTTAAGGAATACACATTTAGTTGTTGTTAAGAAGGAAGTTTCACAAGAAAGTTTGGCACATGAGGTTTTGAGAGTTATCTGAGTTCTGAAATCTTAAGCTCGGCTCCAACAGCAAGATTATTCCAAGAAGGTATATACCTTCATTAAACACAATACAACCAGTGTTATAAGAATTATTTGGAAAGTACAGCTGGATACGTACAGTTGGTTTGACAAATAACCCGCGTCAAACCAACGTTCAAATAGAACGAGAAATTACAATTCTCGAACGAAGACTAATTGAGATTTGCGGAACATTAATATCATTAAATATAATATTTTTTTAACCTGCTAAATTGGAAAGGATAAGAATTTTAGACTTTCAGAACGACTCTATTGACCAAAAAAAACAAAATTTTTAAAGCAAGACAAGAAAAATACTCTACAAAAAGTAAAAAAAAATTGATAACAAAAGGAACTAAAAAATTCAAAAATTCAAAAAACATATAATACCTGTTTTTAAAAATTTATTCCCACAGATTTCACCATAATATGGAAACAGTACAGCATACAAATACAGCCAAACATTTACATAACCTGTACACATACTCAGTTTCATTACATACACCTTCAGAGCATTTGATAGCAGTAAACAGTATTAAAGCCTATGAAAACAACACTTGAACAGAAGCCACAATTGCATAACAACAATGAAATAGCAATTTAAAAAACGCTAAACAGAAACCTAATCCTTCACTAGCACGCTGAAGTACACCAAAAAGTAGACCATTTTCTTCAGATAGTTCAGCAACAGTTATAGAAAGAGCTCCGGCAGTTAGACAGTCAGCAAGAAGATTACTAACCGCAAAGTCAATAACCATATACGTTATTGACCATATAGAACATAAGTTTTGTCCTCATACAGAAATTAATAAGGAACAAAATTAACTTAACAATAACTCAGTAATACCAAATCAACCGCGACTAGCATCACAACCAGCCTCAAGATTAGGAACACCTTCAACTATGAACTTAGAGTGTTAGCATTTTATCACCCAGTCTTTCATCACAGACAATTTTCAAAAACCATTAAATTTTTCCCACACGACAAAGAAACAGATATTTTAAATATAACCCTTAACTGCGTGAACGCCTGACAGCTCAAGTAACACTACCAGATACATCTATAACAGATTCATCTCTGATTGGTTAATAAATGGCTCGCTTATTTTATTCTTTTCAATTTAACATAGTATGTGCATGCGTGGAAAGTAATTAGTAATCTCTGATTGGTTAAAAAATGGCTCGCTTAAATTCTATTCAAGAAAAGCCACCCCTTTTGCAAGGGGGGCAATTGTTGAAAAGATCCAACACATTTAGTAACTCGGCTAAACTAAGGCTAGCAAAAAAGAAAACTTAAGATCTGACCAAATATGAAGGGAAACACTCCGAATTCATCAACATATCAGAGAACTATACAGAAACATTATTTCACAATACGTTTCACGCAACGATACCTACATTAACAGTAACAACAGCACCTCATTATTTTATCTGTACTGAACTCGTAAATAAAATTGAAAAATAAAACAAACAACAGGATTTGCTGAATTTTGTAACCCGTTTATCAGATTAACAAGCACGTCAATTCAATTCAATAGTCTTTATGGACAGCTTCAACTTCTTACTCAAAAAAACAACAAAAAGGTCCTCTCAAAATAAAATTTCATCCTTAGACTAAAAATTTGTTTGCCTAAATATGAAGGAATAATTTGCTTGAGCATTCGATACTGTACCTATATATGTACTGTGAACTTTTATAACCTAATCAATAAACCTTACATAAATCTGTTGACTCTAACCATTTTTTTTCTCATTCTATTAACCATTCTTTCCATTCTCATTGTATTGATAAAACCCAGTTCTCAGTTGTTCTAAATGATGTGAAAAGACATTCGGCTAACTCGATCAACGGTTTCTATGAACATCTCTCCTGAACATTTCTATAACAACAATAATACAGGTTTAATTTTTCACCATAGACGAAAATTGTTACAACCATATCATGCTCATGTGATTTTAAAGACCGTTTGTGATGATTGAAAAGAACCTAGGAACGTGTCAAATTAATTGCAAAATGCATAAAAAGAGCAAAATTACGTGTATTTCCAATATTTTTTTTTGCAATTCATTCTTAAGTTCTATTACCATACCTAAAACAGAAATATTCTGAGGTGTAACACTTGATTTTTTTTCTAGAACATTCGTAAACAAATTTATGTGACCCGATAAACACTTATCAAATGAACATATGAACAGTCAAGTTCTGTACACTTTTTTATACCTCAGATACTAAAAATAAAGTACATATAAAGTTATAAAGAGTTAAAAATATAGTACATGTAAAATATTAGTAATACCTTACATAAAACGTTTTCACAGTCAATTTGGTATTACTAACCAACTAAACACTACAATATTATCAAATTAAACTCTGAATTTTTTCCCAATTTAAGATAAGAACGAAATTTTAATTTTTGACAACAAACAATGATACTAATATCTTTTAAAATCCAGAGTGTACCAACCATTCAAATACGAATGCAACTAACTAATCATTGGGCTTTCATAAACAATACATATCAAACATTTGTTTAAAGTTACAAAAATTTAATACTGACAAAGAATTTTAAAATTTCAATGGTCAGGATATTATTATTAAACATAAGCTTCTAAATTCAGAAGAATAATTTCGTATGAGCTCAAACAGTTACACTTCCTCTAAATTCTAGTCTAGAAGGTTCACCTACTGCTCCGGACATGTTCTCAAAAATTTGTCAGTGAAGCTCGTTTAGCGTGTCGTCTGAGCGCCCAGATAAAACAAAAAGAAATTGTGCGCCCTTCAATTTTGTGTCCTCTATGTGAATTTTAGTCAGTCCCTAAACCCTAAAGTAACGCAAATTGTGCTCTAAAGGTTCTATATTTTCATGAAAGACTTGCCTCAAATCCCAATTTCTTGTTTTGCTTCGATCAACATCTGAATATTTTTTCTTTAATTCTTTAACTTTATTTTGTCCTATGTGTTGGAATTTAAGATAAAACACATAACCAGTCGAAAACATTGTCAAGATATTCTGTTATTTAAGTTTTCTTCTAGACGATTTCTTTTTTGTCAGAACGAATCACTTACTTGTTAACAATTTCCAGTTAAGAACAAAATTACATCCTTGACCATATATTACATATATTAAAAATGATACGGACATAACATATTCATGTGATTTTCAAGACTGTTTTTTTTATTAAATAGAATCTAAGGACAAGTAAAACATCTTCCAAAAGGACCAAAATTACGAGTTTTTTTACCGATTTTTTTGCAATTCAGCTACTCACTAAACCAATTCTCACACAAATTACATCAACTTCTTACTATTCACTTAGTGCTTGATCCACTGACACAAGAACTGGAATTCTATTTTTATACTTAAAATAGAGTTGTTCTAACTTGATCAAACTATAATTAAGGAACTTGGAGTTATAGCACTTGATAAATGCGTAATATAACCTGCTCATAAACACTAGTATGCAATAACTGATACTTTTTTCTAGAACATTCTTAAACAATGTCATGTGACCTGATAAGCACTGAACAAATACACATGCGAACCATCAAGAATTGTACACATTTTTTACCTCAGTTACTAACAATAAACAGAATTGAATATGTAGTACATGTAAAAAATTAGTTTTAAGTTACATATAAAGTTTTTACAGTCAGATTGGTATTACCAACCAACATAATACTAACATATTTTCAAATTTTACTCCTTTGGAATTTTCCCCATTTTACGATAGGAACGAAATGTTGATTTCTGCCAACATTTGAACAAACAATGATACTAATATCCTTTTAAATGCAGAGTGTACCAAAACATTCAAATACAATTGCAATTTATCAATCATTAGGTTTTCATCAACAAAACATCATGAAGATTTGTTTCATGATTCAAAGATGTAACCCTGATAAACAATTTTAAATCTCCAACGGTGAGGATATAATTATTGAATATAATCTCGTACATCAAGAAGAATAATTTCGTTAGTTCAAATGAGTTCAAACAATTCCATTCGTCTTCAATTTAGTCTAGAAGGTTAAACTTCTGCTCCAAAAGGTGTCAATGAAGCATGTTTAGCGTGTGGTCTGAGCGCCAAGATAAACCAAAAAGTACAGCAACTTGAGCACTAGGAAATCTCTATTTTCGAGAAAAACTTGCCTCAAGTCTCAATTCTTGTTTTGTTTCGGTTAACATTTGAATAATCTTTCTTCATGACTTTTGCTAAAGATGGAATAAAACCCAGGAACATGTACAAAAATCTTCCAAAAAGCACAAAAGTGCAAAACTACAGGTATTTTCTCTAATTTTTGGCAAATCAATTATTCACAAAACAACCAACACTCAGAATAGTAGTAAGATAATAGGGTACTAAGATAGGGGGGGGGGGGGTTATCCTTCGAATTAATACGTGTGATAATAGGGGGTTATCCTTGGCGGCGCTACATGTAAAACAACGGCCGTGCGTGATACATGTAAACTAGCTTTCTTCCGCTTTTATTCCTTTCCCTTTGCGCCTTTCTCCGGTTTGTTAGATTTGTAAGAAAAGATTGAATTGAAACCAAACTAAACACTCCAAACAAATTAAATATTTACACTGTGTATTACTACACGCAGTTTCACCAAAATTGCATGCAATTAGATTGGCATTAGCGCCGTCTTATTTTGCGTGCTGGTTCTTCTTCGCTGCTGCTTGCTTCTTCAGCTTCAAAGTTTATGAAAGGGTTTTCAGGAGAGGAGCTTTCACTGGAACTGGCGTCAATATCTGCAATATCGTCAGTATCAATATCAGATTCAGTTATCTGCTCAGTTACTACTAATCCTGGGTCGGGAGTCTCCCAAGAGCTGGTGGTGGAGTCTGGCACTGAGAGAGCGGCTGTTGAGGAAGTTTGGGACACTACAAAGTCATTATCCCATTCTGGACTAGAGCTGAGAAGTAAGTTTGAGTAACTGTCATTATCCCACTGAATATCATCACTACCCCAATCAATTTCATCCACACCACAATCAACGGTCTCATAATGTCCAAAGGGTAGAGTTTTTGTTCCGCAGGGTAGAATAAACCTTTTGTTGTCGAACGCTGAAAGGCATATTTTGTTGGTAGTAACAGTTTCCAATACATGATGATCGGACATTATTCTTGTGTTTTCAGTGCGAAACACGTTCCCTGTTGTCAGTGTGCTCAAGAAATCATCATGCCGGAGACGTTGTTGAGCGGCCTTTGTTACTCCTTTAGCCGAAAGTTTTCGACAACCTAAAGAGAAAAAAAGCCTTTAATCAAGTCTTTATATGTTTACTAACCCCTATGTATATAATAATAAAACTAATACCATTCAGGAGCCTACTAACAACCTTTGTAATTTAAAGATAGAACTAACATGCATTAGAAAAGACAAAGAATACTTACTTTTTGAGAGTATTGAGTATAGTTTCGGCTTTAAACACACAAACTCCGTAATAAAATCTCCTGCAAATTCGTCCTTAAACTTGAGGACTACCCGTTTATTTTCCGTACTGTATAAATAGTGATCATTCGGATAATTGGAGAAATCGAATTCACTAACAACTGAAGCGGGCTTTCTTGCTAATTCCTCATAAAAGTCTGTACTCCGGATTTTATATAGTAAACTATCCGTGTCACTATATAACAAACGACAATCAAAATGAGCGCGCATTGTGAAGTAATGGAAACTGTACATTTGATACTTGGCCAGATCAAGTATAGTTGCTCCAATTATTGTTGGGGTATTCCAATAAATCTTTCTAGCGCGGAATGACAATGCGGCCAGGTTATCTCCGAATATCATGAACCGATCAAACTCAAACTTTGAAATGGAACTCAGAACTTGATAAGCATCTCGTGCAATGGTAAGCTTACTTCGTCTGCGTTTCGATTCGCAATTCTTACCATATACTGCATTGTTCATGAGCTTATAAAAGTTCTCTTCGAATTTATTGCTGGCGGCTTGACGTTTATTACTGTTGAGTGTTATATAGGGCGCTAACCAATTCGCTTGTTTGAACTGTAGGACACGGTGTACTTTGGCAACAATTAATCCAAGACTAACGTATAATTTGAGCAGTTTGTAATGCAATACATAGTTCTTTTTGTCGAATAGCGTTTGAAGCAACTTTTTAAAATTCGAGCTGGGTAATCTGTGTTGTTCTTTTAGCTCAAGTTGATATTCGCCCAACCAATCATCTTGAACAATTTCTTTGGTAGGGGCAAGCGGAAAGTCTCGGTGGTCATCGTGTAAGTGGACAGGGTAATTTAAGTCTACTTCAAGAAAATAACCAACTGAAGCGTCGTTAGGGGTATTGAGGATTTCGTTAAGGGTAATTTCTACGTTGAAGGCGAATTCCCCCACTGGTAGCATGTCCATTTGCATGACACCTCCATAGAGATTATTTGCGTCTACACAGAGCGCAAAAGTTGACTCCTCAGAGGGCCGGTAATCCGATAAATACTTATTATTTGCAACAAAATGACGCTCCTCGTAAACAGATGTTACTCCTCCTCGTATTGCCGGTTCAATCATGTCCAAATGTTCTCGCTCTGTCATCAGCTCAATGTTTGCCCTGCATATCTTTAGTGACGCTTCTTTTGCCATATTGGGGAGAGTGTAGAAATGCATGCAGTCGAGTTTGTATGTTCGAAAGCTAAGTTCACGGTGAAACTCACATACACAAGCTAATAGTGCGCAGTCAAGTTTAAGGTATGCGTCAT
Source organism: Convolutriloba macropyga (assembly GCF_964194025.1). Lineage (NCBI taxonomy): Eukaryota > Metazoa > Xenacoelomorpha > Acoela > Convolutidae > Convolutriloba > Convolutriloba macropyga. The sequence goes on along the minus strand of NC_134481.1, from coordinate 25,406,927 downwards.
GATAGTCTTGTAAAGTTTTGCACCCCAATAACGTCCACATTTGGTTAGCATGACCTAAATTTTCTTCACTAACAGCCAATTTTCCGCCTTCTAATGTATTGCGCCATTCTGAGAGGGGTGGTAGAGATTGCTCAGAAAACTTTGTACGATCACATACATAAGAATAAGGATAATATCCTTTTTGTTTGAGTAAGTGTGCGTTTGATTCGGAAACCGAGGGGAACATTGCTTTCATGATATCGAAATGTGTGTCAGGTAAAATTTCTACAAGTTTTTCCAGCGAACTGTTCATCATTTTGTACGAATCGATGAATCTTAAATACTCGTAAATTTTTTGTGTTCTTCCTTCTTGAGTTGTAATAGTATCAATCAGAACTCCGAATGTCATTGATATGTATTTCTCATCTGTTGACGGAATGATTTTTATTGTTGTGGTAGACTCACAGTTGTTCAGAGCAAGACAAATATGATGTAAGTCATAGTTTTGTATGTTATGACCGACCACAGGCGTAAAATTGACATACCGTCTCGCTCGATTACACTTTTCGTGTGCCCAGCCCAAGAATTGGCCACTAAAATGACAATGGTCTAAATCTATGCTCTCTTCGGGGTCAAGCTCGCTGTCAAATGGTTCTTCGCATATCCAACAGTGTGTAGCGCTCTTTTTGTCCAAGCTTCTCCGACTTCCGTTGTAGAAAGGAAACTGTTTTTTGCGTTCATGTATGTCCCTTGCTAACGAATGCAGCATTCGAACAAAGTTGCCCATACAATCTTCTGAGCTGTCCACATGATGAAAATAGGGAACTTTCGAGTGATGATCAACAACTGCCAAAGCAAATCCACATGGCTCGTGCTTTTCAATCACGCGTGTTGATGATTGGTCAGTTGCTGCATCACATCCAGCGACGGGTAGGAGAAAAGATTCAAAGTCAAAATAAATGACCAGAGGAACAAACCACGTAGCTGAAAAATTTGAGAACTTGTATTCATTTTTATCTGGTGATGGCATTTGAATAACTGCAGGGGCATTTAGATAACAATTTTCAGTATGAATATTATAGCTTTCCAGTCCATCACGACACAACCAGAAACAATTACGACAAATGCGATAACCAAATCTGAATTTCAGGTCTCTAACTTTACAAACGACTTTCACAAGGTCAGTAATGAGAACATAGTGATAAATGTCGGCATCATAAAGAAGTAAAAGATCCATAACAAAATCTGATTCAAAAGAGGAGACTCGTAGAGGGTAAAGTTGTCCTTTATCGTAACCAAAGACGTTGATTGCCACATCATTGAGGGTTTCAAAGGCTTTCATTTGCTCAAATCCCATTGGCATTTCAAATTCGCCTACAGGTTGGTGAATGTTCTCTTGCTGATATGTTGCTGGGGATGTTTTGTCAATATGATAGTTCCTGTCATCTCTATCAAGACTGATTCCATGATGCGCATGATACGCTGCCACGAAGCAATAGTTGAAACAATTGGCATCGTCGTGGTTTCGAATGTTGAGTAATCCGCGACAGTTTGCGAGCTTATGGGGTAAGGCAAGATAGGATGAGCCGCGAATTGGTCGGTAGCGGGCAAATTTGATGTCAAGTTTGATTATTTTTTCAACAACCCAACCACTTCCAGATGAAGCAAACGTAGACAAGACAGCCATCATTTTCTCCACCATGCTCCAGTACAACTCGTTTGTGAGACCCTCTACGTAAATGGGCGTCATGAGGGAGTTGGCATAAATTTCAATGCGCTCCTCCGTTTCGGTTGCGTTTTCATCTTGATGCAGCTTCAATAACTGTACTTTTACCGCAAATTGTACTTTCTGTGGTCCTTGGCTCAGCCTTTGCTCAATTAGCGTTGCAATTGCAGATCTTTGATTGAGCATGAAGCTCTCAAGATCTCTGTCAGCTGTGTTATTGACAATTTCATAAGTTTGTAACACACCGTTGAAGGCTGTCTCCGCTGTAGCCTCTTTCGGTTGGTATTCAGGTCCAAATACGGGCAGCGAGTGAAGGGAGTTCATATGCTGCGCAAACAAGTGCGCATCATTGAATCCCATGAAGCACGATCGGCAGCAGTTTGTAAACTTCGAGTGGCAAATTCGCATATGCTGTTCCAATTCAGACAGTTTCCGTGAATTGAACACACATAGGGAGCAGTTGTAAACAGGAAGGCCAACATCGTCTGGATGGAATTTATGTTGATGTCTTGAACGGTTCCCACGAGTGCTAAACGTAGCGTCACAGAAGTTGCATGAATAGACCATTTCTAATAGTTTTGATGAATTTCAAATTCTAACAGAACTTTGATAACAAGTAAATAACTCGGAAATGACTAAGCTCACCAAAACTGAAACACGAATGTAATTTCTGTGCGCGAAATTCAAAATTTCAAAATGCTGCAATCTGATTGGTCGGTTTTGGCGGTTACCTTTATTTCGAAATTTTGTTAGTTATGAGAGAAAAAAGATGTGTTTTCAAATCTCCATTGCAGAATATATCACCATAAGGAACCCTACAGAGTATTGCTGGTCATTTTTTTTTTCAAAAAACGTTTTTGGAGAAGCTGGAAAAACATGATAATTTTTAAAATTGTAATAAAATGCGCTATTTTATGCATTTTCAATTACGGGTGGTTAGAGTTGTCCTACGTTCTTAAGTGTGATGAGCAAAAATGCTCCCCGTGCCGAAAAACATAGGACCCATATGAAAAAATTGCTCAAAAATAAACAGAAAAAAAGTTTATTTTTCTGTCAATCAAGTCATTAATTAACAATTACATGACAATTACATGACATAAACATGTGTCTTTTTTCTGAGGCCTTTTTTGATGACAGCTGTTATGAGATAAATTTGCACTGAGGACCCATCAAGTCCAAAAATGTGAAGAAAGCCGATCTAACATCTTTCCTTAGGGTACTTCATATGCTAATTAATGCCAGATGTTAATGTGACATTGATTGCCAGATGTTTTGAAAATCGGTGAAGGAGCCATTTTTTGATGATGATGCTTATGAGCAATTATGTCAGGCATCAAGCGGTGATCAAAAATCCGTTGCAAAAATTTGAAATTTTTTTTTCAGTAATTAGTAATTAGGTTAATTAACCCTTAATTAGTCGCTAATTAGGGGCTAATTATCTCCATAACGGATGAGTAAAATTTGACGAGTGTGATGAGATGTTTTGTACTTTAGAGTATGCTGAGGCTTACTAAACAATCAGTTTCATCCCAAGTATTTTTGGAGCCCTCTTTTTTAGGGTCAAAGGTCAGAGGTCATGTGTCAAAAAAAAATTTTTTTATTGACTTTTTTTTTATTTTTTTTTAACAAACATGCTCTTTTTCTTTCACTTGATTCCCAAGTAACAAATGGGAGGTGATTCTAGTGTAAGCTGGAGAGCGCATCTTTTGAGATAAGTGTCAAAAATTGACGTTTGAAAGGTATTTTTTCGAAAATTTTCTTTGATTGTTTTTCTTTTTTTTTCAACATTTCTTCAACTTATGAATTGAATTTGGAATTCAGTCCATGCTACAGCTGTGGTATGAAGTTAGCATGTCATTAGCGTCAATACCGCTTACTCTAACCTATGGCTATATCTCTTAAATTTCATTTTTAATATAATGCTAACAAAAATTTCGTAGATTGAGAAAAGTATTTATGGATATAATTCTCACACCACGTCACAGTAGTTGCAATAATTGAGGGTTTGTTAGGAAACGAATGTTTACGTCATAATTAAAACCCCTTCTGAACATGTTCGAACTTGATCAGGAGAGAAATTATAATTTCTTTGGCTCAGCAGATTTAAATCTACAAAAACAGATATTACAAGTTAAATTCAAAAAGTTGACATCACACTTTATTGAAACAAAATCAAGTTAGCGTCTCACAATATAAAATGGTGGTGATTCATCAAAGTTTTTCAAGTCAATCAAATAAGTCCATTAAAGAATTCTCGGGTAGCCGTTTCTTTGGTGCATTGCAAATCTTTGGCGTGTCTGTATCGCCAAAAACACGTGCTGGTTCTGGTGTTTGAAATTGTGTAGCTGAAAGTAACGCTGTATCAAACTGGTTTTCACTGAGCAGAGCGGTAGAATTGTTCTTGTGAATTCCAGCAAAGAGAGATGGACTAGATGTCGGTGTCAAACTGGGACTCGGATCAACTGCTGGTGTTACTGGCAAGCTGACTGATTCCAATTGCGACTGGTTCTCTGGGGAGTAAGGTGATGACTTTATGCCCCACATGTCAGCTAAATTTTCGCAAGCTTGATAAGCCCCTAGCTGGTTTTCAAACAGAGGCACACAGTCGCAATCGTAACGAAACAAAACTCTTTAACGTCGTCTTGTAATGACTCCACTTCAAGATGTTGAAATTTTGGCAACGCTTTTGGAGGTAAATGTCCCCCTGATGTAATAACACTGCATTCTGCTGGTTCTGTCTTCTCTGGTAAAGAAGCAATTGCGTTAATAAAAAGCTTAGGTATCAAACAGTGCTGGTAAGTTTGCCAAACATCACCTTGTCTCTTCTGTTGAATCAGCACAACAAAGTTTTCGAACACTGTCTGATAAACCAATGTTCGCTCGAAAGAAATAACAGATTCAGCAAGTATTTGAACTGACATAATTTTTTGCACAAATTTTAAGAAAGAAATTAAAACCAATTTGATAAAAGACGGTTGAAAAATAATGTTTGTCTAGTAACGAACTCTTGAAAGAAAGCAAAGTGCACTGAACGCAAGGTTTAAAGAAAATGAATACCTAGTTCTAAAGTTGTATTATACAACGTGTAATTCGACAATTTATGTGTGGGGTCAAATTTGGTTTTGTTTTTGGTAGTGTATATGCTCTGTTATATGCTCTAAGTTATTATACATGGGTTGATACAGTCTATTGTGTGTACTAACTCAATTCTTATCTAGAACGCATTTTATTATCAGCATTTCATTGTACACTGGTACATGTTTAATCTTATCAAAATTTCCCTACTGCTGTAGGTTCACATGTGTTTCTAATTTTAATACACACCTAGGGTCACATCTGTTCAACATATGGTCAATTCCAATAACCAATGTACACTACAATGACGTCAAATACACACCTAGGGTCACATGTGTTCCAAGTTATAAACATATGGACAATTCCAATAAACAGTGTACACTGCACCGTTGGTCCAAGTACACACCTAGGGTCACATGTGTTCCAAGTTATAAACATATGGACAATTCCAATAAACAGTGTACACTGCACCGTTGGTCCAAGTACACACTAGGGTCACATGTGTTCCAAATTATAAACATATGGTCCACATATAATAAACAGTGTACACTGCACTGCTTGTTCAAGAACACACCTAGCGTCACATATGTTTTTTTGTCTTATCTAAGGTCACAGCTGAAATTAATTATACAATACTTGAACAACAGACAGACTCAAGTACGCCATAGGCGTACTTGAGACTGTATTCACAAATCATTTGGATTTAATTAGGCAGTTTGACGACACTTGTTTAATCCCAACTTGCCGCTCCCATTGAGTTGTACTTTTACACATTATAACACTTGAAAGTAATAAAACAAGTTGCACACTATGCTTTCACGTCCACTAAAGACACTGAGTTTGGAGATTGTTATTTCGATATTTCCAAAACTGATAAGCGCTTAATCAGGGCAACGCTGAAAACCTATGAAAGGACAGGGACATATGTATTTCTGAAATTGTTCAAAAAAGCAACAGACGATTATGAGTTTGAACAGAGAATTTTGTTAACTCTTGGAGAATTTGAAAATTTGGTCAGTTCAGCTAGCAAAATAAAGAACTCAGTGGCTGATCAGCAGTCATCGCCAAAACCACCACCAGCGAAGAAACCAAAAATTCAAAAAGAAGTTGTCAACAACGATGGTTGAAGCGATGTTTGAGCGTTCTCCAAATTACTTTAAACAATTTCAGAAACAGTTCAAATTTCTCATTGTGGAAGAGAAACCTACCTTTTCAATTGGAAATTGTTATGCAGTGTGTGCACATTTTGATTCCGAATTTTGCAATTTAGTAAATAGCCATTATCACGTTTTGATTGATACAACTACTTTTGAAAACGAAACATTGAAACGATTTCAAAGCTTTCCTGTGCCTTGTGTTTATACAACTTTTAAGTTCCTGTTTTGGACTGCACCAAATTTGGAGACTAATGGAGATGTGTTTTCAAAGCTTAAATTAGCAATCGATTTCAACAGTTCTGCAGAAAAAATTGATTCGAAGTCAGTGCGCAAACGACTACCAGCTTTTGCTAACAACAACAACAATTTATCGAAAAGCAGCTCTGCAAAACAAACAAATGTCAATCCCAAAACGAGTGCCAAGATGCCAGTAGTTGCCCAAAAGACTATCTACAATTGCCGGCCTCCATCAAAACAAATTCAAACTGATTTTGTCAATAGTGAAACTTTACGCAGAGTTGAAACAATTTTGTATGGTCCTCATTCTGGTGCTTTTTGTCAAATTATGGATATTTTTTTGAGTGGATATGGAAAATTGAATATTGATTCTGATTTATTGAGTGTTCGCTTTGTGTATGAAGAAAAAGTAAAGTTTTGAAAAAAAAATAAATTTTTCAAGTTAGTAAGGTTAGAACATCATATGAAAAGCAAAACGAATCAATTCATTATCGCTAATATTTACAAGTTTTTGAGCATTGAAAACAAAATGAGCAATATAAATACAAAACAGTCCACAAAGTTTAGAGTTTGCACTTTGAATTGGTTGATTCTCCAAGAGTTGATAGATATTATGATTGTTGCCAACAGAAATGATTCTTTGATATAGGTGTTTGTACGATGAAATGGACCGACCAAGGGGATCGGCAAACAGAAGTTGATTGTTCTTTCTGCATAAAAGTAACCAGTGGGTGCCAATATTTTCAGCAGTTGCTGCATTAACAATAAGGAAGCTGTTTCTGTTCATTTTTTCCGGAAAGTTGTTGGCCGCAAACACGCCATGAAATTTGTATTTAAGAGTTTTGCAGCCTTGTATTAAATCATTAATATCATCTTCATCCATCATTAATTTGTCAGAATGTGATTCTTTGATACTCTTCTTGCACTATCAACAAAAATTGTGCTCGCTTTTTCGCCAATAATGAAAATCTCTATATTGTTCGGTAGGGCCGCAGAAAATTTCAACTCAATAGAAATTGACGAATTTGTAAGCTCAGGGTGAATAAAATCATGGGATGCTTGTTGGGTACTGGTCAAATCAAAAACCATTATGAAATGGTTCGGGTAATCTGTCAAACTTATTCCATGACCATTGTCGATGTAAGCTAAATCCGATATTGTATTAAAGTAGAGACGTTTGTCATCACTTGTTGATATTGGACTGTCTGCCACAGGTAAACCGTTTCGGTAAATATAAATCTGCTCAAGGTCGAATTTGCGGAAATTAAATGGATTTTGTCTGTTGTTACCAAGAAACGCTTCGTTAGTGTTCAGACAAATTGCTAGTCTACGAATCGGTTCTCTGGCAAAAATATCTTCTTGTTTCCAACTGTGGAGACCCGTTGATGCCAGAAATGTTTTCGTTAGAGTCTCCAAGTATGGATACGAAGCTGGACTTTTTAACAAAGTCTTTTCTATAGCCGATACGACATCATCGTTCAATGTCATCTTGCGCACATATAAATTAGCTTCGACAATTTTTTACTTTGTAGTGCTTGGCTGCATCGTCAGACATTATAACAAAATCATCTATTGACCGTCTAAACGCAATGCGAAGTGTCACACCACTTAGCAAATGTCTGTCACAAGTGAAAAAGTCAACTGCAACTTTACCGTAAAATGTGCACTCAGCCGATTGCCTCACTAGGGCTTTCCTTCTGTTCACTTCTACAGTTGACAACGCTCCTGGATTTTCTTCGTAGGAATAGCCCTGACATGCCAACCAGGTGTTTTTTGCATCTTTGTTATGTGAAAATTCTGTTTCAATAAAACTTTTATGAGCATAGTTTCCGTTAGCGTTTGAAATTTTTAGTCCATTAGCAGACACTGTACAGTCAGAGAAGAGTGAATGTAAAACATTATTGCAAAAATAGGGAGCATCTGTCTTCGTAACATCTGTTGCTGCTCCTGCGTCATATCTCAAATCAGCTTCTGATAACTGGACAATTTTACATTTCACTTCCAAGAAAATTTTTTGTAAGTCAATAAAATTATTTCGGTCACCGGCGACTTCAAATTCTAACATGGGTCCATTTGGACTGTAGACTGGGCCCAACTTTTGACAAAAACTACCATCGAAAGTTACTAAGAGAGAAGGTTTTTCGAACAAATCCAAAGAACTGTGAGTTGCCTCTGATGGTAACAAATTAGCGATCATCGTTCACTCTGGCAAAAAAATCTGACCGACTTCTTTTTGGAGCTCTGTGCGTTGAAATGGTTTTTTTGCGTTTGTTGATTGCTTTCTGTGGCTTGACTCGTATTGAATTCCTCCGACGTGAAGTATTTCGGCGAGATCCCCCTGTCTGTTTTTTGACAGTTTTTGAGATTGTATTTTTAAACGCCTGTTTAGGAGATTTTTTGCTTCCGACTACATCCAAAATCTCTGGAACACTTTGTTTCAATAGCTCTTTCCCGATACGCTTCGCTGTAGGCAAAATGAAACGACGTGCTAAAGGTAGCGCAACACGTCCAATGCCTGCAGCTAGAGCTCCAAAACCACTTCCTCTTTGACGATAATGTCCAGAGAAGTGAGGCAAAGACGTTGCTTGATTGGTATAATAAGAATCCATTTATGGGGAAAATTTTTTGAATTGTAGTGTTAGAATAACTTTTCCAGTTCCCGAAAAGGGAACTAATTGTCCTGTTTCCGTTCTCAGTTCGATTGAAATCGATTGAATTGTGTTAGTTAGGAGCTTCTTATAGTCTAAATTTGTAAAAACTATCCTATGAGTGGGTTCAAGCTCACAAACACTACCGTTTTTCAGACGTTGTTTTGAATCAATGACTCGCAAAAGAGGAGCCTTAGTGTCACCGACGTATTGGTATTCAATTATGTTGGTGTAGATGAAAATTAGATGTTTTCCAGCACAAAGGTCAGCTGGGAACTCCCCATAAAAAGCTTTCGTATCATCACTTTTCATAAACATGTTCGCATTGGGAATCATTTTGTACCCAATGTGTATTCCATTGCCGTCAGGAATACCCTTAAATCCAATAATGCTGGGAATTTCTTCGCTGGGAAACGTAATTCCCTCATACTTGCCAAATAAAATTTCATATTTCCCAGAGCTCTTCAACTCTCTGAATGAAAAATGGGGCAGGCCAATTGTGCGCTTAATTGTAGCAAGAAGTTGAGCCACTGTATCAAAGGTTCCTGGCATAAAACTAAATTGTTGTCCACTATAAGGTCTAGAAATAACATTGGCTCCCGAAGAAATCATTTGGGAATCTTCAAAGTCTTTTAAGTTGTACGCAATTAGATTTCCGTTTACTATGTTTTCTATTTTGGTTGGGAATATTATTTCACTTAGCGCCACTCTCCAATCACCTGCAAGTTGAATTTCATCATTGAAAAAATTCCGAAATGATGCAAGTGTATTTGTATCAAATATTTCCATTGAAGCTGATGAAACAACGTGAACTGTAAACTCGTCTTCAAACCGGTTGGTGGACATTTTAAACAAGAGGGAGCCTGACAAGTTGTAATTCTGGTTGGTAAAATTTTCCTTGAATTGGTTCCTTGTCTGCGTCGGCTAAGGTGTATGTTGGTGGGCTTAATGTCGGTATTCCCGTTATTTCAAAGACTTCGTCTGTGAATGATTGCATATAACTTTTCCTGAATGCTTTATCTTTTTTAACTACTCTCACAAAGTCTCCAATGTAAAACTTGGGCTTCTGAGTTGAGCTTGTTTGTGCTGCCAATGACACTAGTCGTGGCACATCCGTTTTTGTAACTTTGTTAGGAGCAGTTTTTGTTATTCGATTGACTCTTGAATTGATTGTTTTCACAAACTGGTCTAATTGGTCAATGTTGCTATAGGTCCACTTTTCTTCAAGATACCGATGAATTATCTTTTTGAGAGATCTAATGTTCCTCTCTGCAAAAGCTGACTTTTTTTCGCTAAAGGTACTATATAAATGAATTCCACGTTTGGTACACAATTGTTTGAATGCTCCAAGAAATTCTGTACCATCGTCAACCCATACTTTTTCGGGTTGTTTGTTTTTGATCATCTTTTTGAATGCTTCAGCTGCTTCGGTTGCGTACTTTGTTTTCATTGGTTCCACTCGTAAATATCTTGACAAACAATCAACCGCTACTAGAAGATACTTTATATTGCGGTTATACTTTGCCAGTTTATCAACGTGTGCCAAATCCAGAGACCAAATTTCGTTGATGTCTTTTACAAAAACTTTAAGCCTGGGAAATTTTAATCGAATTGAACGGTACTTTGTGAAAGACGGCTTTGTCTCCAAATAGGACTGAATTTTACCTAGAGGGAGCTTGCTTTGCGTCTGTAACCGCTTTATGCTTCCATACGATGCTGGTCCTTTTAAATAAAACTGATCCAATTTTTTTACTTCAGGAAAAGAAAGACCACATCTTCTGACTGGTCTCTTCTTTGTCTGTCGTTTGGTCCGGTTCTTCTTTATATCTTTTTTGGGTTGGTTTCGAGCCACTGTGTTGTTCTCTACTAGAGAAGAGCTCTTGCCGACTGGGTTGTTCTCTACTTGGGAAAAACTCTTGTTCACTTTCAGACGAGGCTTCCAAGATTTGCTTGGCATGTGTATTTGCAACAAGATGAGGTGAGATATTAAGAGCAATTAAAATTTTGGAGTATTTTTCAATGTCAATTTTTTTAGTTGGTTGCTGCAGATTGTACAGAAATGTTGAAGCTTTAATGCCCAGTCTTTCTTTATTTACGTGAAGAACGTCGTTCGACTCTACAGTTACTGTTTCAGATTGGTTAATCAAGTCAAGTATGATTTTTGATCTTTTGATTTGGTTTTTATTCATAAAATCTAGCTCTAACAATATGGAGTCGAAATCTTTGATTTTTCTTTGTTTTTTCACTACTGGTTCAATCTCGCTGTCTTCGCTCATGGGTTCTGTTTTTTCCTCTTCTGCTGTTTCAATCATTTTGTCTGCAGTCTCAACTGGTTCAACTGCTCTCTCTGGTTTTTCCATTGAATTCGACTGGTTTCTTTGCAAAAGAGACAGCTGTGCAGCTTTCTGTTTGTAAAGGGGATTGTCCAAAACTTCTTTTTTTACCGGTTGATGTGAAGCAAACATTCGTTTTGGAATTAAAATGAATTCTTCGGTGTGCATTACGATTTTGTCAAATAACGATAACAAGCGAAACCAACAGTTTTGACCAAATCTGTTTCTCTAGCAAAAAGTTGCCTCTTTTCTTTCAAACTTGTTTGTTTAGACAATAGTTTTCTGAATGATTTTTCATAGCCTTGGACAAAACTTTTTCGTATTGGAACATTACCATTGACAATGTTGAGCAAACATTCGCAAAGGAATTTAATGAAATGATTTGGAGCTCTCTCTATCTTCTCTTTTAGTTTTGTGTCCGATAAGTTTAGCAGCCGCCCCAGCATACAAACTTCTTTCTCTCTCATCGCTTAAACTTGTAATAACGGCTTTAGCTGATGGCAGATAAAAAAATGATGGTCCTGGAGGAACTATATTTGAACAGTAGCGCAAGACGTCTGATGTTTTGGGATCCAAATCAATTAATAAATGACCAAACGGTTCTTTAGTTGCCAGCTCATAGCTTTCTTTTAAAAATTGAGAGTTATTCAACTGTCTACCAATAAAAGTAATCTGTTGTGTGTCACGCGGTGATTTAAACAATATGATATGTGTTGTATTTAGATCAATTGTTCTGGACCATCTGCTTTGCTGGAACAAATTGTGTTTAACATAAATTACACTGATGTTTCTGTGTCGCCCTGCGGTTGCTAATTTTGAAAATTCTTTGTCATTAAAAATTTCTTCACATGAGTCATCGAACACAAGGAGGCAGTTGTCTAACTCTGAAATGAGTTCAAAATTAGAGAATTTTTTAAAATGTATGTTCAGTTTCTTCTCTAACGATTGGAATTTGGGCTGATCGTGCTGATAAAAATAATAAATTGTTTGAAATTCTGGGAAAAAAGTGCCAACTAATAACATTTTGAAAATGAGCTCAGTTTTCCCGCAACAAGATGGCCCGCAAACAGCCATGAACAACCGGTCAGAGGTGGAAATAATTTTATTCATAACTTTGGATTTGGAAGAGCGTATCCAACTGTACAAGAGAGAAGTGAAAACCAAAATGTGGATTCTTCACAGTCGAGACTGAAAAAAACCAACTTGGCGAGAGACACAGTTATAAGAAAAATTATTATTAAGATTTGTGTAAAGTATACAACCTCTGATCGAGGCAATCTCGAATTGCAAAACCTCCAAGATCGTCTTTCTTGGTGGTCAGCGTCAAAAACCATGTCAGTTATGCCTCCGCCCGAATCTAGTTGATCTTCGGTTTGACTCATTTTGAAACAAAATTATTCAAAAAATGAATTGCTTTTCAAGAATGTTACATAATTATTCAACAATAAAAAATTCATACAAAACATATCCAGAGTCGTTGTCTCCTTGTTTGTAAGTGATTGTATAGTTTGCATTCATCGAATCTTGTTTATCTCTAAAAACAATTGACTCTACATTGTTCTCTTTAATCAGCTGCTTGATTTCATCGGGAAGAGTCTCATCGTCCAGAGACATCAGAATTGGCACTGCACGCTTGGGCGTAGGTAAAGGGGTTAGTTTCAACCTTTTCATTTTCTCTTGTAAAGACATGGTACAATTGAAAGTACTCCAGTAGAGAAAGATACTTCTTGAAAGCTTCCATTTCAGCACCAGCACACACGATCTGCTGTTTTCTCAAAACTGTTTGCCCTCTTGTGTCAATTTTTTCTTCCTTGATAAGAGTAACCGTTAACTGATTTTCAGGCGTTATGCAACTGTAAACTGTCAAATTTGGAGACAAATTCACTTGAAGTAGAGACGGAGCTGGTTTCTCCAACCGACGATTCATTCGTCAGCCACTGGTAAAAAAGTTTTGCCTTCTTATTGGCACAATGCTTGCTTCTTTGTCGTTTTGGGCAACTCAATGCATGTAACTTACAAACTGGTGTCTCCCGATATAATTTCAAGTGTTCAATTTTTGGGCAAAACAAAGTTTCCAAGTTGATAACGTTCCTCTGTAACAGCTGCCGTAAAGTTTCCGTTTTTTCTAATCCTTTTGCGTAAAAATCAGAAAAGGGAAATCGAAGAACTATACTTTGAAAAATCTGTTGCAAATAATGATAAGGGTACTCTCCTGTCTCCCACGAGAGACCATGAAGAAATTTAGATACCCACAGGAAAGATCTTTGCTCACTCGAAGAAAGTATGTTAAATGAGTTTGGAGGTAAAAACGAAATTGTATCGTTGTAATTTTTGGTAGATACCGCAAGTTCTTTTATTATAAATCCAGATTTTTTACTTCTAAAGCCTTCAAAATCAAGAACAACTGCTCCAGATTTCAACATTCTAGCAAATTGAATAAACTATTTTTGAAGGATTTTACGTATAAACAAAAAGCAATTCCAGTCACATGACCAAGGTACTCATTTGTGACTGAACAAGGTAATACGTAGGAATAGCCTGGACCCTTTTCACTATATTCATATACAAAACCGGAAGCGTCGTGAAGTATCGCATGCAGTCTCAAAACTTTGAACGATTTAAAATATTTGTCGAGGGCTGAATTGTCGATGCCAATCAAACCACCATAGGGTCGTAGTTTCAAAGCTATATCTAAATCAATCTCAGGATCCAAATGAAGACAAGTAGCTAAAAAGTATAAAAACCGTTCACCGTATTGTGAATATTCTTTTTCGATTTCCTTATAAGTTTCGTGAATACTCTTCAAATCAACTGTAGCAATTGTAGCCATATGATTTTATGAACGCTCACTCAAAAATGACTCTAGCCAGGCTTTTCCGCACAACCTACATGCCAATTTACATGTATCACGCACGGCCGTTGTTTTACATGTAGCGCCGCCAAGGATAACCCCCTATTATCACACGTATTAATTCGAAGGATAACCCCCCCCCCCCTATCTTAGTACCCTATTATCTTACTACTCAGAATACCTCAACTGCTTAGTTTTGACTTAGTGCTTACTCAACTGACCCTAAAACTTGAGTTCTATTACTATACTTAAAATAGAAATGTTCTAACTTGATCAAATTGGATTCCAGGAATTTGGATTTATAGCACGTGATAAATGAACAATGTAACATTCTCATAATACAATAAAGTGTAATACTTAATAATTTTTTCGTTAGTTCAAATGAGTTCAAACAGTTCCTCTTCTTCTAAATTTTATTCTAGATGGTTCACTTTTTTCACAAGACATGTTTTCAAAAAAGATGTCAAAAAAGCTCGTTTAGCGTGTGGTCTGATTGCCCTGATTGAACAAAAAGAAATTGTGCGTCCTTCAATTTTGTGTTCTCTATGTGATTTTTGGTCAGACCATAAACCATAAAGTAGAGCAAGTTGTCACCCAGTAAACCTCTATAATCAGCAAAAGCTTGCCTAAAATCAACTTCATCTCAAGTCCTTGTTTTGTTTTGGTTAACATCTGGATAATCTTTTTAAAAATGATTAAAGTTTATTTTGTCCTATGTGTTGCCATTTGAGATAAAATACATAATCAGTCAAAGACATTGTCGAGTTTTTTTCTGTTTTAAGCTTTCTTCTAGACGATTTCATTTTCTTGTCAGAATGCAAGGCTTACTGGTTACCAATTTCAGATATTTCAACATTTTCATTATGCCCTCATCAATGTTTTGTTCTAAGTCATCAAAGTCCCCTACTTTTGCAGGCATTTTTGTTGACACGCCAGAAATTGAGTTTCCTTAAATTTTTCATTACCTGAGTGCCTGGGCTAGTTAATAGAATTTCCTCTTCAAATACGGTACATTCTGAATTGTAAGTTTTGTTTTTACCATCATTGAGCCCTGTAGATGCGTCTTGGTGCTTCCATATTTTCACTGACTTATATCTGAGTTTTACTGGGGCTGTTTTCTTCATTTGAGTTTTTGCCTACAAAAAATGACTGCTTCCAACATTTTTTTGTCAATAGTTTCCCTTATTTAGTGTTTCCTTATTTTAGATTTGGCAAAAACTGCACAAAAGCACAATTAAAGTGAAAATTATCAAAATCTTCATTATACGAAGCGAATTCCGGCTTAATCTTGAACATGTTAGCAGAAAAAGTTAGCGGAGGACGAGGACTTTGTAGAGAAGTTCAATCTCTTCGACAAAAAAACCTCTCAAAATATAGATCCTCTCAATATAAACATTTTCCTAGACTGAACATTTGTTTGCCTAAATAAAAGGGATTATTTATTTGAACATTCAATACTGTAGCTACATATGTACTGTGAACATTCATAACTTAATCCATTAACTCTACAAACCATTAACTCAAAATCCATTAAATCGTTCTTAAACATAATCATTCTCTTTCTCATTCTACTAACCCTCTTTTATTCTCATGATATTAATTAAAACCAGTTATAACTTGTTTTAAATAACGTAAACAGATTCAACTAGCTCGATAAATTTTTTCTACGAACACCTATCATGAGGATTTTAAAAAAAACAGAAAAACAGGTTTAAAATTTTATCATTGCCCAAAATTGGAGGGCCATATCATATTTATGTAATTTTCAGGACCGCTGTTTAATATGAGATAGAAAACAAGAACATGTAAAATTTTCCAAAACTCACAAAAGGAGCCATAATTAAGAGTATATTCATTGAATTTGATTTAAAAATTCAGTTATTCAAACCAAACCGTCACTCAAACTCCTTTAACGTTTCTCTGAGTGCTGACTCCGCTGACACTAGAACTCGAATTCTTGTACCATAATTAGAAAAACATTTTAACCTGAACAAACTGAAATTGCGGAACTTGGAATTAAAGCACGTGATAAATCCTTAATAACATGTTCATAATGAACTAAACCAAATACTTGACACTTTTTATCTAGAACATTCTCAAAGAAAGTCATGTGACCCGAAAAACACTGATCAAATGAACATGCGAACAATCAAGGATTGTACACCTTTTATACCTCAATTAATAACAATAAGCAGAGTTAAATATAAAGTGCAAGTAAAAAATTAGTGCTACGTTACATTGAAATTTTTCACAGTCAAGTTGATTTTTTTAAACAACTTAATACTACAATATTTTAAAAGTAAACTGTATCTGAATTTTTCCCAATTTAAGAAATATACAAAATATTAATTTATGACAACATTTGATTAATCAATGATACTGTTATCTTCTTAAATCCAGTGTGTACCAAAACATAAATTTAACAATGCAACTAATCGATTATTAGATGTTCATCAACAAAACATCATGAACATTTGTTTAATTAAACAAAGGTGTAACACTGATAAACAATTAAAAATTTTCAACGGTCAGTATATTTTTACTAAGTATTAGCTCCCGCATTAGGAAGAATAATTTCGTTATTTCACATGAGTTCAAACAGTTCCACTTCCTATACACTTTCGTCTAGAATGTTCAACAACTGCTCCGGACATGTTCTCAAAAAGTTGTCAATGAAGCTCGTTTAACGTGTGGTTCAAATTCACATCGTATTCAAGTGCTTTTCAAAACCGTTGTTTATATGAACTAGACCCCAATAACACGTAAAAAAGATCTTCCAAAATGCTCAAAAAGAGCAAAATTAATATATCCACTGATTTTGTCTTCACAACTCAGTTACGTTACTCGCAAAATCAACTGGGAATAAAATTACATCACTTGCTTAATATTCATTTAGTGCTGACTCCATTGACACTAGAACTCGAGTTCTATTACCATACTTAGAAACACGCGTAACAATTGGTGCTTTTTCTAAACTTTCTTAAACAAATTCATGGGACCCGATAAACAATGACCAATTGAACATGCATACAATATAGAACTGTACATCTTTTATACCTCAATTACTAAGAAAAAACAGTAAAACAGTTAAGTAGTTATTACTTGAAAAAAGTAGATGTAAAGTTGATTAACAATTATAATTTCCAACCGCCAGGATGTGTTCATCAAAAATAGAATCCTACATCAAGAAGAATAATTTTGTTAGTTCTAATGAGTTCAAACAGTTCCGTTGCCTCTAGGTTTTAGCCTCAAAGATAAATTTCTGTGCCGGATATATTCTCAAAATAGGTGTCAATAAAGCTCGTTTAGCGTGTGGTCTGAGCGCCCAGCTTCAGCAAAAATAAACTTGTGCGAAACAACTGCAATTTTGTGTCCTCTATGTAATTTTTAGTCAGACCAAACCCAATAAAGCACAGCAAGTTACGCACTAGTAGTCCTCATTTTTCGACAAAACTCACTTCAAATCAACTTTACCTCAAGTTCTTCTTTTGTTTCGGATAACAACTGGATAGGTTTTTTTTACTTCCTTGGCTTTTTTTGTGGTGTGTATTGGCATTTGAGATAAAATGCATAACCAGTCAAAGATATAGACAATTTTTTTTTTTCATTTTTAATTTTCTCTTGCACCATTTCGATTTCTTTTTGTCAAAACACACCGCTTACCATTTTTCAGATTTTCTGACGTTTTCATCATGCCCTTAACAATGGTTTGTTGTAATTCATCGAAACTCATAAAAATTTGCAGGCATTTTTGCTATCGAGCTTTCCAGATCAGCCAGAATTTGAGTTTCCCTTAATTTATCATTACCCGAGTGCCTGGGCAATCTCACAGAAATTCCTGTACAAAGTTTGGTGATTCTGAAAATTTTCAAATTTTGATATTACTGTCATTGCGTCATATAGATCTATCTTAGTTTTCCCATATTACACTGACCTATATCTGACTTTTTCAGAAGCTTTTCTCTTCAAATGAGTTTTTTTTCGCCTTCAAAAAAGTGATTGCCGCATACAGTTTTTTCGTCGATGAGGATTTTGTGCGATGGTTCAATCTCTTCGACGAAAAGAACCCCGAATGATCCTCTCAAAATAAACAATTATCTTTAGACTGAACATTTGTATACCTAAACACATAGGTTTCATTTATTTGAACTTTCAATACTCTATCTTTATAAGTACTGCAAACTTTTATAATGTAATCCATTAACTATTAAATATATGTTTTTTAACTATATCCATTCTCTTTTTTATTCTATTAACCATTCTATTCAGTCACTTTGTATTAATTAAACCTAATTTGTTAAGAATTTTTCTAAACGTTTATCTTGAACATCTCAATAAAAACAGAAATACAGGTTTAGGTTTTAATCATTGTCCAAAATTGTTATGGCCATATCAAATTCATGTGTTTCTCACGACCGTTTTTTATATGAGTTACAACCCAAGAACATTTAAATAATATCTTCCAAATTGCACAAAAAGAGCGGAATGACGATATATTCAGTGATTTTATTTTCACAATTCAGATACTTACAAACCCCACCCTCACTCAAAATAACTCATCTGCTTAGTTTTAACTTAGTACTTACTCCACTGACACTAGAACTCGAATTATATTACCAAACTTTCAGAGATCGAAATTTTCTAACCTGATTGATTTGAAAGTTTGGAATTTGGATTTATAGCACGTGATAAGTGTGTAATATAATATGCTCATGATACATTAACGTGTAAAACTTTTTTCTACAACATTCTTAACCAATGTCATGTGACCCGATAAACATTGACCAAATGAACATGCGAACAATCAAGAATTGTACACCTTTTATACCTCAATTACTAAGCAAAAACAGAGTTGAATATTTAATACACGTAAAAAATTAGTAATAGGTTATATAGAACATAGAATGGTTTCACAAGCAAATAGGTGTTACAAATGAATTTAGTGCTGCTATAATTTAATATTAAACTGTACTTGACCTTTTTCCTAAATTTAGAATAAGAATAAATGATAAATCGTAACAACAATTGAACAAACAATGACACCGCTATCTGTTTACATCTGTAGACAGGTTGTGAATGACAAGAGACAGAATAAATAAAACGCTATTAATAATTAAATAACAACTATTTTCCTTCAAAGAACATTTGAAGCTATTTCCTTGGGAACATTCACTGAATATTTTTATAAATATAATTAAAAAAATATAATAACAAAAGTACCAGAAATATAAAAAACTATAATAAAAAATACTATAAAAATATTACATTTTCTGTCATAATTTTGTTGAGGACGTCAGAAAGATTGACAATATACTTAATAATTGTTTTGCGAGGCTCCGATTATACAAAGGCAAAGCCGTTTCTCCAAATCATTCTTCCCTAACATTTGAGGGACCGGAGTTTAGCTTCCAACGAGTCACCAGAAAAGAATTGTATATTGTTATTGATAATCTACCTAGGCAAAGATCGCCCGGACCGGGCTATATACCAGCATGGGCGCTAAAAGATAGAAAACTGACTATTGGAACTCATTTACAATTTGTCGTCAATGAATGTATAAACAAAAACACGTTTCCTAATATTTTGAAAACAGCACATGTTACACCTGTTTAAAAGAAAGGAGACCGACTAGAACCAGAAAACTATCGACCCATATCAGACACACCAACTCTAGCAAAATCAGATTGGGTTGTCATAAATCACGGTGTTCCTCAGGGTACTGTCTTAGGGCCTTTAATTTTCTTACTTTATGTCAACGACTTCAGTGAAGCTGTATCAACGAATTGTGATGTATTACAGTTTGCCGATGATAAAGCAATTCTATGTCATGCGAAGAATGAAGCAAAGTTGCAAGATATATTCTAACAGCTGAAGATATATTAAACAAGACATATCAATTTATGAAACAAAACAGGTTAACCTTGAATGAGGAAAAAACGGAGTTAATGGTGTTCAGGAATGAAAAATTGCCCGTCATTGAAACTGTCGATTTCAAGGGACACCGTTTGGAAGCATCTGAAAAAAGTAGATATTTAGGTGTAATATTTTATTGGGAACTGACATACCAAAATAAATTAATTAAAGTTATCAGTAAAATGGCTTCAGCAATCAGATCACTATGTTTGGTTCGTTATCAGATACCGTTAAAAACAATAATAAATATTTCCAAATCATTTGTTCTGTCTCATTTAGATTTGAGTGCAATTTTTTTTCGAAATTTACCATCTTACTCTAATGACAGAATTAACAAACAGATAAACTGGGGCATGAAAGTTCGCTTTATGAAAACCAAATACGATACTGCCAGAGATCTGCTTCTGGAGACTAAAATTCTTCCAGCAGAGCTCCAAATAACACGGTTGTCATTAAATAGGTTTTTCAATATTCTCCAACAAACAAGAAGTCGCTCTAATAAACATTTCAGATTTTTAGAAAACGTGCCAATTATTGCAAAGAAACGTCGATGAGCAAATTTAAACAAAAAATTTACAGCGGAAATGCTTAAATGACACGAAAGAGTTCCAATAGACAGAAGGGTTGCAGGATTCAAACATATTTTTTATTAAATATATATGGAACTCATTAAATATATATGGAACAGTAAATAACTAATTAAATAAATAGTTTGAATTACATGTTTCAGATTTTAAAAAAATGTGTGTACCAAAGTTTGAATAAATATACCAAACAGTGTAGCAATCAGCAATGCAAAAATCAAACACGACTCTGCTCTCAACAACAATACAGCATGGACTGTAGTTTAATGATACAACGATGTAAACTTGATTAACAATTTTAAATTTCAAACGGTCATATGTTTTTAAATAGATGAGCTCCTAAATCAAGAAGAATATTTTTGTTATTTGTCTTGAGGTCAATTCGTTTCGGCTTTTCCGAATTTCAGTTTAAAGGTTCAACTTCTGCTCATGATATATTCTCTAAAAGGTTTCAATAAAACTCGTTTAGGGTGTGGTATGAGCACACACAGATTAAACAAAATCAACTTGTGTGTCCTGCAACTTTGCATCATCCATAGGAATTTAGTCAGATCATAAAGCATAAAATGGAGAAAGTTCCGCAAAAAAGTCCTTAATTCTTTACAAAAACTTTCTTCAGATCAACAGAAATTCTCTACAAATACGTAATTCTGAAATGTGTAAAGTTTTATTTCACAATCATTGCGTCCTACAGATCCCTCTTGGTTTTTCCAAATTTGCACTGACCTATATCTGTCTTTTCTTGAGCTAACATTCATTGAATATAGTTATAAATATACTAAAGTGTGTACCAATACATTCAAATACCATTGCAACTAATCAAACTTTAGGCTCTCAGCAGCAATACCTCATGAACATTAATTAAATGAAGCAAAAATATAACCTTGATTAACAATTTTAACTTTCCAACGGTAAGGATGTTTTTATTAAATATAAGCTCCTTCTTCAAGAAGAAAAATTTTGTTAGTTTTTTTGAGTTCAAACAATCCATATTGTTATTTCCATATTTTCACTATCCTATATCTGACTTTTTCTGGAGCCGTTCTCTTCAATTGAGTTTTGTTTTCGCTAACAAAAAAGAGCATCAACATTTTAATCGTCAGCGCTTCCCTCATTTATTGTTTCCCTCAGTTCGTCCTTTACTTATTATCATTCGCTTTCACCGAAGCTGTAATCCTATTTTAGCTTTATCCTCTCGTGTTTCAATATTCTTATCAGATATAATTTTGCGGCCTGCACCATAAAACATCATTGTTTGATCAACAAAAGTTGATGGATATGAAACTTATTTAAAGTGCCATTTTTACGTTATTCGTTTAATGCCCGTTTCAAATAATTTTTTCACCCAGCAGTTTTTTTTAGGTATCATTTCTAGAAATAACAGACGTGTGTCTAGAATGAGCATAAATTTCAGCATCCTCATTTGGATACTCACTCGATCTGATAACTCTGACCGCAGGCAGCAAATTTGCACCCCTGGAAAGAAGCTTGTATTGCATCGATGCTTATTGCAGATATTTTTTTTCGAATGATGTCATATGTTCTTTTTAAATGAATAATCAACATGCCAATTCCTACATTTTGATTAATGTGGTCGGGGAATCATTGATTATAAACTACAATAGTCTCAAATAACAGTTATTTTGTTCACTAACGCAAAGACAGTGAGGGGCAAAACTTACTTTACTCGAGCTTAAGCTCCAATAACGATCTTCTTAAAAGGTTAATTATTCCGAACCAACTTGTTGGGGAGGAACTATAAACTCAACAGGGGTTTTTTTCAGACAATTTTGGCCGATCGATATATTCATCGTAGAGAATTATGAGTGGTGTCACAAAAAGCTCGTTAAGCGTAGAGTTCGGAATCAAAAAGATTTATTCGAATTTCGTTTTTTTTTCGGGGATTTATCAAGGTTTAAAATTTTGTGTTAACACGTGACGTTTGGCATGATTTTGTTCTTTTTTAGCGTAATTTTGTTCAAATTAAAATATTTTCTATATAAAATATCTCTAGATAAAATATTAAATCAAAATTTTATTTTATAATACAAATGAAGCAATTTTGTGTTTCTCACATACGAAAAACCATAAAAAAGGCTACTAATCGTCTCATAAGGAAGTTCACCATCAAAAAAAAATTATTTCTATTTGAGAGCTGTTATTTAAAAAACCATCTTCTAAATTTTTTCAAGTCACTTAGAGGCTGGTCATTTTTCAAATCAAGGTTCTGTTGATGACAAACCTCATTTACAGTCAAATGATGCCCAATGAACAAAAATTTCGTTTTCAAGGAATCGCTCCAATTTTTTATGGCTCCGACTACGAGTTTTCGTAATCTTTATTTAAATTTGGACTTTCTTTTCGGGACTTAAATAAAATCTTTTAGTCCTACGTCATAAAATCGTTGACTAAAAGTGCAATAGGCTTCTTGGGGAGCACTAAGTGAACCTAGGTAGTAATTTACGCGGACAGCTAACGGCTGTTAAGACTTTTAACAATTTTTTGAAAATTTTTCTGAACATTTACGTTTAATGATATTACGATGCAACTGATGTTTTGTTTGTTGGACAATATGCGTCTTAACAAATTTTGCTGGTGGTCAATATCTGTGTTCTTTTTCTCTTCTTTAAGCACATTCGTGTAATAACAAATCCCAATGATTTTCAAATGAAGTCCACGTGAACATATTTTCTCTTTCAGTGTAAATTTAACTTAATTATTTTATACAACATTTGAAATGAAAAACATAAAGTTCAGATAACAGCGAAAAATTTTAATGCTTCAATAATAGTTAGAAGCTAATGGTTTTCAAGACGTTTGAAAATATCTGGTTTAAAAAACATTGTTCGATTTTTGTATTTCGCCTCTTTATTTGTTCTTTCTGTCGACTTATTGCCTGGTCTCCGTAATACAGTCCCATCTGCCTTGTAGAAACAAAAAATTTAATTCGTGTAGTTAAGATTTCATCTGATTGTATTTCGACGTTGTTACTACGTGCTTTTAAGTTTAGATGTTGAATTGGCCGTACAAAATGTTTTTGTTTTTGCTCATTTTGTTTTTTTTCCTGTCTCAATAATAATAATGGCCGATCTTGTGATCGCTGTAATGAGGCATGGCCTTATTTAATTCACGTAGTCGTTTGTCTAACAATTTTTAATAATTTCAAAGATCCATTTTTGATTTTCTCTTCATTTGGTTGACAGTTAATTGAAAAGTCGGCGCGGGTCGGAACATTGTGTGCGCACGCACATTAACGACCCTCCTTGTTTTGCTTTAGGAGCTAACACGTGCATTTTTATATCAAACGCTTGTTATGTCATCTTTTTAGTGACTGCTAAATATAACGTTTTCGCGGCGTTTGAATAAAAAAATTCTCTGCACAAACTTTGTTTTTCTGTAAAGATCTGATTTCTGTGAAACAAAAAGAACGTAGCAGAAGCGTTTTGTCAATCGGTTGCTTGCAATTTTTATTACCGGTTACTTTTTTTTTATCTCTGAATGTTTTCAGTAGACTTGAAGACAAAATTTTTGGTTTTTTCTAAAGGTTTTTGGTTTTAATTTTTCTATCGTTACACAAGCTATAAATAATTACCAAACTTTAGGATTATCCACATACCTTTATGTCATTTCAGCCGCAAACAATAGACGCGCAACCCTTGAATTATCAATGTAATGTTGCATTACTAAAGGTGTTAAATGAACGAATTGTTGTACTCTAAAGCTTTACAAATAATCTACTATCATTAGTAGCAGTTTTTGGAAGAGTCAATTATACGAACCTCTCAAATAAATAAATATATTGAGAAAATTGCCAGCAGATTGCTAGATATAGGAATTGTTGTAAAAGAACAGCTCCAAATTCACAGCCTTTTCTGTGTCAGACACACGTCTCAATTGGAAGTTTACTTTTAGTTAGACTACAAAATTATGGGTACCTATCTAAACAGAAAGTAATACGCTTAAAACTAAAACTAATTATAATGGTCTCTGATGAAATTCGATAATCTCTGCGCAATGACCGACCATAATCGGTCTATCTCGTTTCTCTTGATTTTGATCTTTTGACTGGATAATATTGTTTCTTGCGTACACTTTTAAATGAACTCTAAACTCAATTCAATTGATGTACAGAGGGAGTTATCTCCGTAGTTAACGAGACTTGTGTAAAGCCAAAAAAGGAACGCCACGTAAAGAGAAATTACAAAAAAACCGTAACCGACTGACGGTTTCATTTGCCCGAGTCATGCAAATTTCTCTCAAACGACGGTCGAAGGGTTCGCTGTGATAGTAGGTAGCTTAAGATAAGTAACTTCTCTTTACTTGTCAAAGATGCGAGGGGGGCAAGATGGTGATCCAAACCAAGTAAAATTGACCATTACACCAGCAATTGGGGTGGGTGGTCTGAAACTCCGAGAATTGCCCTTTGCACCATGAATTCATGACTCAGGTTTGGTGAGACGCCTAACTATAGACTAGTAGGCCTCCTACAGAACGTCTAAGTACCTTAATGACCTGGTTATTTATCGTCAAAAAAACAATGAGACGAAAAATTGGTGGAACGAGAAATTGTATTGTAAAACTTGGACATTTATAATTGCTACAAATTTTGTACGCGAGCAAATACACGCATACCAGGACAAGTTCTGAACTGCAATTTTAAAAAAAAATACGCAACAAAAAATTAGACCTACGAAACATTTGAAAAACAACCGAATAGCGTCAGAGGAATTAATCTCGAACAACTAATGGGAGCTCGAACGTATTGAAGCCTGCTTCAATCGGAGGGCGGGTGAATAGCTACGTTAATTACTGGGGGGCTTCAAATGACGTCATTAGAAGTCATTATATATACCATATAACCACTACAAAAACTTGAAATGAAAAAAAATCCACCAATCCAGGTGCACTTTTCAATTGCCTTTTAGTAGTGAGCTGCCACCACTTGAGTTCAACTACACGTAAAAGTCACTTTAAAAGTCAAAACGATCGAGCTAAACTTTTGCACAAAAAAGAGGACATGTTTACAATAATTGCTTAAAATTTCATTGGACAGCAATTAAAAACTATCAAAACATAAAACTGTAAAAAATTGAGTCAAATGGAGTCAAAAGACAGAGTTAAATTGGCTACATGTACAAAAAACTATTTCATAGAATAGGCGGGAGACTCAAGATCGAAGCCAACTACAAAGTTAATTGACTATTTCAGTACCTTGTATATTTCGAAACAATAACGGAGACAAATGAACCCAAACCAAAAAATGAACAATGCTATTTTTTAAAACCCTTCACAAGTCTCGGCGAGGAAAAATTGAAAAAGTATCAACACGAAAGTTGGAAAAAATGGCAAGAGAAACGAACAAGAACTTGAAGTCTTATTTTCTTCAAAACATTTCTACAAAATGCGAAATGTGTGTTGTTGTTTTAAAGCAATAAAAATTCAAAAACGCCCGAAAAAACCAAAAAAGAGTTCGAGAGAAACTCGCAAATCAGACACTAAGTTTTTCTCTTACTAACAAAAACCGTAAAACCCTCCTGAGAAGAATTTACAGAAGTGAAAACAATCTGAAGAGCAACAGAAACAATAATCAATCAGAATAATTCGAAAACACTGACAAAAATCTGACCAATTGCGCCATTTGTCAATAAAATAATCTAGACTGAATACTGTCGACAAACAGTTTAGTCACAATTACTGATTAAGATGATGAAAATCTGAAAATCTAGCAATTGCTCTAAATTCTACCCTCATAGCAAAAATTTCATGCCTAATTTCCTTTCATTCTCAGGGTACATGCACAAAAATCACTATTTGTGCTCTTGACGCTTTCTCAGCGACTTGGTCTGGACACTGGTTTCTAACTTCCTCATTGACACCTACATCCTGTTTCACTTACACCCCCCGGATTGAAAAAAAACTGAGATAACCATAAATTTCTTGTCGTGAAAGCCAGTGCCTCAATGCAATTCACATTTTTTGAATCATAACATTACAGTGCAGAGGTATACCCGAATGGTCACGGGCAGATATGTCCGATGGGTGTATCTCGTGTTCGTTTTTATTATGTTAATACATTGAAAGTGGTACAATATTGCGGAAATTAGTTACTTTAGCAGAAACCGGCAAAATGGAAGGGAATATCGTATCCCGTGTTCGCAAAAGTGTCCTAATTTTAGCCGCGAAATACAAGTAAAAACTTAATAACCTGTTTTTCGCGCGAGTTGTATCACGCATCCGCTCCATTTATGTATCGATTTTTCGCACGCAATGTAGATCGATTTCGCATATAATCCTCAATTAAGCCTAACTTAATTACTACTTATTTAATAAAGCCTAACTTATTACTATTAGTAGTACTTTATTACTACTTTATTACTACTTATAGTACTTTATTACTACTTACTAGTACTTATTAGTACTATTTATTACTACTTATTAAACTCGGTCAGTCACACATTGATATACAAAGCCTTTGATGTGCGAGGGATTTTTCGGAAAAAAATCAGTTTTTGGGGTTGCATGTATTTAAAGCACTTTAAAGCTTTGAAAGCTTTAATTAAATCTTTATTAAAGTGCTTATTGCATGCTCAAAATGCGCGCGAATAATAGATACCTAAATTGAGCGGAAACGTGCTACAAGATTTGTTACCTACTTTTCGCACCGAATGTTCTTTTATTTCGCAAAATTGGCGGAACCACTTTTGCGAAAAGTAAGATACAAAGGATGTCATCTAATTTCTTTCATTTTATGTAACTCATTTCCGAGCCAATTTTACTAAGGCGGAAGTTTTGGGGTATACCTTTGCATCGTAATGAAAAACTGAGCACCTAAATAAAAGCCACTTGAGCAGCTGGTGGTAGACTTCACTAATTACAACTATCAAATTACGAAAAAATACTTCACTGTAAACCTAATTCGACCTATTTTTTGTAAACTTTTCATTATACGTAATAAATTAATTTTTTTAAATTGATGCCAGGACATTCCCGATGGTCTTCGGCAAGTAAAGACACACCCAGTTGAATTTGATGAGTTGAACATAAGTGCGACCATTTTTGACGTTAAAATGCAAAGGAAAAATTCAATTTGATAGCAGCCTTCAAGAAACAATGATGCACGGTTCTGCATGTATTGAAAGTCGTATATACTTTCATTTAAATATCTCTGATTGATAGAAATGAACATAGTGATATTAGCAATCTCTGACCAAACTTCTTATTTCATCATTTCGTTTACTATACTATAACTTTATTTCACATTGGTCTTTTGTTTTTCTATTAACTCAAAGGGTCGCATAACAATACTCACACCCTTGGTTCAATGCACACACCGGTGGCTCAATCCAAGCTCGTGATTGCGGGTTTCCACTGAATTAACATAAAAACAATATCCCTTTTATCCTATCTAATCAACATAACCGACTAACGGCGTGCGAATTGCTCTTAAACGACTGGCAGCGCTTGGCTTTGTCAGTAGCGGCTTAGGGAGTCTATAAGCTTATTCGCTGGTGGGTGCGTCGCGTGGTGGTGAGCACGAGCGTGCGGAGTTACGAGTGGATTGCAGTGGAGGGGTGTGGTGGGCGGGGGTTTAAGTGGGCGCTGGGGGTCTAACTCTTAGAACCACCCTTTACACCATGAAATTATGTCTCTTAAAGTTGCGGAACATCGAATACTACACGAATAGTGTTCCGCAAGGCTATAAGAAAACTAAAGCCTTCCGGGCGTTACCTGTTTATCACGTTTTTGAGGACAAGTCAAATGGTCCGGCAAAAAGTTGATAGTACAAAAAATTGCATAGAAAAGACCAGCTTGACTAATATAATTACAAGCTTCGCTTGAGCAATTAATTAGATTATACTGCTATAATCTATTTTTCCGTCACTCTTCTCTGGGAAAATCTCATCGATTGAAGACCGCGAAGCAGTTGCCGATGGAAGACCGAATTTCAAAGTCACTTGTGATAAATCATCGAACCTCAGTTTTACAAGTTTTCAAATAATGAAGTTTTCGCACTTTACAATCTTGCGAAGATTATTCTAACTCACTTCTATTTAAAGCTAACAAACTTGAAAAAGACTGCTAATAAAATTCATGACAAAGCTGTTAAAACTTTGATTATTTATTCAAGAAAATATTTACAGTTTTAGATTTAGTTTGATGCCAAAAGATCAAATTCTGCGATTTGCTTTCTCCTGCTTGCAAACTTGTTATTTTAATATTCTTGTCTTAAAAATAATCGACGATAATGGCTTGAATAGTTTATTACAAGGTGTTGTTATATCATTTTATTATGACGTACAAACGACAATAATAGTCCAGCAAATTTTACAGCAGAAAAGAAACAGTTCGAAATGCTCTTTCAGAAAGTCAGTTTGTGCTGTATTGACTCGAAGATCCCTCGATAGGAACGCAAAATCTTGCATCCACAACCCCGAATTCAGACAAAATTTGTCACAATCAAAGCAATCATTGAGTTATCCCCAACTTTTTTCGATATTTGCATTGAATCCAAACTCTGTACATTTTAATCTGTTTCCCTCTGTTCACTTGCAGCCTTCTATCAGCCAAATTTTGAACCTTTTCAAGACCACACCGTGTGAACAAAGTATCCAGCTCAGACTGGGTGAAAAAATAAACCTGGGTACCATCACCACGACTGTAAAAGTTATCTTCAATACAGCGCCCTTGTTTGAAACGTAACTGGGCCATGTCGTATCGACCGTAATCACGAAACAACAACAGACCTCCCGGTTTTAGAAACCGAGTAAGATTTGAAATGACGGATTCAAAGCAAGTAGGTCGAATAGCAGATAGAACAAAAATCATCATTATAACATCCAAGGATTCTTCAGGAAAAGGTAAACTTTCATTGTCGTCAACTTTAGTAAGGTCCCAAGTAAAAGTTTTGCATCGTTTCTCATCATATAGCGGGTTCTGATGAGTCAATTCAATGGCTGAAGATGAAAAATCACATCCATAAACGAAGAAGTCTCTACTTGCTTCTGTATATTGCAAGAGAGGAAACACAGTATTTCCTACTCCACATCCCGTCTCCAGAACACGGAACGTTTCTAGCTCTTTTCCATCGACTTTTCCCTCAAGTTCTGGAAATTCTTTTAGAAGCCAATTTCTATCTTTGAAAAATTTATTTTCGTGAATTCCGTAAAATTTATCCCAATTTTCAGATGCAGTTGTTAAAAGATTTTCTGCTTCCTCGGATGTCATTTTGACAGTCGAGTTTTGGTCAATTGTCTTTTCAGCCTGTGAAATCATTTCACTGTCCCAAATTACGTCATCCCAAGCATTGTGGGCAAAAACATCATGTTGCTTGTCCAAAAATCTGCCTCTACATGAAAGATCTTCAGTTGGTTGCGACAAGTTTAACTGTGCATTCAACTCTGTTCCTTGTGAGCTTTCACTCATTTCATCTGAAAAGACGAACTGTAGCTATTTTTTGGCTCACGATCTGTTAATGACATTTAAGAGTTGGGAAACATTATCTATACCTAATTTGAGGAATACTTATGACGAACATTAATTAAAATAACGATTTAACCAATAAATTAATACCAAACTGAGCTCACTTTATCCCCCGAGCCACTAATGGCCCCAACAGAAAACGGCCTGTTCCCAGTTAACATTATTCTCCAGGGGTACGTAAAATGCATCATTTCATAGCAATTAATTAATACCAACTATATAACGGGCACTTAGAAGTTGCAAATAGTTTGCACCCTCTAAGCTGGTGGCATAAAATTCCGCATTTTTGGGCGGGGAGAGGAGAGGGGGAAAATGTGTTCATTCAATCAATAACAAATAACAGCACAACTTTGAAGAAATCGCTCCATAATTTCGCATTTCATTTCTAATTTGGTGAACATTCGAATGAGTCAGCCAGATCCTGAAGTAACTTTAGCATCGCATTCTGGGCTTCACTACTGGAATTGTTCAAATTGGACTTGTATTCTTTACCCAGTTCCATCACTGCTTCAAGACCTTTTTCAATGGTCTCACTACATTTCCTACTTCGATCCACAAATGCCTTGTGAAGATTCAATTTCTCGTTGACTTCAACCTGTCGCCCATTTATTAGTTGGACAACGTCATTTGATTCAGCAACTCTTTCCGAATCATGCTCACCAGCCTTTGATTTTTGCGAAGTCCTTTGGAGTTTGTCACTTCGCTTTTGCTTAGTTTGATTTTGATTGGACAACTTATACGATTCTGCTTCACCTAGAGTGCCTATTGCTCCCCCATCACTTCGGTCTTTTGCTTTCATGAGAGAAATCTATAAGGAGTTCAAAAATACACTTTTGTGCTTCAGCTACCGACTTGCAATTTTACTGACGTCACAAACAGGAACCCATTTATTTGCCTTTTGTAATGTTACCTCGACAATATTATTAAAAAAAGTTAAGCTCTACTTTTACCCAAAACAGTTATTCATGCCAAAATATAAAATTCTTCACGTTAGCTAAACACAAAAGGGGGCGAGGAAAAGAAAGTTGTATTTATTCCTGTAGGTTCATTTTAAGTGGCAAGGAAAACTTCGAAAAAGTATAAACTCTTCTGTCACCTGCTTAGGAGCAGTCATAGGACTTTGACGCACTCTTGATGATCTTGGATCATCTCTTATTGTCCTTCGCACCTCTTCATTTTCTTCAGTAACCACAGATTCTCGCAAGTGGTCCTTTTTGATATATTCCTTCGTGATCTCGGGTTCAGCTGCCCTGCGCTCATATCCTTGTTGATTTCTTTCCGAAGGATGCCGGGCTTCATTGATATCATTTGGTTTCCGGAAGGGTGAAACCATTTTTCGTCCTTCCAGCTTTCCCTCTTGCAAAAACCTTGCTCTGGTCTTTGGAGTGGGAATCACAACGTCGGATTCTTCGTCAATAGAGCCCAGACTTCTCACTGCAAGTGGAGGGCTCTTGATTCTACTGTTTGAACTTTTAGGAATTGGGGTTAATCTGGATGCCGAGTCTTTTTTGGATGAATTTGTAGCTCCAAAGAGGTCACTCACATTCGCCTGCTTTTCAAATCCTCGAGCACTGATCTTTTCAGTATTCTCAAACGACTGCTCTTCAAATCCCAAATTCCTGCACAAACTTTTTGGTTAAATAATTTCAACTCAAGCCATTTAAAAAATTCTAAACAGCTATCCGATTAACCAAGTGTGATAAATTAGCACAACCTATTTAGATAAATTTTAACTGGACTAAATTGCACTATGTTTTATAAAAGAAACATGACCGACAGATTGCCGGAAAATAGCCGCCGTTGACGCGCTAGACGCACATCGGGATTGAAACAGAAAAAGAAGAGAGATAGAAATTTACAAAATTTTCCCTAAGTTTCAAAAAGTTGCGATTTCAGTCTCTAATTCAGTGTGCGATTTCAGTTAGATTCTAAACCTATACTTACTTCGGCTTCTAACCTGATGGGTATTAAGCTTAATACTAATATCAGCCAGCAATCGCTCTAATGAACTTCAATAACCTAATTCAAAAAGACTTAATGACCGGGCTTTATCGGTTTATCCCGTTCTTTCGATTTTGCTCTTTTGACATTGACCGTATTCACTAATTACGGAACTCAATTCTTGAAAGAATTTAAAATCCTTTCAGTTGAAAAAGTGGGTGAAGTAAGTCAGAAGTCAAACGTGAAAATCTTGACTTATGTAAAACGAAAAACGTGATCAAAAGATAAAGCGAATTAAAAAACATAGCAGGACAAGTCCTGACGTACAATTAAAAGAATTTTCATTGAACAAAACAAAACACTATACCTACAAGACTTAATTGGAAAAATCATTTGTAAAAGAAATCAGATAAAAAACAGAAAATCAATGCCAATGCCACATGTGAATAAAAAACCACTACAGAGAAATGGAAATTTGGTTCAAACAAAAAACTAAGCCTAGAATGAATGATGAGAGATTGGGATAACCATTTAGAAAAAAATCAATGCAAGAAATCGAAAAAATCTTGAATTTTAAAAACATAGCAGGACAAGTCCTGGCGTAGAATTTAAAGAATTTTCATTGACTAAACAACGACCTAGGACGGACTACGAGTGACTCGGGAAAACCATTTGCAAAAAGATCAAATCAAAAAACTTTAAAAAAAAACGTAAAATCAATGTCAAAATGCCACATGTGAACAAAGAACCACTAGCGAGAAAGAAAATTAAAGTGAAATTGCCGCATGTTAACAAAAAATTACTAGCTGGAAAGCGAATTTTTTGTTCAAACACCGTTTTCTCACTCTACTTTAAAATTAGAGTGAAACAATTTTACGCAGCAAAACCACTCGCTTTTTCGCTCCACTATTTCGGCGTGACCAAAATCACTACTCCAAATTGATTTCAAAATCATGAAACTGTGTGAACAGATCTTAAAAAGACAGCGCCCCAATACAATTCAAATTCTTTGAATTGTGAAAAAAGGAGAGCGCCTAAATAATATCAGTTTGAGAGGCTGACGGCGGCTATTAAAAACACTATAAAATCCTATCATAGCTTTGAATTACCACAGTTCAATATACGCCAGAAAGCGGTTTGAGTCCTCAATTTCTGTCATCAGTCTCAACTGGTGTTCTAAGTAAATATTAGATGGCAAGTGCTAAGTTGTTTTTCAGTCATTCGTAATCAAAATAACTGTCGTTTTTGGGTAGAACACTTTGCAACTACCTTGCAAAAACTTACATGAAAATTCCGGCAGCATTTTAGCTTCTCAATTCGTCACACGTATGGCCGAGCAAATCCGCGTACAACTTTCTTTAATATTAAAACTGAAAAAATTAGAACCCTCATACTTCGAAATAATTTGATCAGGTGAAAACAATATGCACTGTCATTAATTGTGCTATATCAAACAGAGTTAAAAGTCGTCAAACAATTGAAACAACACGGCTCGTGCGAAACTTCGCGGGGCAAAGAATTTTTCCAACATACGTCAAAAGTTTCTCAAAAATTCCCTTTGTTCTGAGGAAAAGCTTAATTGACTATCAGTTTCGAGCAGCTCAATTTAAAACATTTTTATTTACGCCGAGCAAATCCGAGTACAACTTTCTTTATTAATAAAATTGAAAAACCCATAACCCTCATGCTTTGATATATTTTGATCAGGTGAAAAACAACTTGGATTATCATTAATTGTGCTATCAAACAGCTTCTCACAGGGCCCTCAAGTCTAACGAGGACAATCAGGAGCAAAGAAAATTAAACTAAATAAATTGATGTTCTTGTTGCAGAAGTTCCGGATGTGATCAATTGAGCTCACTTTTAGCCCAAACGAACCCTTAATTATTTGGAGAACCAGGTTTTGGCTAGTATTTTAATGCAATTTAGGAATATATTTTTCACAACAAAAAATTTGAATTATTTGAAGCGAAAACACAGAATATTATAAAAATTATCAAAACTCAACTCATGTTGAAAAACAGGAAGATAAACCGACTAATGTTAAAAAGAGGAAGCACTGCGTTTTTGCGTTTTGAAAATAAAAGTCAAAAACCATTATAGCCATATTGATGAAAAATGACGGGAAACGTTATTGATATAAAACTCCTCGCTTTTTCGCTCCCTTTACTACTCCCGTGTGACCAAAGTCATCTCTCTAATTTGACTTTTTATTGACAAGAAAACACATGTGAACAAAAACCAGTATCAAGGAACATGAATTTTTGTTCAGGCACCGTTTTCTCACTATTGCAAATAATAGTGAAACAAAATTCAGCAAAAATCGACTCGCTTTTGGACTCACCATCATGTTTTAGCGTGATCAAAATCTACAATCCAATTTGATTTTGAAAAGTATTAATAAATACAAGCAGATTTTAAAACAAGGGCGCCCCAAAACAGTTAGAACTATTTAAACGGCAAAACATCAACCGACTAACGTCGGAACAATTGCTCTCGAATGACAGGCGGGGCTTAAATTTCTGGTTATGGTTGCAAAAAAAATCAGAAAAAGGTAGGCTTTGGAACCCGACCTCCTGAGTCAGATTCGCTTACCTCTACAGAGGCATTAACCACTCGGCTATCAGGGCCATGTCATATTTTCTCTAACAAACAATTTTGTTTGAACAAAAAACTTATTTCACGTCAGCAATTGAAATACCTCAAAAATCAACAAGTGCGTGATAAAGTTACGAGAGAAGCATTAAAACACCGGTTAACAATAATTGCTTCTCACTCGAGAGCAATTAAAAATCTTTAAAATTTTGAATGTTTAAAAAATGGTTAAATGAGAAAACATAGCTGGCAGATTGCCAGAAAATAGCCGCAATAGATTCGTAGATCGGCAGTCTAAAAAAACAGTAAAAAAGACAGGCCAAAAAAAATCGTCTTTTCATTGAAGGCTGATCTCTTATACTTTGATTAAAAATCTGTATAAGTTATTGCTGCCTCTATTAGCTGATCTCAAATAACCTTCATTTAGAGTGACACACACCCATTTGACCTTATCTCTTTGTATTTAAGTACATAAAAGTTAATTTCAAAGTGAGGAAGTCATTTTTGAGAGTGAGGTAAGTCAAGTGTGACCAAAAATTTAATCACGCGCATGAACAAAAAAACTCGCTCCACTAAGAGCGAAAAATGACGTCACACATGCAATTCAGTTAAAATTGCATGAACGAATGAACAAAAAGTGGCTGTTACGTCATATGGTCGTAACAAAAATCATGACGACGAAATAAAACAAAACCAAGAGAAGGCCAATAATAGCCCCAGCTATCGCTGTGCGGCTATTAAAAAAATTTCATAAAATTAAAACCAAATGATAGAAAACCCCATTAGTAATTTGAAGTGCAGTACATAATTTAAGTTACGCAAAACGTGAGTGAGTAAAAATATAGCCTACCAGCTAAAGCTACAAAAACAACCTTTTGTTATGCTCATAATAGCACACCTGATTAGTTCCGAAAACCTCAGAATTGCAAGATTCAAAATATCAGAATTCTGCTTGCAAAAAAAAATTGTTCTTTAGAAGAACAGCACTTCAAATAAATTTCAACTTATGTAGCAACATTAAGTATCAGATTGACTCGTAAAGTTACAACAGCAACCAAGCTCCCCAAAATGTACCTGTTCATCAATGCACTAATTTGTCTACTTTTAGGCGCAACTTCTTGATCCCAGTAGTTAGCTTCAGACTTGATTTTAGACTTGACCACTTTTTTAGTCTGTGGTTTTTCAAACCCTCTCTCTTCATTTCCATCATCTTCATCAAAGCTTGACTTAAAATCAAAGCAGTCTTTCATATTTGACTCAGTAACAGGTTCTTCAAGGAAATCATTTCTATCATGAATATCGGCATTTTCAGGGCTTCCAAAACCGAATTCAGTGTCGTTTCGAGAAGCGTCGGTAGATTTTGCCCAAAAGTCCATCATTTCGTTACCATCTTCACCCTCGCTCTCTTTTCCCAATTTCTCCCCACCTGTAAATTTAAGATAACACTCGTTTTTTCTTTGTTGCTCAGGGTTTTACTTTAGGGGGCGAAGCTTATAGCAATAAAACTAATGTCTAATTTCAACGAGAAAGCGGTTGTGGGCAACCGAACCGACAACTTCGAATCCCACATCGTGACGGCATGCCCACAGTTTTTTTGCTGCTAAGTGTGAATTGACATAGTATTTAGTTGTTTAAAACTCACTAGTTCATATTAACAAAAATCAGTTTATCTAAACAGCTTAACCTCAACATAACTGCAGATAGACCAAAATAAACAGGTCTTCAATTACGGCCATTGCTTACACAATCCAGTTTTCAAATCATGAGCTTCTAGACAATGACAATCAGGTATTACACGATGATTGAAATTGAATTTTAGCTTAAAATGGTCAAAAATGCTCCCAAACGCACAAATACTTGTTAAAACGTATGATGATAACCTTGTCTTGGTGTAGTACTAAGAGCTTAAATTAGATAACAGCTTTTAAAATACATGTGAAACAAAAAATTTTGCTCTCTAAGCCCAATTTATTCATACCACATTTCTCGCTCTCAGAAACGTGCATGAACAAAAACCGCTCTTCACACTCTTCTGTGCTGTTTGACATCTGTTCACCAGATTGAACTAAACACTTGTTTTCACGCGCGACATGAATTGTACATCCTGTTTCACTGACACTCGACCGATTAAGCAGATGATTACCATAAGACCTCTTCGAGCAAGCCAAAAAGACTGCGCCTCAACACAATCCAAGTTCAATTGTAAAATACCAATACAACCGCAAAATAACCATGCTCAGCCTACAGCTATAAAAACAAAGATCTATCAGTCAAATAGGACAATGCAAAAGGGTCTGCACTTGTAATCGAGAGTATGTAACAGCACAAACTGTAACCAATATTTGTATAAAATAGCATAGCTTGTACCTGTAAAATCATTTTCTCCAAAACCAGCAGCAGGTGAAAGGTTGCCAGGAACTGCAACATCTTGAGTGCCATAATCTTGATTAAAACTGAAGCTATGGGAAAATTCGCCTTTTCCTCCCTCAATCCCGGCTACACTAGCATCGTCATCATCATCCATATCGTTTTCCCAGTATGACCTAATGGAATGGTTTCCTTTTCCCGGCACAAACAACGATTCATTTTTAGAGTGCTAGTTAGAACCGTATTACAAAATTCTGCATACCGTTTTCTACATTAAAAACTATCACTGGTTTATTCAAACCTAACCGACTTCTGTTGATACAATTGCTCTCGAACGGCTGGTGGGGCTCTAATCTATTGCGGACTGCTTAAGTCGTCGGAGGGGGAGGTAGCCTGCGGGGGGGGGGGGGGGGGGGGGGGGGGGAGAATTTCAGTAAGCTGTTTCAAATGATGTCATTAGAGGTTTATTATACAACACTGTTAAGATTTGAAGTCAACAAATGAAAGCAATTTTGTCACACTTTTCAATTGAATTTAAGTAGTTAAGTGCCACCAATTGAGTTCAGCAGTTTAAAATCGTGAATAAGAGAGAAATTTATATAACACAAGTCAAGGCGTAAAAATCACTCGAAAATTCAAAACATTCAAGCAAAAATTTTGCATAAAACATAGCCAGTAGACTACCGCAAACGACTGGAAGACTTCTAAACTAACCTTAACTATATCAGAAATAACTATATCACCTTAACTATATCAGAAAAAAGAACTAGCGAACATAAACCGATTAACGTCGAAAAAATTGCTCTCGAATGACAGGCAGGGCGAGCAATTCAGCTCAGGGGCTGCAGCCTAGATAAATTTTTCTTTATGGGTGCTAAAAACATCAGCCGAAGTTAGGGTTGAAACCCTCGGATATCATGGCCTTGTCCTCGTCTCTCTAACAATCGGTTTTGTTTGAACAATAAACTTTATTTCGGAGTGAGAGCAAATAAAATCACTCAAAAATCAAGAAGTGTGTGAAAAAGTCAATTTAGAAGTCTAAAATTATTGTAGAAGAAAAGCGCAAAAACGGTCAAGCGAAAAAGCATAAAAAAGGCACACACATGTACAATAATTGCTTCTCATTCCAGAGCAATTTAACAAAATTAATTGCCTAATAACTATAAAAATACCCGGCAGATTGCCGGAAAATAGCCGCCGTTGATTCCAATAAGCATGATTGGGATAGAAAGAATAGAAGATAACGAAAAAAAAGATTTTTGTACAAAAACATATTTTAAGTCCGATTTATTTTGATGGCATTTCGCAGTTGAACATACTTCTGTTTCTTAGAGAGAGGGTACAGGGGCTACTATCAATAACAATAAGCATAAGAGATGGTAACTAAGACTTATAGGAACGACGTTCAAATAGCGGGCATCTAAAATTGGGCTTTATGGGTTTATCCCGTTTCTATTTCTGACTTCAATTTTTTATACTGACTCTGTTCATTTTGAATTGCTTTGCTGAGCAAATGATGTTCAAAATCACTTTTAGCAGAATGAGAGAAGAGAGAAAGTAGCCTAGAGAAGTCAAAAAGATTTCGCGCAAAATGTTGAAAAACCGGCAAAATGAGGTAAAGCGAAACATTTTTCTGTTCGACGAAGTAAAAAAACACATAGCAGGACAAGTCCTGACGTACAATTCAAAGAATTTTCATTGACTAAACAAAAAAATTAGACCTAGAATGGACTATGATTGAATTGAGAAAACCATTTTTTAAAAAAATCAGATCAAGAAAATAACAAAAAAAAACAGAAAATCAATGTCAAAATGCCACATGTGAACAGAAAAACCACTAGCGAGAAAAGAAAATTTAATTCAAATAAAAAACTAGGCCTAGAATGAGCTGTGAATGGATTGGGAAAACCATTAAGAAAAAAATTCCGATCCGAGAAATCGAAAAAAGTAAAAATCAAAGTGAAATTGCCGCATTTGAACAAAAAACCACTACCGAGAAACCGAATTTTTGTTCAAACACAGTTTTCTCACTCTACTTTAAACTTAGAGCGAAAAAAGTTCACGCCGCAAAACCACTCGCTTTTCGCTCCATTTCCTGTTTCGGCGTGAGCAAAATCACTACTCCAATTTGACTTCAAAAATCATGAAAATGTGTGAACAGATCTTAAAAAAAAACAGCCGGAAGAATTCCGGAAACGACTCGAAGTTTTAAATTCATTTAAATGCCATTCAAATACTCATCAGAAAAAAACGTGCCTCCATTAATTTAGGATTATCTTGAAACAAAACCATAAAACAAAAAACATAAAACAAAAACAAGAAAATCAAGCCTATTAAAATATGATAAAAAATCTGATCAAAATTTGTCATCAATCGAGACCCCGAAATAACTATCTCTGTCAAAAATTACTTCATCAACATAGCTAGTACCTACTAAAACCCCTTATGAGAAGTTTTAAAAATACTTGATGTCAAATCACGGAAAAATAAGCTCTTCCAAACAACTTTGACTAAAAAACTGGAAAAAGTTAATAATTTTTTAATATTACAGAAGCACCTAAATCCAAAGAAAAATTCTTTTCAGCCATTAGGGTATCCAGAAGATCGCATAACAGTAGGCAAGTCATAATAGGCTAAGACAAGTATCTAAAGAACAGAAGAAAAAACGAAAAACTGAAAAAAATTAAGAAAAATAGTTCCAATTTTCGCTATTTTTCGTCATATTTCTCAACAAAAAATTGCTTCATATCTACAAAACTTCAACTTTTTGTTAAGTAAAAATTGCTCAAGCAGTAGGGGGCTTTTCAATACCCATTTGAAGCAGTAAACCAGAACAAAAGTCAAAAAATCCCAAAAATCATCAAAATACATGAAAAACCTCCGAATTAGCATAAAATTCATATAAATTTCCAGAAACCTTCAAACTACTACCAACACCAGCCTAAAATTAAAAGAAAATCATAACCAAACCTAGACCAAAAAAATTGGAAAAAAACCGCCTTAAAATGCTGCACGTGAACAAAAAATTTCACTCGCTCACACAATTTTTTTTCACACCTCAATTTCTTGCTCTCTCGAAAACAGCGATATGAACAAAAAACCACTCTCTTTTCGCTCCACTCTTGATTTTGTTCAGCAACAAAATCACTCTAAATTTTTTCACGTGTTTCATTTCCCGCTTCAAAATTCACTCCAATAAAATTGATTAAAAAAAGGAGTCGTAAAAAGACAGCGCCCCAATACAATTCAAATTCTTTGAATTGTAAAAAATAGGAGCGCTATAATAGCCGGCTGAGAAGATGATGGCGGCTATTAAAAAGTGCTATTAAACTGCTTTACGGTATGTAGGTTGTGGGGGAATAGATAGGTAGGAGGGCGTGGGAGGGTGGTAGTTTGAATAGGGAGGAGAAACTGCTATGAGAAGAAAACTTCCCAAAACGACCTTAAACTACTATACACTATAAACTACTATACTGTTAAAGTACCATGTTCGAAACAAGTCAGTTTTCAAAAATAAAGAAGTCAAACAATGTTCAAGTCATGAATAAACTTGCTTCATCTCAAAAAATCTGTAGAATAACAATACTCCTCTTCGAGTCCTAAAAATACACACATGCCTAAAATAATTGCATCAAACTTCGTTCGAAAGCAATTAAACAGACCTACAATTTTTGAAACCGGAAAAGGAAATAGATCAGACCTGTGAGCAAAAGCTTCATCAGCATTTGGTTCTTGACTATCAAAATTGAGGTTGAAACCAGACATTCTTGACTACACTTGAATGAGCACTGGAATATATTAGCATAACATATAGAGTGTTTTTAACTTCCTGAACTTTCACAATCTTTAGCTAGCTTTTTCGAAAAGACAGCTCTCGTGGGATTAGTTTGAAATTCATAACCTGTTATAACTCAGACAAATAAATATATAAGTGAATATTCTATATTACATAATTATAACATGCATTTCGGGCAATAAAAATTCTAAAATATATCTGTCATGAATATTATTTCAGCATGCTGCTTAAACTTTACTTTAAACTACAGTAGAAATCGAGTTTCCATTTTCATACGGTTGCGCAACTTTAGCGTTTGGAGCCGTATTGACATAATCGTCAGCAGGAACGGCCGAATGTCGCGGCTGCGCGGCCATATCCATTTCATTCAGCGATTGCTGAACTATTTCAGAGTTCTCGTATTGCGGCTGAGATAATTCTGGAGATTGCAAAGGGTCATTAGCAATCACACCTGTGTCATTCTGCAGTGACTGCACTTCATAATTGGACGAAGCCGTTGGCGCAGTTTGGGTCTCATCCGGTATCGGGTTTGTAATGTTTGGCCCGTCAGTTCCGGAGCTCAATGAGCATAGATAGTTGACAATGTTTTCGAATCCTGCCTGGCTCGCGATTTCAATCGAAACAATTCCGTCCTAAAAAAGCATCACAATAAATGCAGCGAAAGGGTACACAATAGTCAACATACACTAGTACACTTGAAAAAAAACATTAGTAAGCAACTGATCAGCCGGTTACAAGAGTAATACAATGTGTTCGACAACAGCGTTTGTCCACAAAAACATTCAGTACTTCTAGTAATATTGTGAACAATTTTTAGAACAAAATAACTGGCTAACTGATAGTCCAGGGCCTAGGATGTAAGGTGAAAACACAATTAAAGACGAAATTTTTGAACTAAAATTTTGTGCTCATTAGGAGAAAACTTTAGGCGAAATAAAACACCTAAAAGGCGGTACTTTAAAATTCACTTGACGCTATGAAGTACTCGAGTATCCCTAGCAAATGTCTACATTAAAATGAGTCTTAAAAGAACACGTAGAATGTACCATTTTTTTGAAGTATTACATCAGTTTTTACCTCTCGGTGACGAATTTTGCGAGGGAAAGATACGGGGGAAAGTTTTCAATGATTTATTCCAAAAAGTTTTGAGCCATGGCTCTCGTGAATATTCAAGAAAATTTTGCCATAATTGGGTGAGAGACCAAAACTCTTGACAAATATTTGAAAAAAGCATAGACTTCAAGATATTATCGTGTGAAGACAAATCAA
Organism: Convolutriloba macropyga; assembly: GCF_964194025.1. Classification (NCBI taxonomy): domain Eukaryota; kingdom Metazoa; phylum Xenacoelomorpha; order Acoela; family Convolutidae; genus Convolutriloba; species Convolutriloba macropyga. The sequence goes on along the minus strand of NC_134481.1, from coordinate 25,364,976 downwards.
TTTTTTTCCAAATTGATTTATATTTTAAGAATAAATTGCTTAGTTCATCAATAAGTGTAAAATCAGCTGATCATTGTCCTTGAGAGATCTTTAATTGCTATATACCATCTGCTCCAACAATTCAAACTTGTACCATTGGAAAGGAACGTTGGTGGCTTCAAAAGTTATTTTTACCTTTAAAAAACGGAACCACTAATTTTGATTTTTAACATTGTACTAATTTTGTATATAACATTTTAAACTTGTAATATTTAACTCCTGGGTTATATTTTTAATTAACTTGTTTAAAAAAGATGTTGATAATGCGGAACGTTGAATGCACAAACGGAAAAGATCCCAAATTCGTTATTTTAATTTGGTCGTCATGCTTTAGTATTAACATTGATGCTTATATAGGAGTCGTATATTCACCTTCATGTGTTAGTGACCTCAAGTGACCTTAATAAAGTCATTTAAAGAGTGAGGTAAGTGAGCTATGATTAAAAAAACGGATCTATTCTGTTTTGCCCCCCCCCCAGCTTAGTGAGCATAAATCTTTTATGACCCCTACGCGCACGTGCTATTTTCTTACATAGTAACGTGCTATATAACGTACATATAACTTGTAACTGGGGTCATTAGAACACTTGGGGGGGGGGGGGGGGGGTGAAACAGAATAGATCCAAAAAAACTTATAACACAGTTCAGCTTAAAAACACACCACCAATTAGTTCAAAAAATGGCGTGATGGACATATGGACATAAAAACATCAAAACGGCACTGAAATAGTGGAATGAAAAGATAAAAAAATGGCTCTTTTGAAGTTTGCGCCGTGAAAAAAGAGCGTCAGACGACGAAACAAAAACAAAAACCAAGATCACTGCATTATAGCCACGCTCAGCTTACAGCTTCGCATCTATAAAAAAAGACTGCAGCACTAATATAATTGCTAAAAACTTTGTTTGAAAGCAATCAAACATCTTCAAATCTTCCACTTCTTTCAATTGGACCAAAATGCGTGAGCTAAATTGACAATTCTCTTCTGGATTTAAAATTTGTAATTCACAAAACAAATTGTCCCAAAGACGCCATGGTATCTAAATGAATGTTAAAGTATATGAATGGAAGCTAAGGTAATTGAATGAAAGTTAAAGTATGTATCTGAATGAAAGTTATTCAATGACGTATTATCGCGCTTGTCTTCAACTAAGCATACTAGAAACTAGGAGATCAGCAGGAAACATTGTTCTAATAAATTTCTATGACGTTACAGTCATCATATTAGCGGGGAAAATATTAATAGATACACGCTGTGTGGTAAGTTAATATTCAACTACAAAATAGGAGCCTCTAAGTTAAATAAATGACCCCATATGTCTTTGTGCTCAACGATAAACCCCCTTTACTCTTTAGCGAAATGTCTCCACAATAACGAGAAAAAATCAAACGACAAGCTCTTAACTTAATGAAAATATAATAATTTTGGGAAAAACAAACACCGTAGGTTCAAACTTACGTAATTATTTCTGCTCTTTTCAAAGCAGCTTATTCAAACATCCAAATTTGAGCGCCTATTTAATTAATCAACTTAGAATGGCAAGTTTAAAAAACTCATTCGGTAAAATTATAACAGAGCAAAAAAATAGCAAAGCTCTTGAATTATAAATTTAGCAGACTAGGCGACGTTTTTCAACATCCTCCACTTTTAAAGCAAAGTTTCGATCAAGTTGCAAAAAAATGACTTTTCATTTCGTTTCATAAAACATGAATCATTGCAAGTGCTCAGAATGCTGAACCTATCTAAACCTTTAGGACAGTCATTGCCAGCATGGGCATTCAGTGACGCTTCGGCAGTGTTAGCAAGACCACTCAAAAAACTATTCAATGCTTATCGTAAGAAAAATTTCCTTCAGAATTGAACTAAGCCAATGTGATTTCACTGTACAAAAAAGGAGAGACAGATAATCCAACCAATCAAGGATTAATTTCTATTACACATGCTCTATCAAAAATTTTTGAAGAAATATAAAAAAAACTCAGATGGAAGACTTTTCATGCCATAAATTATTAACCAACAGACAATTTGGTTTTAGGAAACATATTTTACAATAGACGCATTAGTTTACATTACTGAGCTCGATAGAAAATAATTGAATGAGAAAAAGTTTACTACATGTGCTCTTCTTGGTCTCTCTTAAGATTTTCGGCTCAATAAATCATACTATACTATTGAAAAACCTGAAATGTCTTCGATTCAATAATTCATCAGTGAACATTTTGTTAAGTTTTTTAGACGGTAGAATGTAGCGATTAATTGTGAATGATGAGACTTCGGAATGGATAAAATAACACCAAGAGGTCTCCTAGGGTACAGTTCTAGGACAGCTTTTATTCAATCTTTATGTAAACGAGTTAGAACTAAAAACGTGTGAAATCATCCAATGTGCAGAAGATAGTATTCTTTTGACATCACATTGCAACCTTGATAACCAAAAGGTCACTTGAACTCACGTGAGTTCACACAACTGAATTTACTGAAATTGGCAAAAAGGACTAACCACAATCACTACAAATTCGAGAATAAAATGGACAAATTTCATGTGAAAAAATTGGGTTTTAATAGAGATAATGAGCTCAGCTATCAAACAGGTTAAGAATCTGCTCTCGAAAATGGTCAGAACTATTAAAATGCTCATTCAACTAACGACTGCCTACCGAAGAAGCCACCCCCTGTTATAGTAAATTCTTTTCCACTTGAGACTGCCTACCGAAAAAGCTACCCCCCTGTTATAATAAATTCTTTAGTAATTAGCCATTTACAAAATCCAGCCGTACTATTGAGCCCAATTGATAACAACTTGATCGCCACCATGAAATAAATTAAGCTGGGCAGTAAAAGCGAGCGAGTTATCATCTTTTGAAATTCGAATAATCTACAGGTAATAAGCACCAGCAGAAAATACTGCCTGTTCGCCTATTGCTTGAATACAGATTAACCTGGTACCTCTTTCTCTTAATTAATAATCGAAACCAGCATTCAATAGACCAAATGGAATCTCGCTACCCACTTTTAACTGCTATAAACATCAAAGTGGAATTTTTTTTCATCCAACAGTTAGTAGTAGCAAACACTACGACAAAAGCCTAATCTGAAGAGCTCTTGAAGTTTTGTACAAATTAACTAAGTCTTTTATCGTGACCTTATAATTACACAATTTTTAAAAGAAATCTAAAAGATTTTTTTCTTAAAAAAGTTTGTTGCGAACTACAAAAATCATAGTTCTGGTAAAGTTTCATGGCGAAATTTCAAATTTTCGCAATAAATAAAAAAAATGGTTTTTTTGCCATTTTTAATCAGTGTAAGTGTAATTTCTCTCACTCCTTAATTATTATAAAAGTATATTGTCTCTTTAGAAATAACAATTTTGCAATATTGTTACAATTACTTCTAACATGATACCTGTATTAAAATACACTGCCTGGAACTTTAGACAAGACTGTAAATACTCAGGTAACTCAGTGTTTCTTTTTCTTTTTATTAGACCACCAAATAAACCTACCCGGTTCGGGAGATTGGGGTGAGCTCCTGCGGTGATGAGAGCCATGACAACATTCTTGTGTCCAAAGAGACACGCAGCATGGAGAGCAGTCTCCCCATTTGGAAGCACTCCCAAATTCACCTCTCCTGAGTTCAACAGCTCCACAACTATGTCCAAGTGTCCCTTATGAGCTGCCTTGAATAATGGAGTAGCTCCATCCTAGAACCCACGTTTTTAATATTGATATCCAAATTATTAATATTGATAACAAAAACACAATACTAAGCTCTGTTACTAAATCTTAAGCCGCATATCGTTGAAATATCTATTTAAGCACTAGAATTTGTCCCACATTCAATTTACCAGACGTAGAAAATCAAGCATTTTAATGCCTGATGAATAAGTTAGTAAGTACTTAAGAGAGAAAAAATATCCGTCGGAGACTTTATGCTGTTTTTAATTCGAACCTTCAATGTATGAATTTGAAGAGAACTTGAAAAACGAATTTTAAAAAAATGGTACGAAATTCAAAAATTGTTGCGCTTGCTATTAAAAAAATCACTTGTCCCGCCACATAACCACTCAGGCTGTTGATTGTTGCAGGATTTGTTTGTATAACAGCGTACATAAGCGATAACATCATAAACTCTATAATTCGCGAGCCCGTATATTAAACTACCTGTCGCGTGACATCTGGCTGTGCCCCAGACATAAGCAACTTCTTAACAACTTCCAAGTGTCCCATTTGACACGCAATCCAGAGGGCTGTTGCTCCGTCCTAAAAACAATTGATCTAACAAACTCATGTCAAGGGAACTTCTCATGGGGTTTCAATATTATTCAATAAGTTATTACAATAAGTTTATCACAACAATTAGGCTAAGGGGGAAGTGAGTGAATTGGGAAAGGGGACAGATCGGTCAACTCAAGGTTAAAAACCGCCCTTCACAAGGTGAATTAATGCCTCCTCAAAAGTTTTGTTGAGTAGCATACTCAGAGACTAGTAAGGCACTCAGGTAGCTGCTCAGCCACTTAATGCCCTCCGGGTCAAGCGCATGAAAACAAACTAATGTCGAAAGAACTGCTCTCGAACGACAGGCGAGGCAATTTAATTCAGGGGCTGTAGCCTAGAAAAAATTTTCATTATTGGTGCAAAAACAGTTAACCACGCAGGGATTCGAACCATTGACGGTCCACGGTACTGCCCACCAGAAATACTGCCCCCTCGGCTATCAGGTCCTTCTTGTCGCTATGCTGCAATCGATTTTCTTTGACGGAGCAATAGAGATCACTCGATTTTATTTCGGAGTGACCGCAATAGAGATCACGCAAAAATGAAGAACGAACGCGTAAAGAAGTCACTTGAGAAGTAAAAGAATGTTCTAGAAGGAAAACGCAAAAACGGTCAAGCAAAAATATTACATAAAAAAGACCAACACGTTTACATAATTGCTACGAGCTTCGTTTGAGAGCAATTAAAAGACGAGATGACTAATATAATTGCTACAAACTTTGTTTCAGAACAATTTAAAACTAAAACTCTACCATAAAATTTTTATCTGATAAGTTGAACTGCCGCCTAATTATCTTGAAGACATTACGTATGCACAGAAATTTTATAAGTAGGTAAAGAGGTAAAGTGTAAAGAATTATCATAGTGACCCTTTCTGTGGCAGAGTGTTTCTACATTTTTAGTGGGTAGCAGTTTAAATTCAGAGATGGCAACTCGTTGCATCTCGTTCCTCTGCATCTCGTTGCGAAGCTAGTTGACTACTCCGCCATCGATACGATTCTGTTGCAGATAAGCATCATAGCGCTATTGTTCAAAAATTCCACGTTATCGAAACTTAAAACATACCCGGTAGATTGCCGGAAAATAGACGCCGTTGATTCCCATAACCAAGATTGGGATTGAAAGAAGAGAAAAACTAATGAAAAAAATGATTTTTGCACGGCAAAAATTTTGAAGTGCAAACTATTTTGATGTCATTTTTTAGCTGAAAATACTCCTGTTTCCTAGTGAGACACAGGGTCCAGTATCACTACCAATAAGCATTAGAGATGGTAACTAAGATCAAAGTTTGAGTAACGGGCATCAAAAATTGAGCTTTATGGGTTAATTCCGTTTCTATTTCTGATTTCGTTTTTTGATACTGACTCTGTTCATTTTGAATTGCTTTAAAGAGCAACTGCTGTCTTAAAAAACTTTTAGCAGAATGATAAGGGTAAAAATAGCCTAGAGAAGTCAAAAAGATTTCACGCAAAATGTTGAACAAGCTGTGAACTAAGGTAAAGCGAAAAAATTTTCGACGAAGTGAAAAGAAACATAGCAGGACAAGTCCTGACGTACAATTCAAAGCATTCTCATTAACTGAACGAAAAACTAGACCTAGAATGGACTATGAGTGAATTGGGAAAACCATTTGTTAAAAAATCAGATCAAAAAAATAAAGAAAAAAAATCAAAGTCAAAATGCCGCATGTGCACTAGAGAGAAAAAACAACGAGAGAAATAAAAATTTAATTTAGTTCCAAGAAAAAATTCGAAATTCATTCAGCAGAAGCCTTTTTATTAGAGACTTTTACTGCACGTATGAGTTCCGCTGACCTTAAACTAATTCAAACTAAACTTAAGTTTTAAAGTGCACAAGTCATTTTAATGAGTGAGGTAAGTCACGTATGATCAAAATCTAATAACGCAAAAGACCTTAAAACTTTTGCTAGAGAGTGAGGAATGACGTCACGCGCGAAAATGCCGTTAGTGAGCGGAAGAAGCATTCAGAACATTTTCAGCTTTGCTGTGTGAACAAAAGTAAAACGAAAAAGAGCGTCAGACGACGAAACAAAAAACATAGCAGGACAAGTCCTGGCGTATGATTCAAAGAATTTTCATTGACTAACACAAAAAAACTAGACCTAGAACGGACTATGAACTAATTGGGAAAACTACTTAAAAAACCGATCGGAAAAACTGTAAAAGCATGTGAACAAAAAACCAATAGCGAGAAAGCGGATTTTTGTTCAAACACCGTTTTCTCACTCTACTTTAAAATAAGAGCGAAAAAGTTTCACACCGCAAAACCACTCGCTTTTTCGCTCCACTTCCTGTTTAGGCGTGACCAAAATCATAACTCCAATTTGACTTCAAAAATTATGAAAATGTGTGGAAAGATCCCCATTACAATTCAAATTCTTAAAAAGCAAGCGCACCGCAATATAGCTCCGCTCGACTTACAGCTTTGCAGCTATAAAAAAGACAGCGCCCCAATACAATCCAAATTCTGGAATTGTAAAAAAAATAGGAGCGCTATAATAGCCAGTTGAGAAGCTGAGGTGGCTGCTAATAAACCCTTAACGGCCTGTAATCTATTCTTAAGAAAGAAAGAAAGAATAAATTTCTCCAAATATTAGACAGCAAATTAAATCAATTTAATTAAAACAATTACTTAATCATATAACATAACAACAAAACGTATCTCGGAGAGGACAGATAGACGGGGTTATTAAACCCACCTAGTATCTGCCCTGGCTAAAGTTAAATAGTTACAGTTAAATATTTAACATTCCATGACCAGGTCACCGGTGCCAACGCCTAGGCAAACAAACCTCAGAACGCTGTCATAGAGACATGAACAAGGAACAATGCTTAATCGGAAGAACGACTAACACTGTGTCTTTGCTAACGAGAGAGACGTTGATTCCTAGCTACTATGTATTAAATAAATAAAAAAAATTTTTTTTTCTGCAGTTCGATTTTCTTGGTCGATTTTCTATGTGTAGACTTCGTTATTTTGCAAAAATAATACCATTTTTGAAACAATTTTTGACTGGAGTTAATGGAAAAGAAAAGAGAAAAAAAAATTATTTAAAAATATAGGATACTAGCTCCTCATTATTCAGCAAGTAACTTTCTTTGAATTTATGATAAAATTGCGATATTTTTTGCCAATTTTCGTCTTCAATATTTTGTGCTAGAACTTCATTCTTTCTCAGTATGTTAAATAACCTTGCACAACGATATGAAATAGAGGATCGCTCAAACTGCTTTTTAAAGGAGGGAATTTTTAGGTAATTTTTGGTAGACCTTCTAGTGTTTCTGGTACTATGAACATATTCAAAGAGTTCATTTAGATAAGTTTCGCTATGCATCTTTTTCAATGATTTTAGGACAAATTTCAGCAGCTCATATAAATGAAACTCGAATACTGTTAGCAATTTATTAGAGATAAAAATGTCCCTGGAACTACATGACAATTTCCTGAAGTAAATGAATTTTAAAATTTTTTTCTGCAGATTGTAGATAGGTAAAAGCGACGAATAACTGCAACAGCCATATACCAAAATACCGTATTGAATTATTGGGTTAACATTGCTTCGGTAGTAATCAATTAACTGTTTACGGGGTACATAGTGACGCAGCTTACATATAATACCACACTGTTTTGAGAGTCTTTTCTTAATATATTCTATATGTGACTGAAAGCTTAACTTACTATCTACCAAGATTCCGAGATACTTACAAAGATTTCCAACTTCAATAAAAACATCATCAAACTTAAACACTGATTTGGAAGCACTATTTTTGTTCCCTATATTCATTTGTACGGTTTTTTCCATATTTAGTATTAACTTATTAGCAATCAACCAATTATTGATGTTCTGCAGATCTTCTTGCACTGAATTATTGTCTTTATTGATTGCGGTGAGGTTTGTATCATCCGCAAATAAAATAACATCAAGAGATTTGCAAACTGTTGGCAGATCATTGATATAAATGAGGAACAATAACGGACCCAAAATTGAGCCTTGTGGAACCCCACAAACTATGGAATTCCACGATGAACAGGCCCCATTAACAATAACCCGCTGCTGTCTCCCATTTAAGTATGATGTTATCCAAGTTAAAGCTGGGCCCCTTATACCAGTGTTTTCGATCTTTTTTAATAAGATATCGTGCTCAATGGTATCAAAAGCTTTTTTAAGATCAAGAAAAAAACTGATAACTTTTACATTTTGGCAATTCAATCTTATTTTTTCGACTAATTCAACAAGAGCGTCAATTGTACTGTGTTTGGCACGAAACCCAAATTGCTTATTGAAAAGCAAATTATGATGTTCCATGTAGGCATATATGCGAATGAACAAAGCACGTTCTATAATTTTACTCCAAACAATTAGAAGAGAAATTGGTCTGTAGTTATTTTCATCAAGTTTTGATCCATCCTTGTGAAGGGGAATTACTTTAGCCTTTTTCAGATCATCGGGAAACACTCCTTCTTCAAATGATTTATTGATTATCTGAGTTAGGTATGGAATCGTGATATTTGATGATAACTTTACTATGACATTAGAGATATCATCATCACCAGATGAAAATTTATTGTCTAGATTTTCAATGATTTCTTTTACCTCGTCAATGGTTATTGGTTTTAGATACATGGAGTGGTTAACTTCGTTCATCTCAGGTAAAGGAACATGTTTGATTTTTTCTTTCAACTTCGGACCAACATTAGTGAAGAATGTGTTAAACTGCTCAGCAATGTCAGCTCTGCTGGAATCAGTGCAACGTTCACTACATGAGTTGAGCGCCGGTACTTGCGAACTTTTGCGATTAGTTCCTTTTATATCATTGATTAACTTATATGTTTGCCTTGAGTCTCCCATACATGATTCAAATTTTTGTCTATAAAAATCTTTTTTAGCTTTTTTGACACATGTTTCAAACTTGTTGCGTAATAATTTGAATTTTGTCGCTGCCTCATTATTTTGCGGATTTTGTTTCATGTTTCGATGTGCTTTATTTTTTTTGAAGCGCAAGTTTTTAAGTGAGTTGGTAAACCACTTCGGTACCTTAGACTTTTTATCGGTCAAGCATTTCAGAGGAGCATACTTGTTAGTGGTTTCCAGGAAAATGTTGTTGAATTTAGTAAATAATTCATTGGTACTATCAGAATCTAAAAAAGGACATCGATTCCTTAGGCTCCAGTCTAAGTCAATTAAGTAGTTCGACAGTTGCTCTTGATTTTTTATAAAGCTTATGTCTCTAAACGGCAGATAGTTTTGTTCAGTATCAACATTAAGTGGCCACTTCATTAGGATAGGATAATGATCCGAGAAGTTTTCATGAGTTAGTACACTAAAATCAGAGCTGGCCAAATTTTGATATATAAAGTGGTCTAGACAAGTTGCGGAGTTAGAAGTTTCCCTTGTAGTTTCCAGATTGGCAAGCTCAAAATCATTAGAAGATATCGTACATAAATAATTAGATTGTAATTGGTTCTTTACATGAATGTCAATGTTAAAATCACCAGTTACAACGGTAGGGCAATTTAGGGACGTTAACTCATCCAAAAAATTATCCAATTTTTTGACGAATTTTAGTTTATTTGTTCTTGGTGGATTGTAGACAGTAGCCAATTTAAAGCTGTACTTTTTATACTCTAATGAGACAAGAAGGGTCTCTTCCATATCTGTTGAGTGTGTCTCTAACAAGGACATGGAATCCTGAATTTGTATCATCACACCTCCGCCATGTGTGTTTCTATTCTTAATTGCATAATTCTTATAGCCAGGAACCAATAAGGAATCGATGTCATCGTTATCAGTTAACCAAGTTTCGGTGAGACATATTACATTTGGTGGAGACTCAAGACTATGAACAAGTGCTTCCAAATCATTAAGATGTTTTTTTAACGACCGAACATTCACAGTTAATATAGACATAGTAGTTGGTATAATAGCACTAGGAGGGAGAAAGAAATTAGGATCCAGATTCTTGACTTTTTCTGATAAAAACTCGATTATCTTTAAAGCAGCTCTGTACAGTATAAAAGTCGTATCCCAACGCTTGACCACCATCATATAGGGAATTGATTTTATAAACTCTATTGTCACCTCCAGCTTTGACGTAGTGTAATGTTCCTTCTCTTGACCAAACTTTCTCGATGTTGTTGTCACTCCTCATTAAATTAAAAAACTTCAGTCTAGGCGCAGTCATGTCTTCAAAAATTCGAACGTTCTTCAAATGATTTATTGATTATCTGAGTTAGGTATGGAATCGTGATATTTGATGATAACTTTACTATGACATTAGAGATATCATCATCACCAGATGAAAATTTATTGTCTAGATTTTCAATGATTTCTTTTACCTCGTCAATGGTTATTGGTTTTAGATACATGGAGTGGTTAACTTCGTTCATCTCAGGTAAAGGAACATGTTTGATTTTTTCTTTCAACTTCGGACCAACATTAGTGAAGAATGTGTTAAACTGCTCAGCAATGTCAGCTCTGCTGGAATCAGTGCAACGTTCACTACATGAGTTGAGCGCCGGTACTTGCGAACTTTTGCGATTAGTTCCTTTTATATCATTGATTAACTTATATGTTTGCCTTGAGTCTCCCATACATGATTCAAATTTTTGTCTATAAAAATCTTTTTTAGCTTTTTTGACACATGTTTCAAACTTGTTGCGTAATAATTTGAATTTTGTCGCTGCCTCATTATTTTGCGGATTTTGTTTCATGTTTCGATGTGCTTTATTTTTTTTGAAGCGCAAGTTTTTAAGTGAGTTGGTAAACCACTTCGGTACCTTAGACTTTTTATCGGTCAAGCATTTCAGAGGAGCATACTTGTTAGTGGTTTGCAGGAAAATGTTGTTGAATTTAGTAAATAATTCATTGGTACTATCAGAATCTAAAAAAGGACATCGATTCCTTAGGCTCCAGTCTAAGTCAATTAAGTAGTTCGACAGTTGCTCTTGATTTTTTATAAAGCTTATGTCTCTAAACGGCAGATAGTTTTGTTCAGTATCAACATTAAGTGGCCACTTCATTAGGATAGGATAATGATCCGAGAAGTTTTCATGAGTTAGTACACTAAAATCAGAGCTGGCCAAATTTTGATATATAAAGTGGTCTAGACAAGTTGCGGAGTTAGAAGTTTCCCTTGTAGTTTCCAGATTGGCAAGCTCAAAATCATTAGAAGATATCGTACATAAATAATTAGATTGTAATTGGTTCTTTACATGAATGTCAATGTTAAAATCACCAGTTACAACGGTAGGGCAATTTAGGGACGTTAACTCATCCAAAAAATTATCCAATTTTTCGACGAATTTTAGTTTATTTGTTCTTGGTGGATTGTAGACAGTAGCCAATTTAAAGCTGTACTTTTTATACTCTAATGAGACAAGAAGGGTCTCTTCCATATCTGTTGAGTGTGTCTCTAACAAGGACATGGAATCCTGAATTTGTATCATCACACCTCCGCCATGTGTGTTTCTATTCTTAATTGCATAATTCTTATAGCCAGGAACCAATAAGGAATCGATGTCATCGTTATCAGTTAACCGAGTTTCGGTGAGACATATTACATTTGGTGGAGACTCAAGACTATGAACAAGTGCTTCCAAATCATTAAGATGTTTTTTTAACGACCGAACATTCACAGTTAATATAGACATAGTAGTTGGTATAATAGCACTAGGAGGGAGAAAGAAATTAGGATCCAGATTCTTGACTTTTTCTGATAAAAACTCGATTATCTTTAAAGCAGCTCTGTACAGTATAAAAGTCGTATCCCAACGCTTGACCACCATCATATAGGGAATTGATTTTATAAACTCTATTGTCACCTCCAGCTTTGACGTAGTGTAATGTTCCTTCTCTTGACCAAACTTTCTCGATGTTGTTGTCACTCCTCATTAAATTAAAAAACTTCAGTCTAGGCGCAGTCATGTCTTCAAAAATTCGAACGTTCTTCAGTTTGTCGAAATTTTCCAGATTTTTCTTGTTTCTTAATAAATTTACCTTTGCAACTCTCCGGGAGAAACGAACAATCAGAGGACGTGGACCTGGCTTCTTAGTCGGCACTGGATGAGCAATTGAGATATCGTTTGGACTAACCTCAGCATCAAGTAAACTAGTAAGATCAACAACTCTGTCCATAACATCTGCAGAACTTTCAGGCAAACCAATTATTCGCACATTCTCTCGTCTGTTGTACGATTCCAGCATTTCACTTTCACATTTAGCTTTCAGGTCACTTCTTTCTTCGGCGTAAAAAACTGTTTCTTTAAATTCCCTCGTGATGTCTTCTCTCAAACTTTTAAGGCTCTCATCAACGGCGGCTTTGATTTTCGTAGTCAGTTGATCTTGAATCGTTTTGATAATATCGGGCATTGACGAAGCTACTGCTGCTTGAATTGCTTCTTGAACCGTTTTAGTAAGGTCACTTTCATTGTCTTCCGGGCTCAATGCACTACATAGACGCTTGTTGTCTGCTTTTGCGAGAGGTGTTTGATCGTGGTATCTTAGATCTGGCATCTTTTGTGCGTCTTTACTCGGTGAAATAGTTATGTGTTGTGCGTCTTCACTCTGAGAAGTAGTCATGTTCGTTCTCTGAAACTATTTAATAAGTTTATCACAACAATTCTTCGATAACGAAATGATGCAGCTCCCAAATCTTACATCCATTTTGATCGCGTTTCTAAGCAATGTAGCTAGTTAGTTGTGAAAATTCCAAGATTTTGTTTAAAAGTTAAATTATATAAAAACAGCCATTAACTTACATTTCTTTTTGCATCAACTTCGGCGCCTTTCGAAATTAACAATGATACAATTCTTAAGTTTCCAGCTTGCGCGGCTAGAAACAAGGATGATGCCCCATCATTTAATCGACTGTTCGTATCACAGCCTCGCTCCAACAGAATTTGCACAATCTGAAACATTGACAAATGCTCTAATAGCCGATAAGAGTTATGGAGCCTGTGACTAAAAATAGCATGACTCTAGCGTTCTGATTCCTGAGTTTTTTTTACAACTAATCAATTTGGTCCACTTAATTTTTAAAATTAGATTGCTAATTTCGAGGAATCAGAGAAGCTATAAATGACAAACAGACATGACAGAGAAGGAGAACAGTTCAGGTCACCAATTTTCATTGGACAGATTGCTTTAGATAGCTTACCACTCTCCGCAAACGAGCTGCTGTAAAATAGATTACAGATTAAACCAGAACAACCACTTCATTTTTCAAAATTTGGGGAATAAAGAACAATGCAGTCTTACATTAAAGTTGTCGCATTGACACGCCACAAGCAATGGTGTTCCACCGTCGAAGCTGGAAAGATCGATTGTAGCCTTGTAGTCCAAAAGCAATGAGACAATTTCTTCGTGACCTCCCTGGGCTGCAAAAAATAACGCGCTTGTTCCAGTCTGAAATGAGAAAATTGTCAGTCTTCAACATGTTTGAACAATAATATCGAATACTCACCTGTCTTCGAATGTTGGGATTGGCCCCTTTCATTAGAAGTTGTCGTGCTAAATCCACGTGTCCATGACCACAGGTCACAATCAGAGCCGTCGTTCCTTCCTACTCAAAAATAAATCGAAGGTAAAAAAATCCTCTGGATGAATAATGGCTGGATAGGGTTCTCCCAGCTCTATATCTACATCAATTCAACTCATGTGCTGTAATATTTCAAGAAAATGCGCTTTATAAGCACATTATCAATTGCTCTGGAAGGTCATGCAACTATTAAACTAGGGCGCACACGGCAAATTGGGTGTCAATAGCTAAAAATGGTGGGATCTTTTCCGTTTGCGCCCCCCCCCCCAGCTTAGTGGGCGCGTATTATTTGCACCCCCCAGACGCACGTGCGATATTTTTACATAATGATTTACTATGTAATGGCACGTGCTCTGTAACTGGGGGGAGCATAACGTATTGGGGGGCACAAACGGAAAAGATCCAATGGTGATAGATTTTAAGACTATAATCAAATTTCTAAACAGCAACTGCGAAGCACTTACCTTATCTCGCGCGTCAATTAATGTAGCATTCGATTCCAGCAGCGAGCGAACTGTCTCAAAATCATTATTTTGAGCACTAATTAGCAATTTGAGAATTTGATTTTCCTGGAAAAAATACAACTCTTAGATCTATTGTACATAAAAATGAACTGCAATTAGCTGAAAAATACAATTTACCAGAGACTCGTCCATATTATCAATTTGTCATCAATGGCATCACAATCTCAAAATCAAACTCCAGGAAATGTGGGCTCTCTTAAGGTAATTATGTAAGGGAAAGCCCGGGTCTTTCCCATTATAGCCCCCCATTTTGGTATACTTGCCATGATAGGGGGGCTATAGGATATCTGGCCACTCAGCTGGGGGAGGGGGCTATAATGTGCCCCCGAAAGTCCTCTCCTTACTAAGAGAAAGCCTTCAATTAGATACTTGTTGTGATAAACTTATTAAATAGAAATATTTAATAAGTTTATTAAGTGTAATATCAGAGTATTTTGAATTTCTACTTCTGAATGGTCTTCATTTTGGGTGCCATCTCTTTACGAAACGCCATTGACGCTGCTCCCTACGGGCTGCAGACGTTCCTGCGACGATTCTGATTCGCAGTCCCTGTACTCAGCCTCAACCCCTGGTCACGAAAGACTGCAATATCTTCTGCAAAAAAAAACGTTATCCAAAAAGTTCAACATTGTTATCAGGCACGATACAGAGACATTGTTATTAGCCTAATTGTTGTGATAAACTTATTATATAGTCTCCAAGTGCACCCGGAGGCTATTTAATTCTGGTTCAGCTCTTGATTTTTGTTATTTACTGTGGTATCAGAGGCCGGACTATGTTTGGGTAGCCCCAGTTACCGAGGATTTCAGATTCCGGCGGAAGATATTATAAGAGAATTATCTACGATTCCATATTTGGCATCAAGCATTTGGCGAGAGCGTTCTCCGCATCTGCTTGATTGCTTTGCTACATTACTTGTCAAACCATAAGAAGCCTCAGACAGGTTTCACTGGTATCTGACTTTTCCAAAAGCTTCGTCTGTACCTCGCTTAGACAGGTGAAGACTGTCAATATTCTCGAATAAATAGTTTCAAATTCGTTATGCCTGACGATCAATCGAAAGCGAGGTCAACTTCATCATCAAGTGTCGGTGGTAAGGATTAGTAATCCAGTGAGAACGAGCTGCTGTCGGAGGATACTGAGAAGTTTCTAGGCTTGACGGGGAAGCTGACCAAGGAGTGGCTTCTGTTTCTTCTCAAGGACACAGTGAAACACTTGAAACAATCTAAATTATCGAATTCTCTTTTTTCTTCCATCGATTCTATATTGGATGAGGTCCTGTTTGAGATCTTCTTCGCCCAATCAAAACAATTACAATTCGACTTTCACTTCGTCCTCCAGCTTGAGTGATTTTGTTAAAAAGTCATTGGATGAACACGACTACGAGGTTGCTGCATCGCAAACTGTCGTGCTTTACAACGTGAAAGAAGGAATTCTTGACATTGCAACAGATAATGAACTCCATACAAATTTCCCCTATTATTGTGGTCAACTCTTCCAGACTTGATAAAAAGAGACCCGATCCCACAGCTAAACCGCGGCCGATTGATATTAAACTGAATTCTGTTTACGCCAAACGACTCTTGATGGAAAACGCCTATAAGTTGAAAGGCACTGGCGTGTTCGTGAAACCAAAGGTAAATTGGCGTGACCGACAAAAGCAGAAAGCACTTCTTGGACTTAGATATAACCTAATCAATAATAGCTTGGCTCGAAACCTTATGCGTATCCGTAACTTGCAAATCTTCTATGATGGGAAATTACTTAATGACTTTCTCCCGATGAATAACTTAGTTCTCTTGCTAGCCATATATATTCCAAGGCTGATTGGCTAATTAGCTCCAACATGCTCTTGTTTAATATTCGTGGAATGATTACTCATGACAAACTTGTAGATTTAGTCTGCTTGTGAGATTTTTTATCAAACTGATATTGCACTAATTACTGAAACATGGTTATCTCCACTATTCGATGACTATTTTTGTTCCCTGTTTGTTGGTTTCATAGTTTTATCTAGAAAAGATCGTGAAAATTCACCCCATGGAGGTATCATTGTCGTCTGTCAAAAAAATTGTGAAATAAATTTTCTCGACCTTCATTTTGGTTTAGATTATGATTTTGCGACTCCTTTTCTTATGAGAAAAAATTCAACCAGGATTGCTAATTTCATTCTTTGTTATCTACCCCCAGTCTAAAGCCCGTACAATATTCCGTTCGATTCTTTTAAAGAGATTTGTTATAAGACCTTAAAACAAGCTACCATATGTAAACTACTGATGTGTTTACACTTACCGTATCTATTATGGGTGATTTTAATTTTCCTAACACTGACTGGTCTACAAGTTATGGTCCAACCTGACGTGAAATGGTTTCTAGTCACTGATTTGGTTCACTGGGCCTCAGTGCTCATATTACTTCTGGAAAAACACATATTCATGGAGATATACTTGACAACATCCCTTCAAATGATGACAATATTGATAGGTTATCGATTATGGACAAAACAGGTCTGAGTAATCATCTGCATATTCCTTTGAATTACAACAATGTCTTGAACAAATCATGCGAAGTGGAGTTTTTCCAGTATTCTTTCTCCAATAATCAGCATCATATCAAATTCGGAAAAAATTGGAGATCCTTCAGCTTTAATAATAACCCGTGTGTTGAGAATGTTGATGAATTTTATTCCTTTTTGTTATAAGGTATTGACACCTGTTTTCCTAGGAAGCGTAAGATACGGATTGTCTCACTTTTTTAATATAGCTCACATGCGATCGAAAAGTGTTCGAAAAGTCCCTCGCGTCTGAATCTGCAGCAACTTAAGTCTCCTGAGGAAGATTGCACTCAATCATTAAAACTCGATGAAATTGTCTTCGTCAATAGATCATTAACTTCAACTACAAACCAATGTTTTTCTTTTTAACAGCTTGAAGGATTCCCCAATTTCTAATCACATGTTTTTCAAAAGTGAAACAATTGACGATAATGAAGTACCCAAATTTCTCAATAATTTCTTTGAATCAAATTTCAATGACAAAGTCTATGATGTCGACACCACATTTTTTGGTGATAACATAAAGTTAGCACACGTTCTCTCATCTTTTTTCGTTGAATCGATTATAAAAGATATCTTAAAATAAACGAATCTTCCACTTTGACCCACGACGGTTTCCCAACAAAACTTCTGAAGAGTATAACTTATTTATTTGGTTCATTGTTGTATCCTTTGTTCTGTTCAGTTATATTATGCCGTACGTTTCCGGTAATATGAAAGATTGCTAGTATCACTCCGCTCTTCAAAGGTGGTTCTCAAAATAATATCACATTTTATCGGCCAATCAGCCTACTTCCAAAAGTAACCCTGCTATTTGAAAGAATTATTTTCAATTAACCATATTCATGCTTGAGAAAGGAGCTTCACCCACAGCAATTTGGCTTCCAGTCGCAAAAAGGAGCACTCTTGCAACTTTTGGATTACCTCGAAAAAGTTTTTAGCTGTAAATATCAATAGTAGTTTGCGTTTTATACTGACTATGAGAAGGCCTTTGATAAGGTCCCACACACTATCTTGGTTAAAAAACTTCGCCGCTTTAAGCTTGACGGAGATTTTTGCTCACTTTTGGAGTCTTACCTTTGCAACAGGTATCATTTTACACAAATCAACAGATCGAAGCCGAAACTTCTTCCATGTCTTAGCGGTTTACCGCAGGGCTCCGTACTGGGTCCCTTTTTGTTTTTGATTTTCGTGAACGATTTACCGAGCATTTTTTTGATTGCATGGTTTGGTTGTTCGCAGATGACCTTAAAATGCTTTTCACCAGCCTGAATTTCCATGACAATCTTTGGCGCCTTTAATCTGGGAATATCTGCAACGGAATGATTGCAAATGCATGTAAGACTAAATGTTTGCACTTTAATGGCTCAGCTAAGATTTCTACGACACAACATGAAGTACTCAAAAATTTCTCTTCACACAAGGATCTGGATGTATACATCAGTAATGATCTCAAATGGTGTTTCCACGTTACTTCTAAATTCTGTAAAGCTCGACAATGTTTCTTCAGTCTGAAAGCAAAAATACCTTTCAATACTCCGCCTCATGTCAAGCTCCAACTTTACCTGGCCTTGTCTTCTCCGTACTTTTATATGGGCTTCTTGCGTGTTATCCCGTTGTACCTATGCCTAAAAATTTGAGAATTTCCAGCGTTCCTGCTTTTTATGGATATTTGGACAAAAATTATCTTACCTGAAGCAATTTAAAGACAACAATTTTCTGCCACTCTGCTATCAACTCGAATATATTACTTTCCCTTTTCTGTCGCAACTGATGGTAGATATGTACATCTATGATCCCTCAGAGTATATAGTATTTCAGGAGCCTTCCCGGTGTTTGCGCGGATTATCCACAAGTGTCCTGCAACTAAAGAACCACCATGAAAACGCTAGCATCTCATTCTTCTGTCGTTCAGTATTAATTGCCAACTATTTGTTCAGAAACAAAATTTGACAGTTACAACAAGAACGCTCTGGAGAGCTACCTCATGCGAAAAACATTCGATTGAGAAATAACATTTACATTCTTTATTTGCTCTGTCTCTAACTCATCCAAACTAATCAAGAGTATAAGCTAAAACAATAAAGGTTCTCAAAAGAGAAAAAAGGTTCCTCTCTCTCTCTCTCTAACAATACTCACACCAAACATCCATCGAATAATGTCGCATTGACAAATTGTTGAGTCTCATCGAACAACTAAAGCACCAACTAGCTGCTATAGTATACACCGCGAGATCCTCGGCTCCTAACATACTGGAACAACTAAGGAATTTTCAAGCAAAGACCATCGACATCAGGAACCGTTTGCTTTCCACTTGAAAAAAGAGGGATACTTCTATTGTTGATATTGGGATACTTCTCTTGTTGATAGAGATACTCACTTGGAATTGAAATTGCTTTCAGCCGTCATGAATAACTCGAAAGATCCTCTTTGCTTAGCACAGAGGAAGAGTGGTTATCGGAAACGCCCATCTTCCAAGAATAGAGAGAAAACAAAAGTAGAACGTCAGTCAACGAAGACTTGAGGTTAGTTCATTGTTTTGTTCTTTGTTAGGGTTTTCTGCCTACTTGAGACTTAAGTGTATCGAGGGCAACGAGATCTCGACTTAACTTTGAAATGCATCCTAGATCCAACTCCAATAGGAACCCATTGTTGTGATAAAGCCTAATCCTAATTCCTTAGCCTAACTCCCCAGCCTATTAAAGCCTAATTCCTCAGCCTAATTGTTGTGATAGACTTATTAAATAGAATGTGTATGGTCAGATCAAAAAGAGCAGGGACTTGAACAAAACATATCCCCCGGTGCCAGCATTGTTTCCACAGGATTATTTTCCAAAGGCCGTCGTTCGTAGCTGGATGGGCACTTTTTTGCTGTATATTCCCAGATGCGACTTAACCCGTCGTTGCCAGTATTGGTTCCATGTGTTACTTATTAAATACAATCGTTTGTTAGCTTGCCGTCGGTGCCAGTATCGGTTCCATAGGCTAACCTATCATGACAAAATGGACCTGGATTTGTTGAAAACAATTGATCCACCACATTTCATACAGCGTACAATGCAGTCTATGCCATTAGTGGTCCCACTTTAGATGCACGCAGCTGAGCAAAGACATCAAAGTAAAGACGAACCCATGGATTTGCAATGGTTGTTGTTTTCGGCCCATGACTTCCCGGGTAAGCGTAGTTAGTCGTTGTGATGGTTCCCAGAACTTTGTTCCAGACGCTACCAGTCAGATGTGCCGGGTAACAGAATCTGACATAGCGGTGGACTTATGCCCAAATTTTTCTCAAACGATCAAATATTCTACAAAAAATGACACAGAAGCCGCTCCGGAAGGCGACAGACAAAGCCAAAACTTCTGTAACAATTGTCCGACCTCCGCTTGTGACAAGCTCTCCAATATCTGCTTCAGCCATGGAATCAAATCAAACAAAAACAAAATGAACTCCTTAATGAGGCAAAAACCCTCTAAGCTCGGAAGAGCAGTGGAGCAGAACGCCAGTGACAACCCCTCAAGAGTTTTACCGAATTCATGAAAGACGGAAAAACAGGGAATGCCTTCATGAAAAATTGGGAAGGCAAAGTTTTGTCACTAAAGGACAAAATCGGAAAGAAAACTGTTGCAGAAATTCTGGCCGAAAGACACCCCGAAGGCCGGCCGATAAACCCTTCATACCTTGTCAGCCCCGAGAAATTAATCTCTTGCCCTTTCACAACTCAATTTTTGCCATAATCGATGAGAGTGCAATTGAATGAGCAGCAATTGAATCAAAATACAAAAGGGTCACATGGACCCTCTGGTCTGGACTCTTGTCAATTGAGAAGACATCTGAACTCATTCGACAAGGCCTCAATCAACCTCCGGATAACAGTGGCAAAACTAGCCTAAAGAATAGCGACTGAAGCATTGCCAGTACTCCATTAGAAGCGCACAACAACAGCAGATTGATCCCACTTGACGAATGTCTAGTCGTACGACCAATCGGGTCGGGGAAGTTCTGCGCCGAATTGTTGGGCGATGCATCTCAATTTGTCTAGACGCAGAGGTCCAGAAAACTGCAGTCAACATTCAGCTCTGCACTGGGCAGACCACAGGAATCAAAAATGCAATCCACTCTCTGCGCAGAGAATTCGAAAATAAGAAATGTGAACCTATTTTACAGATAGGTGCTAATATCACTAATGCTTTGATTCTACTAAACAGAACAACCGCCCAAGAAAAAATTCGCAGAATCTGCCATTCTCTCCACATACCTCTTACAAACTCCTACCAGACACCAAGCCAATGTTTTGTTGACAAAAAGTCATCTTATCTTGCGAAGGTTGCACTCAAGGAGACCACTAGCCATGCTAATGTACGGGATTGCAATAAAGCCTCTTCTCCTGAAACTGCAGACGCCAAGAATCGTACAAAAGTGGTACGCTGACAACGGCAACGCAGCCGAGACAATCAAGCAACTGCACGAACGCTTCAAGAATCTTTCCAATCAGGGGCCTAGCTTTGGCTATCAAGTAAACGCGCCAAATTGCCAGCTAATTGTCAAACCATCAACAAAACAAAAGGCTGAAAAACTTTTTGCAAACACCAATGTACAAATTCTCAGTAGTACGAGAGCTCTCGGATCAATTATTGGCAGTGACGAGGATATGCAGGTGTTTTTGAAACACAAAAATCAACGACTACACAAAATTAACTCAAAAATTCTCAAACTTTGGAGGTCATCACCCCACGCAGCCTACAAATTCTACGTCAAAGGACTTCAAAAGAAAATGAATTTTCTGTCTAGAACCCCACATAAAACAACAGATTGTCTTCGCCATGCTGAAGAAACTATTAGCAACCAGCTCATCCCAGTCTTGAAGAACAGAGAAGTCCAGATGAGATAACAAGACGGTTACTCTCCCTCCTCGTCAATAACGATGGGCTGGCGATCAATCAACCAGATGATTACAGTAGAAACTATCAGGACTCCCAGAATTTTTAGCACCACTCGACGACCCATCGTCCAAACTCATAGTTCTGGAGAAAGACGGAATGAAGAAAGAGGTCCACGTAGAGCGCCTGAAGACAGCTACGCGGAAACAAAACTAAATTATTGACGCGACAAATCCGACCTCTCATACGCCCTGAAACTTGAAAGAGAAAGGAACCTCCTCCTGGCTAAACGCTTTGCCAATAAAACGCACGGACTCTGGCTCACAAAATCGGAATTCCGCGAAACTCTCTGTATCCACTACGGCTGGGATTTCAAAAATGTGTCATCAACATGTGCCTGTGGATCACATTTCGTACTGTCCCACGTCCTACACGGCTCCAAAGGAGGATACCCAATTATTAGACACAATGAATTACGTGATTTCTTCGTTAATTTGATGAAGAAACTCGGCCACGACCTCGAAGTCGAACCACACTTGCAGCCTCTTGACAACAAAACTTATTCAAATTTTACTTTCACCGAAGATGAAGAAAGACTCAACATCTCCGCCAAAGGAGTCTGCGGCAGTTGTTTTGAGCGCTCTTTTCATTTGATGTAAAGATCTTCAACCCCTATCCTCCCAAAAACAGAATTAAAGACACCAAAGATTCGTATTTACAACATGAAAATTTAAAACGCCTTAAATATCAAGACAGAATTGTGGACATTGAACATAGATCTTTTTCACCGTTCATATTTGCCACCACAATTGGAGTCAGCCCCATCACACACAAAGTCATCAGACGCATTGCTTCTCTCAATGCCCAAAAATCAATTGAACGATGCCCAGAAGTCATTAATTTTATATGTACATGTGTCAGGTTCAGTCTTCTAAAGAGCACTATTTTATGCATTTGTGGAGGTAGAGGTCAAAATTCCAAAACACCAAATGACATCAGCATAGAAATTTGCAACGTAGCAGTCAGATACTAGTTATCTCAAATTTTTAATATATTGCAACCATATGACCTCTAATGACAGATAGTCTTCACATTCAATGCCAAAACGACCTCTAATTAACATCATGTTGACCTCCAAAGAATGAAGTCAAGCTGCATCATCGAAAACCCTATCATAGACAACTATTTTTTTCATGGCTGGTGCCGCTGCGTGCACATTAAAATTCTTTTCATTTGCTTTTGATCTTCGTCACAACCAACCGTCTCGCATTCATTGCCATTCAGTTTGCTCTTTCTATTTCGATCATGTTATTTTGGAATTTGTTAACCATTACGACATTTATAATTCAAGTCTTTCCTCAGTTGGGACCCATGCAGTCATTGCGCCTTGCAGTTCAAAGACGATGGACATGGAGCTCTGCAATGCCATAGGTGTGACTTCTGGTTCCACCTAAAATTTACTTTTGTTCTGGCAGCCCTGTTAACTCACTTGATAAAAGTTCGAGAATTGGTTTAGCTTTGTGAGTCTTGTGAATGTCCAGCTAAAGAAGTACTCTCCATGTCATCTCCCATCACGAGTTGAAGAAGAATTTTCTATCTGTTAACGAGATCAAACGTGAACTAACAGAGATAAAGGCCTTGGTCAATTGGTCTTCATCAAAGGTCAACAACATCAAGGTTGAATTTTCGAAACCGAAGCTTAGCCCACCCGAACCACCTGCAATGACACCAAAACTTCTCAAAAACTCCATTTCCGACCACTCAATACTAATGATTGGGATTGACGAACGTGAACCAACTTTGAAGGCTTCCGAAAGACTAGAAAAAGACCTTTCTGCAGCAAAAATTTTGATTGAAAATTAGACCGTCTATTTGCTCCATCCAAGACGTCCACCGAATTGGCAAGTTCACTCCCGATAATAAGCCCAGACCAGTAGTAGTGTAGTAACTTTCCAAAGTCAATGCGACAAAGGGATTGCCCTGTCGAAGTCTTATATGCTGAACAAAACCAAGTTCTTTCTGAAACCAACGCTAACTCCGGAAAAATGAGTCCTGGAGAAACAACTGCTCATTTTGCGTTTCAGGCGATCAAATCTAGGCATCCTCAAACCCGATATGAAAATGTTGAAAGTGAAAGTTTTTCATGAGAAAACGGTTTTGGACCACTTCAAAGCCCCGGATCTTCTAGCAAAGGAAATTAAAGAAAATTGACTAGCTAATGATTTTTACGTTTGTTTTCTTCTTCTGAACTGTCGAGGAATGCTATTGCTAGAAAAATGTGCTTACCTCGCAGCCCTCCTGCCTAAACACCAACCACACTGCTTTTCACGCCGAGACATGGCTAGATTCACCGCTTGAAAACAGTGAATTGACAGCTGGGGGATCGTTTACAGTTATTTGAAGACATAAGGTTGACATGGTGGGAGTCTGATTTTGCAGAACACCTCCAACACATCAAGTGCGGAATTTTTTGGCAATCCTGTCATAAGCAACGTCGATTTTTGTACCTCAGCCTTGATCAAAGTTGACGATAGTCTGGTCTTCCTCGTTGTGTTCTACCTGTGCCCACAAGGTACCCAATATGGGGCCACAACTACATCTTTAGCTAGCGTACTAAATCATGGCTCAAAGTTTTTGCTGAGTTTTAATGAAAATATTGCATTTGAATACCGCCAAATATGCCTTCTTGTTTATTTTAAAATTCCGAAAACTGATTGGTTGACAATCAGCTCTTCATCTGCAAGAAAAACTCGCTTTTAAACATCTTAGATGACTTTGAAATGTGCTCAATTATTCTCAGCTCTACGCACAACCGTGGGTGCTCACTCGAGAACGTTCTCGTCCTCTAATGTATCACCGAGTGTTTTGACTGCCACGTGCTCCCACTCACACCGTTCGTAGATCATGCTCCTATTTTGGCAAACATATATAGACAAAATCCTGGGCTTCCTCTATAAGAATGCGAAAATATGCGTTTAATGAGCCAGGTATTGTCACTTTTTGCTCACTACGGCAAAAAAAAACACCTTCATCAACTGTCCTTCTGCGGACACGGTTGCCGGTTTCTACCACCATCTACGTCTTAGTGTCAAACATTAGTTTCGGAGCGTAACCAGAAAAAGCGCTTCCCTGCCAACCTATTACTAATCCGATACTGTGCATACTTTGAGTATACTGGCAACTAGCAAGAGAAAGTATCATTCTCGTCACTGTGTCGTGCGTAACCTTGAGGACACCCTTGGGAAATCTTTGGAACTGGACAAAGTGCTCTACATATCTGGGGAGGCTACTTCCAACCTGGCTTCTTGCTTCAAACTCATCGAAAACTTCAAGTAAAAAATCTTCCCCGTCCAATGTTTTCGGGTGCATTGAAACGCGGTTCATGGATTGACGTTACAAATGCTTTCAATGATTTCTTTGCTTCGAATTTCAACACGAACTCGTACGAAAAAAGGATACCAGATGACAGCCAAAGTTTTATTTTCTTCCATGATTTCTGTGGTTCAATTAGCGACTCTCATATTCTTCAAGTATTTCTAAACAGCACCGCTTGCACTTATGAGACCCATGAGGAGTTCCCGAATGGACTTTTGAAGAAATGCTCTGGTCTTTTTGCAACATGGTTCCGGATTGTCTTCAATTGGGTAACCCTGAACTGCCAATTCCGCGAAATACAGAAGTATTCATTTATTAAACCTATTCACAATGGAGCTTGCCGGAAAGACATCATCAATTACCGTCCAATTAGTCTGCTGCTAATGATCTCATTGATATTCGAAAAGTTAATCACAAGTTTCTTATTTATCTACTCAAGAATAAAATTTATCCGAGACAGTAAGGTTTCCAGTCTAACAAATCTACGATTTGTCAGCTCCTAGATTACGTCAGCTACCTCCACCTCAAAAAAGGAGACAAACTATTCTCAATATATTTCGATTACAAGAAAGCCTTCAATCGTATGCCACATTCCGTTCTACTTGTAAAACTCCGAAAAATTAGTCTGGACCGGAATTTTGTTTCCTTCTTCAAAAGTTACCTCCTCCAAGCAGTACTGTGGTCTGCCAATTGTTCATTTTATTGAACCAAAGGAAGGTATTGTGCAACTTCTGTGATAATGTTGAAGTATTATCTCTTGGTGCGACGAGAAGACGGAGAAACAGGTTCAAACTAAAATGAAAAAGCGCCCATAGATTTTTCTACGGGTCCATCAATATGATCAATTGTTTCTATCGTAACGGGATAATTGACGATGACAACTTCAAAATCAACAAGATTTTTGAACAATTTGAATCAATCATTCCATGTTTCAATCCCTGATTTCGATGCTCATGGTTTGTTTGTTGCAATGGCCCCACTTGTACGAGCTTTGTAACTTTTGAATAGTAGAAATGCATTTCAATGATTCTTTTTTATCGGCCCTTGATCGGGAATTAGGTCTTTTTTCTCTCTCTCTAGAAGAAATTATTTTTTTTGATGAAGACACATTTTAAACAAGAAACAACTTATATTTAAACCTTCAGAGAGGACCCTCGTTAAGCGTAAAACTATGCTTGGACGATCCAGAGAATGTTTTCAGGAACAATGAAACTCGGTTCATGGATTGACGTTGCAAATGCTGTCAATGATTTTTTTGCTTCAAATTTCAACACGAACTCGTACAAAAAAAGGATACCATATGACAGCCAAAGTCTTGTTTTCTTCCACAACTTCTGCGGTTCATTTAGTGATTCTGATATTCTTCAAGTAATCCTAAACAGCACCGCTGGCACTTATGAGACCCATGATGACTTCCCGAATGGACTTTTGAAGAAAAGCTCTTGTGTTTTTGCAGCTTTGTTCCGGATCGTCTTCAGTTGGGTAATCCTGAATTGCCAACTACTCAAAATACAGAATTATTCGTTTATTAAACCTGTTCACAAAGGAGCTGGCCGGAATCACATCACCAATCACCGTCCCATTAGTCTGCTGCTAATGATCTAATTGATATTCGAAAATTTACTCACAGGTTTCTTATTGATCAACTCAAGAATAAAATTTATCCGAGACAGTATGGTTTCCAGTTTAAGAAATCTACAATTTGTCCGCTCCTAGAATACGTCAACTACCTCCATGTCAACAGGGGACACATACTATTCTCAATATATTTCGGTTACTAGAAAGCCTTCGATCTTATGCCACATTCCATTCTACTAGTGTAACTCCGCAAAACTCGTCTGGACTCGAATTTTGTTTTCCTCTTTAAAAATTACCTCCTCCGAAGATTTCAAGCAGTACTGGGTTTTGCCAACTGTTCATTTTCTTGGACCAAAGGAAGGTACTGTGCGACTTCTGTGATAACGTTGAAGTATTATCTCTTAGCACGACGAGAAGACTAAGAAACAAGTTCAAACTCAAACGTAAAAGAGCCACTGGATCTTTCTACGAACGGTCCATCAATATGATCAATTTTTTCTATGGTAATGGGATAATCAATGATGACAACTTCAAGATGAACAGGATTGTTGAACAATTTGAATCAATCATTCCATGTTTAAATCCCTGTTTTTGATGCTCGTGGTTTGTTTGTTGCAATGGCCCCACTTGTACGAGCTTTGTTAAACTTGAGTAGTAGAAATGAATTTCAATGATTCCTATTTATTGGCCCTTAATCTGGAATTAGGTCTGTTTTTGTCTCTCTCTCTAGAAGAAGTTATTTTCTTTGATGATGACACATTACAAAAAAGAAACAACTTCCATTTAAACCATCAGAGAGGACCCTCGTTAAGTGTAAACCTATGCTTGGACGACCCAGAGAATGTTTTCAAGTACATTGAAATTCGGTACATGGATTGATGTTGCAAATGCTTTCAATGATTTCTTTGCTTCGAATTTCAACAGGTACTCGTACGAAAGAAGGATAACAGATGACAGCCAAAGTCTTGTTTTCTTCCACGACTTCTGTGGTTCATTTAGCGACTCTGATACTCTTCGAGTAATTCTAACCAGCACACCTTGCACTTATGAGACCCATGATGACTTCCCGAATGGACTTTTGAGGAAAAGCTCTGGTCTTTTTGCAACATTGTTCCGGATCGTCTTCAATTTGGTAATCCTGAACTGCCAATTCCCTGCAATACAGAAGTATTAATTTATTAAACCTGTTCAGAAAGGAGCTTGCCGGAAAGACATCATCAATTACCGTCCAATTAGTCTGCTGCTAATGATCTCATTGATATTCGAAAAGTTAATCACAAGTTTCTTATTTATCTACTCAAGAATAAAATTTATCCGAGACAGTAAGGTTTCCAGTCTAAGAAATCTACGATTTGTCAGCTCCTGGAATACGTCAACTACCTCCATGTCAACAAGGGAGACATATTATTCTCATTATATTTCGATTACGAGAAATCCTTCGATCGTATGCCACATTCCGTTCTACTAGTGAAACTCCGAAAAATTGGTGTGGACTCGAAATTTGTTTCCTTCTTTAAAAATTACCTCCTCCAAAGATTTCAAGCAGTACTGGGTTCCGCAAGTTGTTCAATTTCTTGAACCAAAGGAAGGTATTGTGCGACTTCTGTGATAATGTTGAAGTATTATTTCTTGGTGCGACGAGAAGACAAAGAAACAAGTTCAAAATCAAACGTAAAAGAGTATCTGGATCTTTCTACGAACGGTCCAATCAATATGATCAATTTTTCCTATCGTAACGGGATAATCAAAGATGGCAACTTCAAGATCAACAAGATGGTTGAACATTTTGAATCAATCATTCCATGTTTCATTCCCTTTTTTTGAAGCTCATGGTTTGTTTCATGCAATGGCCCCAATTGCACGATATTTGTACGTTTTGAATAGTGGAAATGAATTTCAATCAGTCTTATTTATCGGCCCTTAATTGGGAATTACGTCTTTTTGTCTTTTTCTCTCTAGAAGAAGTTAATTTCTTTGATGATGACGCATTACAAGCAAGAAACAACTTATATTTAAACCATCAGAGAGGACCCTCGTTAAGTTTAAAACCTATGCTTGGAGGACCCAGAGAATGTTATCAGGTAAATTGAAACTCGGTTCATGGATAGACGTTGCAAATGCTTTCAATGATTTCTTTGCTTCAAATTTCAGTACGAACTCATACGAAGAAAGGATACCAGATGACAGTCAAAGTCTTGTTTTCTTCAACGACTTCTGTGGTTCACTTAGCGACTCTGATATTCTTCAAGAAATTATAAACAGCACCGCTTGCAGTTATGAGACCCATGATGACTTCCCGAATGGACTTTTGAAGAAATGCTCTGGTCTTTTTGCAACATTGTTCCGGATCGTCTTCAATCGGGTAATCCTGAACTGCTCATTCCCTGCAGCAGAGAAGTATTATTTTATTAAACCCATTAAAAAAGGAGCTTGCCGGAGGGACATCACCAATTACCACCACATTAGTCTGCTGCTAATAATCTCATTGATATTCGAAAAGTTACTCACAAGTTTTTCATTGATCTACTGAAGATTAAAACTTATCCGAGGGTTTCCAGTGTAAGAAATCTATGATTTGTCAGATCCTAGAATACGTCAACTACCTCCATCTCAACAAGGGAGACATACTATTCTTAATATGTTTCGATTACGAGAAAGCCTTCGATTGTATGCCACATTCCGTTCTAATAGTGAAACTCCGAACAATTGGTCTGGATTCGAATTTTTTTTCCTTCTTTAAGAGTTACCTCCTCCAAAGACTTCAAGCAGTACGAATCAACGGATTTTGGTTGATGCACACAAGTGTTTTGTGTGGCGTACCCCAGGGTTCAACCATGCAACCTTGAAACATGCTCAAACAATCGGACTTCTTGAGCGATCTCACGGTCCTCTAAAGAAATATTTGAGAATATATGAAAACCAGGTAAAGCATGACTGGCACAAATTTTTGGACTTGGTGGTTTTCCAGCACAACACTACTTTTCATAGAGTTCTAGGTTGTCCACCGTCTTTAATTTTTCATGGCAGAATACCTATCAATTCAATTGATCTACGTTTCAACAACAAAACTCTACCAAATGTTAATAGCAGGTATGACTATATTAAGGAAGTACAATCTAAAATGTTGAGCATTTTTGATGAAACAAAGGAAAACTTAATTGCTTCCTTTAATAAATATCGTGACAATTACGACAAAAAGGCTAATGCAACACCTCTGAAATTACAGGAATTTTGCTTGTTATTACATCCACAGATATCAAGCGAACATGAGAAAGTCGGAAAACTTCAGTGCAAATGGGTTGGAGTCTATAGAGTTGAAAAAGTCTTAACCTCAAGCAACTACCTTGTTCAAAAAGTAAACACAAATTTCACTCAAATTGTACACAGAATACGCTTAAAACCATTCAAACCACAAACTACTCTTAAAGATATCAAAAATATAGATGAATCACTTTTTGAAGAAGATCCTTTAATACCAGAGGCAATAAAAGAACCGCAATTATTCGATTCACAAATCAAAAACACGGTTTACCTTCCAATAGATAAACGTAGTACAGCTTTCATTTCCACAAAAGTTCAACCGGAACAAGCAAAACCAGTACTAGAAAATAACGTCCTCCCGCCTACGCGCGAGGAAACACCCAATTTGGATGCTTCACCACGGTCGACACCACCCGAGTCCTCAAGAAGTCCATCACCAATATTCCAAACTCCGGAAAAACTCTCCAAGAACAAATTGCACAAATGAACAACAGGCAACACAAACAATCCCAACAAAACAATCCCAACAAAGAATACCAGAACCTACGCTATCAATACCATCGAATCTCTCTAAAATTCTACAGCAGAAGAAACAAGAACGTCAAGTAACAACGCAACCATCATCAACATCACAAACAGACAGACACCAAACATCTAAGTCAAATATACCTAAACCAATCAATCAAAGTATGACCGGACCTCAAGTCCAAAATACAACATCACGATACGAACGACAACGAAAGCAGTCCCAATTCTTTACACATGGCACTTGACATTAAATCATTATTTTTTTTTCTTAATTACAACACTTTACCTTCTCATTTTAACTCTTTTATAATTTTTTTATTCAATTTAGCACCCGTATTCATACAACGCATGAAGGCAATCAATTTCATTACACTAGATATAGCCGTTATAAAAATTTCTGAATGAACTTTTTAACTTGCAAAGTTTCCTTGTTATTAATTTGCCTTTCAGCAAAATTATCGTTGTCTGATCTCATATATTAAAATCTCATTCCATTCAATGAATAATTCTTAAGTCATACAGACCTATATTATACAGTATGTGCTATTTCACTTCTATTCTAAAATTGCTTGAGGCATATTGTGACGGTTGAATTGCAGAACTCATTTTCACAAAGAGAAACTAACAAATATCATGCGAAATTAGCATGTTCTCAATCAAATTTCTAATAAATATGCCATTATCTCCTTAAATAAAAAGAAAACAAAAAATCTGCTCACGAGGTCGTAACACACAACCTCTGCGGATTACAATGACATAATAGCCAACACTTAACCAATATTACAGCGTAGGGGGAAATTAATTTACTAATTGTAACATTAAAATTTACCAATTATCGAGTTATTTCCTTCTTTTGATTTTGCCGCCGCCATTTTCATTTCCCACTTCCCGCTCGCTTTCAGACACAATTCCTTGCACAGCATGCACTGCACTTGTACTTGATTCATTCTCCAATGTTAACTTCTGTATATGCCTTGAATACCTCTCTAAATAGGAAAAGAAAGTATTTATAAACCAAATATTGAACAATACAACCCGAACATACATAAGATTTTATTACATGAGCTATTCATAATAATTTTTCTCTTCAACACGCTATGCTGTATACCATTTCCGTTGCAGTGGCAAACTGAAACTACGTTTCCTTTTTGAAGTTGCTCCCTTAAGTCCCGCTATCCTACCACGCTTTTCCGTCAAATTTTGCCCAAACTTAACAACTTCGCCTGACTGTATAAACGTTGTTAAGTGTTCTGACAACCCACTATTAACTTTCCGCCTTGAGTCATTGTCAGCACTCCTTTTCAGTGCACTCGCTACACTGTATGTATTTAACAATTGCTTTCATTCCCCATGACGAATACCACTAGAATAGTATCGCAATGTTTCCTGTGTAATACTATGCCCAGATAAATTTCTAGCTTCCCAACCAAAAACCATTGAAACTCCTTCTGACGCAGTTAAAACACAATGTGCACAGAGCCCAAGCTTGCATAGAATGTAATATCTCACTTTGTTTTGCATGACTTGATTAGAAGGCCCAGATTTGATTAAATTCATGAAATCGCTTTCTTGACGCATGTTTCTTTCAAGATCAATAGAAAAATTTCCCCGTTCACTAATTAGAAATAACTTATTCCCAATAGGAATAACTGATATTGACTCTTCACCGCCGGTCTCGATGTGACCGTCAGTCCACCAGCTTTTAAATTGAAGCAAGGCGTCTAATTTTGTTTGCTTTACACATGATGGAATGTTACAAATAACTAAATCTTTCATTGAAAAAGAATAACACCAAGACGCATCATTCACTGCTTTACTGGGACAGAACTACTTTCCATATCAACGAGATTCTCGTCCACCTTTAACTACAGACGAAGGCAGATTGAAATTACGATCGCAATGTTGAACAAATTCTGACTCTGCAGTAACGTTTTTCACAAAATCCAAGAAGGTCGAGTTTAGTGAAAACAAATTGTGGTTTCTCAATGCTATTTGCATTACAACCCAATCATTTTCTACGTAATCAGTGTATCCTGCCGATATTAATTTACTCGTAGCAGTGAGACAATTTTCAGATTTTTCAACGTCAATTACTGGTAGCGATAGCCAGCCCAAACTTCTTAATTTTTCATGATTGAAATACTCGTCCGCAAACATTCTTATATCACAGTCGATATTACTTTTGGAAATTTTTGATCGCGTTAATGACATTATATCTTAAAAAAGGGTCCAAGTTAGATAAACTTAATTTCTAATAAAAGAACTTAATTATTAGAAAAATAACCAATAGGTAACATATACATCCCATGCAGAAACTTATGCATAGTACAATGACCCAGAACACAACCGAACTGCTTTCATTCACTTCATACTCCATACTAACATTATCTCCACAAGGATAGCCAACATTCTCCGATTCGTAAGATACTATGCCATTTTCAATAAATGTCAGCTTGCTCTTACAACAGAGCACCTCAGTATCCAAGTCATAACTGATATTATAGCATCCGCTACAACACCCGATTAGAAATGACATTATGATGATGTTAAACATGATTTATCTTAAAAACGTTTACCTGTTTAGTTGTTTATTTTGAATTTATACTTATACTTAGCTGACGAGATAAAATTAAACCTGAAAAGAAAATTGCACTAAATTATTACAAAAATTATTGCTTCTGACGTCAACAAAAAGCCCCTAACTATCAGACACATAAAAAAGGTTGAACAAATTTACCTACAGCTTGATTAAATATTCATTACTTTGAAAATAACTCCCGGCGAATTTCTATTAAAAAATTGAGCCCTCAAACCTTACTTAAGACAATAAAAAGTCAATGAGTTTACTTAGACTAGCCGAGATCTTGAGAGGCATTATGTCTTTCTAGGCAAAATAAAATATTTATTTTTATCATCTTAATATGGCATTAAATTTCTCCTTACTTTTCCGCAGGCTCAATAATTGTTACCGTCTGGTCAACTGTAGCGACAAAATAAGTCCTGCCTTCTTTAATCATTTAATCTTCTCTTGGGATTACAAAAATAGAGTTATCATGCAGCTGTATAAATTGTTTTATAATTTGGCTTATATTATCAAGTCTAAAATTTGCAGAATACGAAAAAATAACATTAAATGGAATAGAATTTGTGTATCGACAAAAATTGCTTTTAGCAGAGAAGTTTGTTAATGTTGAATTTTTGGTGCCCTTTCCTAAATTACCTGAAAATCTAGAAGTTAAATTGCAGAACATTTCTGATATTTTGGAACAATCGTGGCAAAAATATCAATTCGGATGTAGCTTGACCTTTATGAACACAAACAAAAAACTGTTGGGCTTTCAACACTTATCAAAATTTACATCAGAACAATTGCAACTTGCGCTCTTGGATTTAACTAACTTACGAAAAGAAGTTTCTGACACATTGCTAACAAATGAAACAAACAGGAGAGAAAAACGAGCAGCTCCGCTAACAGCATTTGGCGCGCTGACGGCTCTGACTGCAGGTGCCGGAATTGGTTGTTCCATTGGTAGTATTTTTGGTGGATGCGGAGGCAGCAGTCGTAATCGAGACGATATCGATTACGCCTTAGAAAAGATCGAACAAAATGATTACCAATGGATGGAAGTGAAAAGCGATATTGAGGATAAATTCTTCATTGTCGCATCGCAGTTAAAAGACATCAAATCAACGAAAAAACAGATAATAAAAACACAGGAAAAGCATGCTGAAGCCTTGAACGATGACATCAAGGTAATTCAATCAAATTCTCGTAAACTTATGGCTTGTACTCAAAACTTTTATTCACGTGATCAAAAACTTAAATTACAAATCAATCTGGCAAGTACACTCTTAGCACTCAACGGTGAAATAAAAAGCTACAGAATAGCAACATATGCTTATAGATTGATTATTTTGGATTCAGTCTTGACAATGATTGATAAACTGGTGCCTATGACACTTGTTCCAAAAGGTGTTCTAAAGAAAAATATTGGAATCAGTTGCAACTCACCAGACAAAAGCAAATGACAGACTGACAGTGGCAATTCCACCATCCCAAATTTTAACATACTACGAAACAAGACTTCTTCCAAATGTTGTTGTTACTGATTATGGAATGATTTTTCGACTAGCAATACCGTTTGCATCAGGATCTACAGCAATGAATTTGTACAGAGCAATAACTATTCCGATGCCAACTAACGATACGAACGGATATGCATCTCAATATGAAACAGAAGCCGAGTATGTTGCGATAGCCGATTCGACGCGAAGAATTGCCTTACTCTCTCAACCAGAGATAGATGCGTGTATAGGATCTAGCAGCTTCTCCGTATGCACAAATGGTTTCTCTTACGCGCTTGTGCTTAGGCGCTCTTCTTATTGGAAATCAATTTGCTGCATTGCAAAACTGCAATATCAATACGGTTAAGCTTCCAGTGAAAGAAAAGGCCAAGAACTTAGGAAATGGAAAATGGCTGATAACTTCAGCATCGGATCAATTCGACAAGTTCATGAGTGAAATGCGTAATAATGATCCCTTGAAAAGGAAACATTTGCCAGGTTGCAAAACCTGTGTGATTGAATTGGAATGTGGTACCAAGATTGAAACACGCTTTATGAAAATCCGCGCTGATATCTTCTCCTGTCGTAATGATACAGCAATTCGAATTGACGTTAATTTAACAGATCCGTTGCAACACTTGTTTTCAAAGATTCCATTTCTTAATGAGATGCCACATATTTCGACTATAACTCAAGCGCGTGAACAAATGATTGAGAAAGTTCAACTTAAGCTTGCAACAGTACCTGATTATCATCGAAAATCATTTCAAAAACTGGACAAGCTAACAGAACCAATTATTCTTGATATGACAACTATTCGACCAAGTCTCCGAAACAGATTCACAGCGAGTTCTACATGGCACATAACAATTTTGATTGGATTTATTTCATTTCTGTTTTTCCATTGGATTACAATTTCTAAGTGGTTATTTGTGCACTAAATACAAGAATGATCAAAACCCCATGCTGATATTTTTTGGAACACAAAAAGTAATGGCCCGACCAGTATTGGTGGTATCGGATGCAGAAATGATGAGGAATTCATGCGACGGAACTTCGTATTAAGCGAACAGATATTTAATGAGAGAATTCTGCCAATGGCACCTAAATATGAAGGACCTAGTACTAACACAGTTAGTTCACTTTGTGAACAGATCGCTCTCCAATTGAAGAACAATTAATTTAACTAAAGCTAAATCATGAAGATACCTTTTATATATTGGCTGAGGACTCAAAGTTTTCATAGATAATTTAACTGAAGTATGCAATTTCATTTAGTAGCGCAGTGTCATGGACAAATATTAACCAATAAAATTAATCCAAGAACAAATAATTTGTAGCATTTGGCGCGCTGACGGCTCTGACTGCAGGTGCCGGAATTGGTTGTTCCATTGGTAGTATTTTTGGTGGATGCGGAGGCAGCAGTCGTAATCGAAACGATATCGATTACGCCTTAGAAAAGATCGAACAAAATGATTACCAATGGATGGAAGTGAAAAGCGATATTGAGGATAAATTCTTCATTGTCGCATCGCAGTTAAAAGACATCAAATCAACGAAAAAACAGATAATAAACACACAGGAAAAGCATGCTGAAGCCTTGAACGATGACATCAAGGTAATTCAATCAAATTCTCGTAAACTTATGGCTTGTACTCAAAACTTTTATTCACGTGATCAAAAACTTAAATTACAAATAAATCTGGCAAGTACACTCTTAGCACTCAACGGTGAAATAAAAAGCTACAGAATAGCAACATATGCCTATAGATTGATTATTTTGGATTCAGTCTTGACAATGATTGATAAACTGGTGCCTATGACACTTGTTCCAAAAGGTGTTCTAAAGAAAAATATTGGAATCAGTTGCAACTCACCAGACAAAAGCAAATGACAGACTGACAGTGGCAATTCCACCATCCCAAATTTTAACATACTACGAAACAAGACTTCTTCCAAATGTTGTTGTTACTGATTATGGAATGATTTTTCGACTAGCAATACCGTTTGCATCAGGATCTACAGCAATGAATTTGTACAGAGCAATAACTATTCCGATGCCAACTAACGATACGAACGGATATGCATCTCAATATGAAACAGAAGCCGAGTATGTTGCGATAGCCGATTCGACGCGAAGAATTGCCTTACTCTCTCAACCAGAGATAGATGCGTGTATAGGATCTAGCAGCTTCTCCGTATGCACAAATGGTTTCTCTTACGCGCTTGTGCTTAGGCGCTCTTCTTATTGGAAATCAATTTGCTGCATTGCAAAACTGCAATATCAATACGGTTAAGCTTCCAGTGAAAGAAAAGGCCAAGAACTTAGGAAATGGAAAATGGCTGATAACTTCAGCATCGGATCAATTCGACAAGTTCATGAGTGAAATGCGTAATAATGATCCCTTGAAAAGGAAACATTTGCCAGGTTGCAAAACCTGTGTGATTGAATTGGAATGTGGTACCAAGATTGAAACACGCTTTATGAAAATCCGCGCTGATATCTTCTCCTGTCGTAATGATACAGCAATTCGAATTGACGTTAATTTAACAGATCCGTTGCAACACTTGTTTTCAAAGATTCCATCTCTTAATGAGATGCCACATATTTCGACTATAACTCAAGCGCGTGAACAAATGATTGAGAAAGTTCAACTTAAGCTTGCAACAGTACCTGATTATCATCGAAAATCATTTCAAAAACTGGACAAGCTAACAGAACCAATTATTCTTGATATGACAACTATTCGACCAAGTCTCTGAAACAGATTCACAGCGAGTTCTACATGGCACATAACAATTTTGATTGGATTTATTTCATTTCTGTTTTTCCATTGGATTACAATTTCTAAGTGGTTATTTGTGCACTAAATACAAGAATTATCAAAACCCCATGCTGATATTTTTTGGAACACAAAAAGTAATGGCCCGACCAGTATTGGTGGTATCGGATGAAGAAATGATGAGGAATTCATGCGACGGAACTTCGTATTAAGCGAACAGATATTTAATGAGAGAATTCTGCCAATGGCACCTAAATATGAAGGACCTAGTACTAACACAGTTAGTTCACTTTGTGAACAGATCGCTCTCCAATTGAAGAACAATTAATTTAACTAAAGCTAAATCATGAAGATACCTTTTATATATTGGCTGAGGACTCAAAGTTTTCATAGATAATTTAACTGAAGTATGCAATTTCATTTAGTAGCGCAGTGTCATGGACAAATATTAACCAATAAAATTAATCCAAGAACAAATAATTTGTAGCTCTTAAATAATATTTTGTAGTGCTATGATTGGATGAAATATTCAATAGATTACTCACATTAGAAAAGAAAGACAGAAGGAAGAAATAGAAGCTAATTGAAAGTTGTAGTGCATATTGTTTTGAAGAAAGCAAAAGGGTAAAACCACTAAGACACCCACTAAACCAACAGGACATCCGAAGACCTGAAATATAAAAGCATTAAAGATTATTAAAGAAACAACTTTTGCTATGAATTATATAATTATAAGACCTGGGCCCCTGCTCTTCTTGATTTTTATCAACGACCTGACGCGTTTTCTTCTGGAAACAATTTTATGGTTATTTGCTAATGACGAGACTGTTTTTCAACTCCTCGAATTTCAATGATAATCTTGTACGTTTCTGCAATTGGAATCAACCAAACGGGATGTTAATCAACGGGAAATAGAGCCTATGTATTTCATTTGGGACTGTCGAGCCCATGTTAGGGTACGCCAACATCACAATTCCGCAACAAGAGTGCGTGAAGGATCTCGGAGTTTATGTCAACAGAAAGTTTAAATGGAACACGCACACTCAATGTAAAGTCACCAACAGCTGTAGAGCTATCTACAAGCTTGATGATAATATAATTTGGAACACTCCATCACTTATCAAGTACAAGCTCTACGTCACCTATTTTGTTCCAATACTCCTCTATGGTTCTCAAATCTGTTGCTTTTATCCTAAAAAAGTAGGGTTTACGGGAGTTCTGGAAACTACTTGAACACTCATCGCACACATAAAATCATACTGATGGCCTTTCAAATCCAAGTTTAGGACTGCCAACTGTTCTTTTTCCTGGAACAAAGGAAGGTATTGATCGACTTCTGTGATAATGTTGAAGTTTTATCTCTTGGTGCGACGACAAGACGGAGAAACAAGTTCAAACTCAAACGTAAAAGAGCCCCTGGATCTTTCTACGAACGGTTCATCAATATGATCAGCTTTTTCGATCGTAATTGGTCAATCGATGATGACAAATTCAAGATCAACAAGATTGTTGAACATGTTGAATCAATCATTCCATGTTTCAATCCCTGTTTTTGATTCTCATGATTTGTTTGTTGCAATTGCCCCACTTGTACGAGCTTTTTAATTTTGAAATAGTAGAAATAAATTTCAATGATTCTTTTTTATCACCCCTTAATCGGGAGTTAGGTCTTTTTTTTCTCTCTCTCTCAAGAAGAAATTAATTTCTTTGATGGTGACACATTATAAACAAGAAAAACTTATATTAAAACCATCAAAGAGGACCTTCTTCAAGTGTACACCTATGCTTGGACGACCCAGAGAAGTCATGAGAGACTCAATCACGTGCAAATTATGTTGATTACGTCTTTATAAAATATTTTCGACTTCACCTCATGAAGGATTTTTTCTCAATTAAGATAAAGTCAAGATTTTTCCATTTGTTCCCTCCCTACTCTGCTCAGTGGGTGCATATTAATGAGAGCAAAAAACGCACGTGCCATTTTTTTGCATAATGATTACTAACTAATGCCCACAAGTGACATCAGAAAAGGATCACGGGCATCAAAAACGCAGAACTGTTTTTTTATCTCAAAGTAATGTAGTTAACAATCACTTTGGCATTCGTTTTACAGCAGCAAAGATAAAAACACAGTCATTTGTGGTAGGACTGTATCTTACATCTTGTTTTAGACATTACGCCTAGAATGATTTGATGAAGCCGAAAAGTCCACCCATGCGCATCAACAACTTCACAAAAACTAAGCAAATTAGCAGGCCATCAAAAACCAAAAAAAAATTCAAACGAATAGAAGGCTAAAAAAGTTAAGGGTTCTATTGCGCTTCAAAGAGGGCTCGAACCCATACCCTTCGTTTGACAGCCATTGGTCTCATCACCTACACTACCAATGCGTCTTTCAATTGTCTTTTGAATGAATTGAAATTCTCCGATGCATAATCAAATGTTTTACAAAAACATGTTGCTCAATTTAAATCATATCACTGAAGTGGACTCTCCAATGCCAAGAGGCTGCATGGGAGTGCCCTTGGGGGCAAACAGCGAATAACTAACATATAACTCAAGAAATAAACATAGATTACATTAGCAGTCTTTCAATAACATTTTTATTTATAATTATTGTATTCATTACAAGGTCTGTTAATTTCAATAAGGACCTATATTGCATTTTGATCTAAAAAATTTTGTGCAGAACCGTACGTCTGTACGTAACTGAGTTTTTTTTGCATTATTTATAATCTTAGGTACTTTAAATTTAACTGCTGTGTTCGATCTTGTCAAGTAAAACATACTAATGCAAGAACCATTTTCAGTTACTTTGCTAGTCTGAACATAGATCAAATTTTACTTTTTGAGCTCTTTCATGTAAAGTTCGTATATTGATGACAAGTTACTTTTCAAAAAGTACTCATTAATGTGTTCACATCGGCCTTTATAGTAAATTATCCGTAAATTTTATTATGAAGTAAGTAAAATCGATTGAATTTAATTTTTGAAGTGCATCCATATAGTAACAAACCATACAACATGATAAGCTGTATATAGCTATAATAATAAAAAAGCAAAAATTCATATTTGTGAAAATTTTTCCGAGTAGATCAGGACAAACAGCTCTGTCTATTGCACAAATTTTTGCATGTTTCAGGCAGTCAGTAAAAATACCTTTTGTGAACGACAGAATAACTATGTATAAGAGAGGATCCGCAAGAATATTTCGTCTTGTTGGAAGGCGATGGCAGACGCCATTGTCGGTTTTTTCTATTGTAACCCCAATTTGTTCGGCCACGTCGACAACTTTTTGGTACATATCTTCGTTGTGTCTTCAGCAACTCTTGAAACTTGTATGTTATCCCTCCTCCCGTATTGCTCTAACACATCAAAATGAAAAGCACCAGACGTGGTTCGTGATGATACTTGTCTCGAAATTTCGGTTGCCTGTTCAGCTGAGCAGAACCCACAGTGAAATGGTCGAGTCTTGGGATTTTCTTCGGTAGCCACACCCTTGTACACAAAACATATCGATTGCCCTTATCCGTATCCGTGTAGTTGATGAGATGAAGGCTTCTATCATCAATGTCATTCGAGGAGACTGAGTTTTTCCGCGATTTGGGAGGCATTGTTGCTTGACAATTTTTTTTTCACTGTTTCAACAATATGAGTCAAAGCATCGCCCGAGGGCTCCCCTGAAACTTTTTAGTAAGTTTATCACAACAATTAAGCTAAGTCTACATCAGCGAAACATTGGACTAAGGCGTTTTTGATTCGCTTGTTTCTGCTATGCCTCATGCATTATGAGCGCAAAAAATGGCGGTATAACGCAAGTCAAATGTTTAAGGAACGTTAACACACCGGATAAAATGAATGCTGCTAAACCATTGCGCTCAAGTTTGACTTATACCTAATAAAATGGATATACATAAGTACGAAATATCAAAAAAGACAAAAAGAATTGAAGAGAGAATGACCGACAGAGAGGAGCGTAATAAAAATCATTTACATATTTTTGAACCAGGAGTTAGCAATTTTTGGCACCTACGTGTTATTGACACCCACGTACTTAACAGCCATAGGTCCCTTACGCTACAGATGCCTATTTCTATTGTCTGTTGCACTTATTAAATCAGAAAATTGTGATGGCTGAATTTTTGGGTTTCCAACCACGCAACATGCATCAACCGCTCCTCTTTGCTGCTCCTCCGAAACTCTAGTGGTAACAAGTCGGCTGATTTGGCCGGCATAGGCGGAACTATATCCATCACACGTAACGTTATATACCACATGCGATTACAGATTCTTATCAAAAAGATGACTTCAGGGCGGGCATGCAGGTTCTTAATTTTTTCATAGTGAAAA
The DNA here is from genome assembly GCF_964194025.1 of Convolutriloba macropyga. Classification (NCBI taxonomy): domain Eukaryota; kingdom Metazoa; phylum Xenacoelomorpha; order Acoela; family Convolutidae; genus Convolutriloba; species Convolutriloba macropyga. The sequence goes on along the minus strand of NC_134481.1, from coordinate 25,323,211 downwards.
TGATTTGAATATCACACATTTTTTTTTAGTTTACTTGAAGCCCACTCAGTTGGATACAAATTTTCAGTCGAGATCACCTGATTTTTCACAGGACTATATCAAAGGATTGCCAGTCACTGGATGCATCGAAAATTCTATTTAACGTCTTTTGAAATACATTTTTTTAATGTATTGGTTCAGGGCTAAGGAAATTTAGGATTCTGCCGGTCGATTGTATCAGTCGATTTTTGATAACAATTACAGCTAATTTTTCTTTCATCGTTCACGTCAATGTTTAGATCCAGGAACGTCAGGTCACCACTGCCATTGGGTATCTCAAGAATGAATTGTAATTTTTTGTGAGGAGAATTTGCATACACAAGGTAATCTAGAGGGTTCCCCTTGACACTGCACACTATGTTATCCAAGTAACTCTTGAATAATTTTAATTCTTGCGTGTCTCATGTTGTTTTTTTTCTGCACAGAAGGAACAGATCCATACAGTTTACTGCAAGTTTTTGTACTCTGTGTCTTCGATACATTGGCATTTCGAATTAAACAAGTTTTTGCACGATTTGCTCTGGGCTCCTTGTGCTCGGAAAGCAACGCTTCGGCCACAAGGAATGCATATTCCCTTCATTTCAGGAGTTCTGTTCTCCCTTCCTTCATTTGGTTTCTGCACCGGTTCTTCGAATGATTTCATCCGAAAATTTTACAAAATTACCGCCAGCGAAGCAAATATGGCTAAACCAGCCAATTGAGTGTACCAAGTTTTATTACGCTTATAATGATCATTCGTTTCAGCCAGCTAGTCTCAAAAAGTTCCTTATAGCGGACTTCGGAAACTCAGGAACCTCGTCACTAAAGTACAGTTCTTTAAGGACAATTTTAAGTGCCTCCTCAACCGGTACATTGGTGTACAAGTTTTTAAAATAGAGAGATAACACGAGTTCTTCTTCCTATTCGTCTCTAAAGCGGCTGTGGCAGTTTTCGAGTTTGTCTCAATATTTGAACGTGGTAACCTCTGGAAAAAGGGAAACAGAGGTTTTTGAGGTTTTCGTAACTGTTACCGCGTATTGACAGACCGGTACATTGGTGTACTCCTCAACCGGTACATTGGTGTACAAGTTTTTAAAATAGAGAGATAACACGAGTTCTTCTTCCTATTCGTCTCTAAAGCGGCTGTGGCAGTTTTCGAGTTTGTCTCAATATTTGAACGTGGTAACCTCTGGAAAAAGGGAAACAGAGGTTTTTGAGGTTTTCGTAACTGTTACCGCGTATTGACAGATCGAGCCGAAGAGGCGTACCGTTTTCAGTTACTTTAGCAAGTCCATGAAGCCTGGCTGTTTGTGATCCAGTCGTCCTGAGCCTTTGATAAATCTATTCGTTTATTCATACCCTGTTTAATTACCTGATTGAGAATGCTATGAATCAGTTTTTCAGTTTTTATGGTTAGATCGTCATTTTCTCCATTACGAGCCTCAAACAGACTGGCACTAGGGATTTCATTTTGTTTATCCGAGTATGTTTTCTCTTTCATAACACAAAAACCACACCCGTTATCAATTGGTACAGCTAGTAGTTTTTGTTTTGACCTTTCTAAAAATCCTACCAAAAACTTTTTTTAATACCTCTATCCATTGGTGTCTCACATACATTTTTGGCATACAGATTTCCCAAAGAATTTATTTCACATAACATTTCACCATTGATGTTATTCTCCTTTAACTCCCGAACTAATTTGTCTATTTCCGCAAGAAAGTGCACTTCATTAAATTTGTTTTTGATTGGATGTTTCGGATCTAATAATAAGACGTCTTGGAAAATTTTGGCAGATGAACACCGTCCAATGTAACAAAGGCCTGTCCTGTCTGTCAGATAGCTTTGCCGACTTGTCGTTAAGTCTCCCTCCCATCAATTTGTATTGTTGTTTCATTTCTTCTCTAATGCTGTACACAATTGACGGTAAAAGGTCTTTTTTTACTTTTTTTCCTGAGAATGTGTATATCCTCTTCAAAATATTCATCGAAAAATCTACTGCCTAGTTCCAACTGACTTTCTTTCCTTTGTAGCTTAAGCTGAATCTGGTCAGCATTTTTTCTGAAAAAACTTCGTTTTCGGGCATTCGAATTTTCAAAAAATCTGGAATGATATCATTATCAATATAATTCTTCGAAAAACCTATTCGATATTTACAGTTTATGGGTTTATTTGAAGACTTGACATAATTTAAGCATTGTGTTAAGCATTTGCTATGCTTGAGAATGTAGATGAGCCGATAATACGGTAAGATTTTGCACATAACGGAAGCTCGCTCTAGGTTAGAGGGCAATGAATCTCTAATGTTTGGGAACCTTAATTTTTGGATTGTTTATTTTTTGCTATAGCGCATGCTCGATATGAATAAAACATGTACAGATTAGGTACCTGAACATGGCAGCATAGTGCGTCTCGAAAAGTATATATGATGCGGGGCTCGATAATTAGGGAGCCTTAAAGTACGTGAAGAGAAGAGCCCTGTAAACCCTTGCGTTAAATGGCGACTTACACTTTTTGTAATAGATATACAGAAAAAAAACACTAAACAAACTAAATCGTATAATGTTTTAATAATTTCTCTCAGAAGACATTCAGCGCAGTAGTGGCAGTACCCAATTTTGGCCCAGGAGTATTGTAGCCATTCTTGGCACCAAATTGGCCGCGAACACATGCCCCTTGCTTATGAGCCATAGGTCTTATCCATTACGCCACTAATGTGTTTTGCTATTGCCTATTGCACTTCGTATAACAGCAAGGGTCAATGACATTTTTGGTTTACTTGTGTTTGCTATGAAACATCCATAATAAGCGCAAATATATAGAGTATTATTATTACTATGTTAGAATGAAAGGCTGAAGACCGGTAAAAACACGGTAGCATAGGGGCGTTGTTAACCATTGTCCTCAGGTGCGACTGAATTTTTTATATAAAAGAAAAAAATAGGTTAAAAAACTACAATTGCTCAAAAAAGATTTTCATAGCATTTTTTTGATAATGTCAAAAAGACCTGCAGATCAACAGCAATAAAATGAAACTTAACATGTGAGCAACATGTGGAGGAGACAGACAGCTCTATTTGATTTTTCCGGTTCAGTCTATTTGAAACTCTTGGAAGTTTTCTGTTTGATCCTCCCGTTTGTGGGGGGCTACATTCTCAAATCGTTTTCTTTATCAGTCAATTTTGCGTAACCGATAAATTCAGCGTACAGTGAAGCAAAAAAACAAAAGCCTGCACAAGAGAGACAAAGAGAAGGGAACAAATAGAGCGAGAGAGTGAGAAGGTAAGAGAAAGGAGAGAGAGAGAGAGAGAGAGAGACAGCGTGACTTAGAGAGAGAAAGACACAGAAACTGAATGGAGGGAAGATAACACAAACACACACACACACACACACACACACACACACACACACACACACACAGGGAGAGAGAGAGAGGAAAGATAAAAAGAAAAAAATAGATGAACGAGAACGAGACAAAAAAGAAAGAGAGAAAAAAAAGAAAACGAGAAGCGATACAGAGAGAGATATGGACAGAAAAAAATAGAAAAATGGATAGAAATACAGAGAGGAATTGAAAAAGGAAAAACGAAATCAATAAACAAAAAAGAAACAAAAAGTGTGAAAACAACTTGCTCAAAAATTTGTTTTGCAACAACAATAATAATGTTGAAACAATTTCATTGGTTTTTACGAATAATACTTTTCAAAAAATTGAAACAAAAAACAAAAAGACTGGAAAGACGATCAGGAGACTGGATGCAAGACACTGGTCTATTAACAGACTCTCATAGAAAGAATTGCTCTCGAACGCCAGGTGGCATGTTGTAGATCAGAAATTTTCATGTATACAAAAAGGAATGTACTCAACACGGGATCGAAATTTCTGAGGGATGACCCTCAGATTAAAAGTTCTTACCAACTGCGCTATAACCGCTACAAACTACAGTTTCTCACAATTGCTTTTATGTTATGAATGAATTAATGCAATAAATATATTTCAGATTGCGAGCATTTGAGATCACGGAAAAAAAGGCACGGAAAAAGTATTTGAATTCAAAAATTGGTTTAGAGAAACGTAGATTCTGCAGCGTTTAATTTTTGCAGTAAACATACACACGTTTAAAAGAAATGCTTCAAATTATTTTCGAGAATAACTAAAAACACTTAGTACCCCGGACAGTAAATGATCTCTCTTGGCAAGCCTAATTTCAAGCCCTCATAACCTCATGATAACTGCATCTGTCTAAATGTCTGTTGACACGGGTTCTCGCCCAACTAGTTTGAGCCTATCAGCTCATTGACTTCTCTCGACATGTTCTGTTGAGCATGCTGCTCGGTGCGGCTTTTAAACAAGCGCTTCGAGGACCCCCTAAACGTGCAAAAATTTTGTTTTTTTTCAGAGCTCACGCGTTTGATATATAGTATTGAAGACAGCCGGTAACATTTACAGTTTTGGGTTCAACCTAAAACATTCAGCGTTTGCTTATATGACCTGCTTCGTGTCCTCTTTGTTGAACCTATTGTCTAGAGACAGTGAAACAATTATCGTGTCTATTATCGAACTTTTTTGAAGGCTTCACAAGTATATAGTCCGTGGACTTGGTTGCAACTGAGTAGCAGTTTCTTGTGGTAACGCTTCCAACGCGTCAAAATTGCAATGCATCCAATCAAATTTTTACATGTTGATAGCGGTTTCCAACAAGGATCTCGGCTCGGCTCGCTGTTTTTCCTCGGCTGTAGCAATATTTTTTTTACTACAAATTAAATCTTGAGTTATGCCTAAGACAATGACTTGAAGCCAATAACATCAGCGATATGCCGAGAAATCCTGGAAAATTGGGGCAAAACAAATATCATTACAATAAATCCTGAATACTTTCCAATCGGTGGTTTCTGTGTGTCACAAGAATATAAAAAAGATTACAAAAAACTTTGCGCCTCTATATCAAAATTATATTTCTTCTATGCTTCATCAGATTCATGACTGACAAAAAGTTTATAGGTGTCACGAAAATGTAAGACATCTGAGTAGACAACGTTCGGGCCGTGAGCAAAATTTTTGATAAAATTGTTAAATTATACTAAGATTCAATCTAGTGGTCAGAGCGGATGAATGATTGGTGTTCAATGAAGGAATACAGCCCTTATTTGGTCAGTTTGATCGCAACGGAAAACCAATCAAGTCAACAACGATACGTCAGTTTTTTTGATATAGAGTTTTTTTGATATAGAGATACGTCAGTTTTTGGTAGCGTTAGCGTTTTCTAATCAAAGTTTTATTTTGTTTTAATGCCCCTATCAACCTTGTGTCAGCAATAAATCAGGTAGAAAATTAACTTTCAACTCAAATCATTGACATTTGAGTCCAATATTTATATTAATCGTTTCATATACGTGTGACACTTGTACTGCCCCCTCTATAGAGTGTACAACTTACTCAAAAATTAAACAATTTTTTTATTTAAAACTCTTCCTACATAAACGTCAGAATAGATAAAGAGATTACGTTTTCCAAAATAAACAGTTCTAATGTCAATTCTAACCATCCATAACTTTTGTTGCCTCCCCATGTCCCCATATAATCTACGCTTCTCCTGCTGTATCCTTGGGCAGGATCTGCAGTGTCTGATTGATGGACATGAAGAACTCCAAATCTCCATCAGCATCTATAGGCTCATTTTGTGGTAATACTTCCTGATTTCATCTTTGGAAGCAGAACTCTTAACAGACAAGAACTCATACAGAGTCCAGAACGATTATATTTTCGATTCGAATATCGAAAAGGCACTTCCCCTGTTCTGGCTTTTTTGTTTGTTTTAATATATTCTATAACATATGTCAATCAATCACAGTATCTTCTCTTCCAAATTCTTTGGCCGATTACTGTTTGTAATGTTGTAGCTGCGAAAGTTTTGATGACAATTGCTAATCTTCCTTACCAGTTCGGTGGCTTCGATCTTTTTCGCAGCATTGAATTTAAAATCAGAAATAATTTATTCCATTAAATCGATTGATTTTTGGCAGCCGCTGTCTTAACATTATCTCTAGCATTGAAAGTCTCTAGTTGTTGTAATAATGGTTTCGCAGTTCCACTTCAGACTCTAGAGCCCGGGACCATACACTGGCGGACGCTAGAGGTTCTCACGTAGACACCTTCCGAATGTGAGATAGACCTGCTCCATTGGTATATACCGGGGAAATCTTGGATACAGATTCCACTACAATGGCATATAGTATACCTGTTCAATTGGTTTGGTTGTCTCGCTGCCCGCTTTATTGATGGCAAAGACTAACATTTTTGAGTTTTTTGAGTGTTTTCAATATTTCTAGTCTGGACCTTGAGAAAATTCATTTTTTTCTGCGGCTGAAGATTCCGATCAAATTTCGGGTATTGGAATTGAGACACTTGATTGTTTTTGATATTGGTTTCCAGAAAAACTTTCTTTTTCTCTCTCTTTTTTGGTTGTCACGGCTTTAAAACATTTCATTTGTTTTGGTCGGAAACCACCGACAATTCCTCTTTTTGACTTTTCTATTCTCGCACTAGAGACGTCTCGAACGTTTTTTTGCAAAGCTGAGAACCTCAAAAACATTTTCTCTTCAAGCTTTTGATTTTGTTCTTGTTGTTCATTAATTAATTTGATGTGTAAATGATTTTGCAAAAGTGCTCCTGTTACTGGGCCAGGATTCCCCAAAAACTGTTCCCATAATCCTCCACTAACAACTAATTCTAAGTACATGAACAATTTGGAAATTTTTTTTGAACTGAATTATGAAGTAGATTGCTAATACTGACACAGCAATATAGTTAGCTTTTAACCAAACAGTATAGGATCTTGATTTTTAAAATTTTTAAAAGTTTCTCTTGACTGACAATTCCTTTACTATTGCAGCCAATTGTTTGATCAGATTGGCTCTTTTTTAAGTCTGATGATAAGACAAGGCTACGAGGTAGTATTTGATCTTTAGCTTTTAACCTGATGTTCATTGGCCATTCGTATATTTCATAATTGATTTTCTGTAGTGTCTCTCTATATCGTCCGAAATAGTCCTCTTCTAGTTTGATGACATTTGGGAAAAGCCAAATGCGTGTAACCATCGTATAGTTAAGATATGAAATTTCGATGAGCGGGTTCAAATATCTAGTGTAGGAAACATTCTAACCTTCTATTTACACAGCAACCCTTCTGTGCAAAAGAGAAACTTTAGTTATTGTTGCTACTTTCTTGGCAAATTTATAAACCTATAGAACGGATCCTGTTTTTCCAACCTGGGTTGGAGTGCGTTACTGAAGGACTCACAGCGTTTTTGAATACTTCAATCATGCTTTGAGTTTTCAGCTGTTAGATTTCCTCTTTTTCTCAAAATTTTTTGTTAACGCTTGAAACAAACGTTTCCGTGGTTACAATAAGATTGCCAGTTCCCAGTTGTTATCGTTTCTGTAGTAAACAAAATCTGGAAGTCCGGTTATCTTTACCTACTGTCGACGCAAAATTGATGTTCCATGCGGTTTTTTTAATTTTGTTTTTTTTTAGCAAATTTTTCCCGCTGATATAAATTGTATTGTCTTTACCAAAACGTGTGGCAGTGTCATTTTTAATTTGCAGTGTTTTATTTACTTGTTTTCATTTTTTGAAAAAGTTGTTATGATATAAACAGTCAGAAAAAACTGGGGATCTTGGATACTTCATATTCCTCCTTTAAATAGTTTTCCTCAAATTGTTCCGATGAGTAGTTTTGCACTTATTGCAATGGTTCCAATGAATTGTTTTCCTGTAAATGAAATTCTCTTCACAGGCTCAGCATAGCAAATTCACCTGTATCGTTATTCTGAAAGCTTTTTCTGTGCACCTTGACATAAGTGGTATCACTGACCTGTCAAACAATTGTTTCCGTTACAAAACCGTTCAATTTAAAGGTTGGGTCTCCAAATTTGGTCAGACAAAGTTTTTGTTTTTCCAAACGTCTCTAAAGGTTCTATTGTTTTAGTTTTTAGTTGTCCGTAACAAACTGATACCGTCGTATACCTTGCCCTTTTTTGAGTGCTTCCTATTGAACATATTTTCGTGGCTGAACCTCAGCAAAAACTTTAGCTACCTTCTGCTATCATGTTCAATACTCGGAATCTGTTATAAGAGTGTGTACTCTGATGCAGAGAATAAGTTTTTGTTAAAATCACAATATTAAAATTGCATAAGTTTAATTTAATACAAAATGGAGAAGAAACAGAAATAACAGGCACAAACATAATGATACATCATTACCCGATCACACGAAGCTCTGGATAAATATGGTTTTCTTTTTGAATTAATGATTTCTTTTTGAAATTTTTTTCTGAAGCAGAAGCCTAATCAGTTTCCTCTCTACTGAAGCACTCTTCATCTTGACATGCAAAGTAATTTTTTCATCTTTCATATAGCAAATACTTTCAGCTGCTAGACCATTTAGCCGATTTTGTGCCTTCGCGTCAATTTCAAAGTTTCAAACTCAGTAGTTTTTGCTTACTTGGTTTTTGTCCGTTTTTGGAATTTTTTTTGTGCTGCTTTCCTTCCAGCAATCTCTTTAGGCCATCAAGACAATCGTCGTCCTCCCTCGTCAATTTCCTCCCTCGCCTTCACTTGCCCTTTAATGGTTTTTTGCTTGGACTCCGCATTCTCAGTTTTGAGGTTGACCTTCTGATTGTGAAATATTTTCACAGTCTTTGACACTATCTGAATGATATCATAATTGTCCCAGCTATCCAAATTAATTTTTCCCCCTCAACTGTTGTTTTACGTTTCACTTGAGCCTCAACCGTAAAATTTTTTTCATGTTTCTTTTATTCTTTTAATTGATCATAAATTAATGACTTTAATAAATTTTTTACCTTCCACCTTGAAATTCAAATCGTTTATGAATTCAACTTTTTTAAATTGTAATCTATAGAAAGAAGTAAACTTTTATGTTTCGCTGTTTTTACTGTAGGATTAAAAACTCACATTACCTCTCCTATTTTGTTGATGGGGGCATACATACTGTGTTTTCTGGTGTTCTTTTTTAACATCAAAAAAAACCTTGCATCAACTGATGCGTTTTCTGCCGCTTCGGTTTCATTGTGAGAAGATAGTTCCCTGTTGTCATTTATATTACGATCTGTGGTGTGCTGTCGACACAGTCTGTAGGTAGTGACAGTGGAAAACCCAACAGCACATAATGAGTTTTATTGCACTAGGTATTGATGAAATGATCGTAGGATACTATCGCTACAGGCAGAAAATTTGTTCACTCTTGCTGGTAATGGCCTTTGTACTAGGATAGGCATTCTGCCTTTTTTCGTTTTGTTCTTTCAATCATCTTATCCCCAAATGGGCGTTGAGAAGCTTTAGGTGCTCTGTATTCCTAGTTCACATTAAAGACTAAGGGATAATTTTGACATACACTTTGACGCTTGGCCACTGTGTAGTTTATTTTGTTGGCCGAATCTCACTATCAATTGTTCAACAAACGTCTCGTAATTTGATAACACTACGGTTTCATACTAGTTTCTGAATTGATCTCCACTTTTTTCCCTGAGACCCAGAAAAATTGATTAATTATATCGAGGGACACTTATCGAAACAGATGACTTGGTATCAATTTTGCGAGCGAATGTAATCATTTCTCCTTGGTTGTTTTCCTTTTCAGGCACACGTTACTTCCTTCTATTTTTTCCTTACGTACCATCTCAAGCAGGATAAGTGAAACTTTTGCAAGACATTTGGTTTGAAATCTCCATCTCAAAGTGACCTCACTGGTAGCGTCATGCAACATCTCAATCACGTGGGACACCCTTTACCACGGTACTAGTGAATGTTAAACAGTTTCAAGATCCTTTTTTGTCTATGACCCATGAGTATAGTTCATTGAGAGTAATGCAACAGTTCAAGCACGTGGGATGCTCTCTCGCGTGGTATTCGCATTGGGTAAAGCGTTTGATTCTGTGTGGTGTTTTTGATAAACAAATCGCGTCTATGAGACGGAAATTTGTTCAGCGAATCCAGTATTTCTATAACTCCGTGTTAGCTACATTTCTCATTTGCCTTGGATCCAGTATTTTTTGTATATGACTCATTGGTATAATTCTTTGAGTAGGTTGTCACTTTGCTGCGAATCTTGCAGTTTTAATTTCTACATTTTGTGTATTTGCAAGCCCCAGACTCATCACAATAACCTAAACAAAAGCTTTTCGTTCCCCATCATCTGTATTTGTGGGCGACATAGAGTCTTTGTATGGGATTTTCCCTCTTGCTCTGTGCTTGATGTCAAAAATTAATTGCACAAAACTCTCTATTTATCTTGCAACCACACTACCGCGCTTCAGTTGAAGTTTACATCCAGACAAAAGCTCTGTTTTCCGTTTTTTGCGTAAGATTTGCCGCAATGCCTGTTAGCGAAGCATCCGTAGTTAAAATATACAGATCACCATCTTTTTGTTATCCTAATGTTGGGGTTTCGAAAAGTTTTTTTTTCATTTGGTTACCGTAATTTTGAGTTTACTGTACTCCATTTGATTTCATTTGAATAACTTTTTGATAATAACCCACAAGGCCGGAAGATTTCTTGAAATCTGTCATAGAGAATGGGCCTTTCAAACTTTCTACGCCAATCGCTTTTTTTGGGTCAACCTAGACGCCTATCTCGGATCTAATGTGTCCCAGAAGTTTGACGCGCTTTCTTAAAAAAATGCATTTTGATTTTTTGTTCTTAATCGCTTTTCCGCTAAACGTTGCAGAGCTTTTTTCAACCGTTTCAGATATCCCTCAAATTTTCTCACGAAAACTATAGCGTCAAATAGATATACTAGATCTATTTTGCAAGAGAAGCCAACGATAATTAATTCCATTAGAATTTGAGACACTCCATACGCAGACGCTTGTCTCATAGGACATTTTTGCAGGTTATCCAGTTATACAGGCACAGAGGCGTAATAAAAGCTGTTAAACTTTGACTACATTCTTCATGTGCCATTTCAGATATCTCTCAAATTTTCTCCCAAAAACTAGAGCGTCAATAGATAAACTAGAACTATTTAGCAAGAGAAGCTATTTCAGCAATAAGTATTTCCATTAAAATTTGAGAAACTCCTTGCGCAGACGCTAGTCCCATAGGATTTTTTTAATACTTACACAGGGACAGAGGTGAACTTCATCATGTGCCGTTTGAAAAAATCCCGACAAAAGATCTATGCTAGGGAAGTACATGTTTCCTCTAGAGAACCTTTAACCTCATTAATTTACGATAAAGGCCGGTATGTTTTTTTTTCAATTTGTTCATTTAGACCACGATAGCTTACAACTAAGAGATAGTTTCCCCTTTTTATTTGTTCCGGCAACTTCGGTGCTGCCCAATCACAGTGTGTTGACTCGAATTACTCATCTCGTTCCAGCTCTTCAACAATCTGATTGATGACTTTTCCTTTCTCAAAATTCATGCTGCTATGTGTACATCTAAATTGCGAAGCATCTTTTATCATTTTTTAAATCGTAAATTTGGTCGCAAAATCCCATGTCGTTTCAATTTTGCGAAACTATTGCCTCAATTTTTTTCGCAGGGTTGCCTTAAATTTATAATTTTCTCAGAGAAAATTTCACTGGTCTGGAGCTTACTTGAGCCTCAAAATCAAATGCATATCTTGATTTTGTTTTTGTTCCATGTTTGATTTGCTGTGCTATTGAAATCTTTTCAGTTTTCGGCACAAGCGGTTCCCGCATTTTTGTGAAGTTTCATGTGTTCTAATATAGGGTTCAAAACAGGAACCCATACCATACGATGAACCATCCTTTTTAGTAATCACGCTATTAGTAAAAGTTAATTGTCTTCCAATATTTTAATTGTTTTGTGTACAATTTCAGTTTGTCCTGTTTTTTACCTTCTTTGTCAACAATGTTGAATTTAATTGAAGCTTCGCTGCGACGAGGCTTCATCTCAGCGACGAAGCTAAAGATCATCTGCAGCAATTTAAAACAGTTTTTGGATGCTTCGCTCTGATGGGACTAACTGTAAACAGTCCCAAATTTCCAGCAAAAATTTCATTTTTTCTTGTGTTCAAAACACAAAACAAAATTGTATAGCAACTCTATGCGTAATAAATAAGGCGTTTTCTCAATTTTGGTCTGCAAAAACCCAACGAGTATTACAGATTTAAATTTACTGAAGTGACAAAAGTTGTTTAGCTTGGCTAGCTATTGACCACTTTACACGCATTTTCCCGTTATTGGCAGTTATTATGCTTTTTTGCACATTTTGATCTGGCTACGTTCTCCCAGTTGATTATAAAGTGTGTTGCTTAAAATTTTAACAGTACTTTCACTATCAATTGGGTCCATTATCAGTTTGTCTTTAATAATTGTTTTCACAAACAACTCCTCCACTGGGATGTATCCACCGCGCAAGCGTTTTACTTAGCGCGCTAAAATTGAAGCCCTGCCATATTTAGCTAGTTATCGTTTGAATACGGACAATTTTTGTTTGAAATGACAAAGTTTCACATTCAAAAGAATTGCAATCAATGCTCTTTTGTAAATGCTATTTCGTTTTCCGAAAAACAAGTAAAACCAGACATTTGGTATGCAAATTTTTAAGCGGTACTCATTTTAAAATTGGAAAAGGGCGGTCTCTCTTGTTAAGTTTTAACAGCGGTTCACAAATTCTCTTCCTGGCTCCAATGTAGACACGTAACACGGGAGTTAGAAACCGATTGGCAAGCAACAAATTGGATTTTTCTTGAAAATCAACATAGCGCTCAATGAAAACTTTTCATGGTTTGCAGTTTAAGGTTAACTTTTGTCGCCACTATAGCAACTGCAAGTGCATTGTCTTCTATATGAGAAGCTAGCTTGGATAAAAAGGGCTAGCTTGGATGAAGGGTTGGTGTTCAATGAAGGAATAAAATCCTTTTGATCTGTACCAAATAACAGTTGTATTACCGTGATATTTTAAGCAAACCAACAAAGATATTTCAATTTCGTTGAAACTGCTCGAAGCCCAAGCGTTCACTAATCAAAAATCGGTTTTGTTTTACTGACACCTATCAACATTGCGTCAGCCGTAAATCAGATAGTAGTTTAGATTTTAAATCAATTCAATTATCTTGAAAGGGAAGGTTTTGATTACTCTTTATATATATACGCATGACGCTCTTTATATATACGCGTGAATATCAAACAAACTGACAGAACGTTGTTCACTTGGTAAACCTACAACGGTGGTAGAACCAATATTTGGTACTAAACAAGTTAACGATTTTGTTCCTTTTCCTTGAACACTAGCCATCCTTCATTCAAGCCAACTTTGATGTTGAACCTTAATTTAATTTAACAACTTTATATTTCTGTATAGTCTCCTTGTTGATTCAACTTCTTTGTATTTTCAGAAGTACCACGTTCAGTTAACTAAGTATATAATATATTGCTCAAGGGCTGCTCCCATAGTGGCGTTAGAAAATAAAAGTGAAAGGAAAAACCAAAACCCATTAATATTGATTGTTGTCCTGAATTCGAAAAGTAATCTACTTTTTGCAGAGAAATAGATTTTTAGCTTGAAGCTGACGACCAAAAAATCATTACAGGGAAGATGAATTTTGAACAGCTGTCGGGATTCGACAAGAAAACTTGTCATCTTCAAACTTTTACTTTTATAAGAACAACAACAGCTTTTAATTTTAAAAAAATGGCGCAGCACGCCTCAAGAACTCTGATACCGCAACTGCTTCTAGGATCAAAATTTGAAAATTAGGTTAGATACGTTGAGTTCTTCTCACAAATTCAAAAAGTGGCAAAGAAGAGAAACGGTAATATACGCCGAGACCAACATTGATGATCGGTCTCATTCTTCGCAATAAGGTAACAAAAATCGGCTATTGATTTCCATCATACACTTTCGGAGGACACTGGGAAGGGCTATATGGAGACAGTAAAAATTGAAGACAAAATTATACTGATAAACCAGTAGTGTTCCCGGGGAGGCTAGCTGAGGGAGTTCAGCAGCCTGGTTGAAAATTGATAGATTTTCTAGGGGATTTGCAATTGTTAGCTTGGAATGCGTAACCCAAGAGCCTACTGAGATAAGAAAACATCTCGTTTTAACGGAAATCCTTGAAAGCATAGAAGACAGTCAAGCGCGAATGGAGGAGGCTACGCCGGAACGGGAAAGATTATCAAAATTTTTCATCGCAAAGAGTGCGGCCAAAAACGTTTCTGCGCCGCGGTAGTGAGAGACGTTCATGAGAAAATGGAGATTGGAACAAAAATTTTGTTTGCTATACCGGACGCTGATTATAAACGAACCAATTACGACAGTAGCGCGCAATCTTTGGCAACAGTAGCCAAAAGAAGTCAAGAACGGTTGCAGAGGAGTCGAGCCAAGCAGCCAACGGCAGGAGTGTGTTTTAGGAAAACCAAAAATTGCCGTTGCGGTAAAAGAATAATGCAACCACATAATGCAGCAACTGCTTTTTCTTTAGGAGCCCATAGAATTTCAAAGGAAATTGACTCTATTGAAACAAAAATTGGCAAAAAACGGCAAGTCTTCTTTTTTCAGCAGGTAACATAAAATAGTTGCGCGACTGAAACAGCCCAGTGGAGGCATTGCAAAACTAATGATTAAAGACAAAATGATAATGAATTTGATTGGTAGTATAAAAAGTGTCAACCATTCAAAAGAACCATATAGAAGACTGCAAGGACATGGCCAGATCGGAATGTTCAATGAAAATGTAATAGCTGCGAACAACGGGCGATTGCCCCTAAAGGGGTCAAATGCTATCCAAGATTACCTGTAAATTTTAACAACTGAAATAATTAATATGTTTTTTATGTCCAATTTTGAGATAATCCATTTTATATTAGGTTTGAAATTTTTATACAATTTTGATTGTATTTAGAAACCAAGAAAAAATTGCAGGCTATTTAGAAGGCAACTCGGAAAAATTTAGCAGTTATTCCCATCAAAGCTAAATTTCAAAAATCTGTTTTCAATTGCTGCAGTGGATCATGAACTGCCCCACCGCAAAATATGAGCAATGAACATTGTGTTTGTGCTTACTAAAATTGAGATAACGCCTTGTTCATTAGTCATAGACTTCCTATACTAGTTTATTTGTGTTTTGAACACAAAAAAATACACCTTTTTGCGGGAAAATTTGGAAACATTTACAGGAAGTACAACAGAGCAAGGCATCAACATTTTTTTAATTGCAGCAGAGGATCTTGAACTACCTGGTTGCTGCGAAGTTTCCATTAAGTGCAACATTGAACGAAGGTAATAAACCAGGAAAAGCTGAAGCTATACTCGAACCCATTAAACAATTCCAAGACATATAGCTTCCAGTAATAGCGAGATTACTAAAAAACATCATTCCTGATGTGTTAAGGGCTCTTGTTTTGAACCCTATATGAGAACACAGGAACGTCTTCAAAAATGCAGGAATCGGATGTTCCGAAAACATTGAAAAGATTACAAAAATACAGCAATAAAAAACCTGAACTAAATACAAAATCACTAGTTCAAATTGATTTTGAGACGCATGTAAACTCGAGTTTGATGAACTCGTCTGTGAGGAAATGTCAAAAGTGAGGTCACCTCACACAAAAATTGGTGACAATAGTTTTGCGATGTTCAGGCGATATGGAATGTTGCGGACAAATTTATAAATCTAAGAATCAAAAAAGATGCTGCGCCATTTAGACGTATATATGACATGGGCTTTGATTAATGAAAATCGATGAAAAGATAGTCGAAGACGTAGACAAGATAACTTAATCGAATCAACACAATACGATTCGGGAGTACTATGATTACTGTAACAAAGCGGAACGTACCGCTTAGTTATTGAAATTATTAATTCTGTGGGGAAACATGTTTTCGGGAATATAGATATTTTGTCAGAATACAATTGGCGCTCAAAGATAATCGCTTTGACAGTTTAACAGCTTCTATAACACTTCTGGGACTTCACAAATGCAAAAGACTTCCTATAGAGGAGCGTCTCCTCCAGGAGTTTTTTAACCACTAATGGAATTAAATTTTCTGGCTTCTTTAGCGTTATGGCTATTGTTTTTCCAATTAATGTAAATTTTGAAGGACATCTGAAGGCTTTGAAACTGGTTTTGCAACGTTAAGCAGAAAATGAATTTAAAATTCAAAAAGCTATTTTCTCCAAAAGTGCCATTGTTTCCTGAGACATATTATATCTCAGAGTGGAGTTGAGACCGACCCAAAAAAAACTAAGAGCGTTAAAAAGAATGAAGAGCCATCCTCTCTAAAAAATCTCAGGGCCTCTCTAGGCCTTTATGGCTATATCGAAAAATTATTCCCGCTTTGGGAGAAATAGCAGATAAACTCTAGAGGTTACGAAATAACTCTAATAAATAAGAGTGGAGTAGAGAGAGCAAAATTGCGGAAAATGAATTAAAGAAGAAGCTTTTGGAAGCACCAGTGCTAGGATGCTCATTTGATAGAATTCTGTATAAATTAAGAGCGGATGTTTCGCTGATAAGCCTTGGGGCAATTTTTCACAACAACAAGGAACGAAGATAGAAGTACTGCAGATGACAGCAAAATTATGAGTAAAATTGGACGTAATTACCCAGCAATGAAATGGAAATTATTTGCAATTATCTCAGAGTTCTTGTCTGGACCTACAATTATAAGGAAACAGACGGTTTGGGTGCAAGAGGGATGGAGGAACTGGGGCGCTTTTGTTTGACATAAAACATACGGCAGGAAAAAAGATCTCTGGCCAACAGTCTGTGGCGCAATAACATTAAAAGATGAGGAACAAACAGTTTTTGTTTACGCTTTTGCAGCAGACGCAGAGCAAAACATTATTAACTATTGGAGCTGGGGTTGGCAATTACACACATTGCAGAGACTAAAACTGCGAGATTCGCAGCAACTTGACAACCAACTCAAAGACTTATACTTATGAGTCATATACAAAAAATACTGGATGCAAGGCAAATGAGAAATGAAGCTGACAAGGAGTTATGGAAGTATTGAATTCAGTATACAAATCTTTGTCTCATGGAAGCTGTTTGTTCATCAAAAACACCACAAAGAATAAAACGCTTTATCGAATGCAAATAACACGCGAGAGAGAATACCACGTATTTGAACTGTTGGATTACTCTCCTAGAGCAGACCACTTTCCGAAAAGGAACAAAGGGCTTGTGAAAAGTATTATTGACCAATGGAGGGACATATGAAAAAGTAAGAAGCTGTGACGCGTGTATAAAAAAGGAAAAGAATCAATCAGAAACATCAATATTGGCTGGAAAAATAGAATCCTAAACATCAATTTTGGCAAGTATCTCTCATTATAATTGGCCCGCCTCCCAAGTCTCAAGGCAACAATGGAATATTGTTTATCGGAGAGCAATTCAGTAAGTGATAGAAGCCGTAGTTTTACTCAATCAAAAAAGTAAAAACGATGATGAGAGCGTTTGTTGAACACTGGATAGTGAGATTTGACTGTCGAGTCACCCTACACAGTGATCGAGGGTCCAAATTTACTTTAAATTTCTGATTAAAATCATATACTTCTGAGCCTCAGGCAGAACGAAGAATAACTGTAAAGGAGGAGAAAAATATCTATTTGAACAGCTCAGACAAGGACGATATAATTGAGATAGTGACACATACAGTGAAAATAACCTCACATAAGAAGATGAAACCAAATCTGAGAATGCTAACAATGGGCTAAACCTACAAATGACGGTTCTGAAGATAGAACTATTAAACTGAAAAAAATTTTAATAGAGTGGTTAGCTTGGATGGAAGGATTGCTGTTCAACGAATGAGTCAAACTCTTTACTGAATATCGGCTGAAACCAAATATCGGCTTCATCGCTTCGATAATTTAACCAACTCATCAATGGTATGTCGCTGATATTGCTCGAGCACCGAATTTTGTGTCATCAAATGTCTGTATTTTTTCCTCAAACATATTAAAACAGTGTCAGCTATAAATAAAGTCAAAATTCAGTGTTTAAACTACATCTATGACACTGAGGCCCAAAGTTTTCAACTCTTTTTTTCGCATGTACCCACACGGCCCCTCTTAATAAGAACAGAATGAACTACTTACTCAAAAAATCAAATGGTCTATCTATGACAGTATATTTTCTTCAACAATCGTTGGCCAAGTACCAGACTGCTCTAGCACTCATAGCTCTGACTGCAATTGAATAGTTTCATTTTCTAGTTTCTTGTTGGTTTTGTTCTTTTCATCAGCATTAACTTTTAAACCGGTCAAAGCTTTTTTCATTAGATCGGTTGGTTTTTGGCTGCCGCTGCCGTTAGACTATCTCCCGATTGATCATACTCGGAGCACAATTTGCCTATTGCATCTTTTAATGCCTCTTAGGCCCTATCATAATGGTTGTCTAACTTTTATCGAAACTCGACAAGATCTTTTTATAGTAATGATTTAGAGGCGTTCATTTTCTCCATTTGCACGCACTGGTTTTGCAGTTTGATTTCAGTCTCTAGAGCTCGGGATCAATAATTGGCGGGTGCCAGATTTTCTAATGTGGACAGTATCCGAGTCTGGGATACATTATATTCCATTCGATATACTGCCTGAAAGATCTGGGATGTAATTTTCCATAACTCTGGCATATAGTAAACATGAGTGCCCTTTTGTGTGGTATTTTTCGCCGCCCATTATCTTAACATAAAAAAGTTCTGCTTCCTTCTTAGTTTTTTTATTATTTTTGAACTCAATATTTGACTTTAAGATTTTTCTTTATTTTGGTCTTAAACTCAAACTCGAAAAGTTTTCATCATTTTGTTTTTGGCCTTGGTCTCAACACTCCTAACTTTTTCGGTCCTGTATTCGAGATATCTTCTCTTTCTGTCTCTCTTCTTTCTCCTATTTTTTAATCTAGATCTCGAGATGTCTTTATCAATTTTTGTGAGCAACCGATTCTTCCAAAGACTGCTTTTCTTCAATTTTTTATCTTGTTCTCGGCGTTCATCAATTATTTGCGTAATTGATTATAAGTTCTTGTTCTCGTTACTGTGTCAAGGTTGCTCATATGTTTTGCCAACATGCTCCATTAATGACTAATTATAGATAGATGAACAATATACGAACGTTTTCACAAACTGAAGTTTGAAGTAGACAGTTAAGACTGACACTACAATATGCTTTAGCTTTTAAACAAATGTAAAGGGTGCGTCACATAACTGTGTTCTCTATCCGGATCATGGAATGCTTTTCGATTGACAGTCCTTTTACTTTTGAGAGATTTTTTCCGCAATTTGTCTAATTTTTTTTCGGTCCGATGTTCAGCAAAATCTACAACGTAGATTTTGATCACTAGCACTCAAGTGATTATTCTTTGGCCGATGATATATTTCATTAACAAATTTCTTCAGTGTCTCTCCTTTTCGTTGAAATTGGCGGGCTTCTAGTTTGGCAGAATTTGAGTACAACGGGTTGCTTGCAGTAATGGTATATCGATGATCTGAGATTTTAGTAAGAAATCCAAATATCTAGTAGAAAAAATTCTGAACTTCCATTAACGCATCTATTTGTTCTGTGCAAGAGCGAAACTTGGTAATTGTTGCGGGTATCTGGGCACATTTATGAACAAATTAAACAATTTCTTGTGTTTAACGTGAGTTCCTGGCCTGAAGAGTGTTACGAAGGGAATTGTTCCCATGTTTCAATCATAGTTAGAATGTCAGTTGTTGAATTTCTTATTGTAGTGTTAACTTTTATAAAAAAAATCTTCCTATGTTCAAGTTATTCGAATCTAGAGTTTTCAATAACGCTTGAAAGAAACATTTCCATAGTTATCTTAAAAATACCAGTTGAGAGTTCTGATTTTTCTTGGAGTAAACAATCACTGGAACTCTGGTTACCTTTTTCTACAGGCTACACAAGACTCTTTTTCCTGTTAAAAAGTCAAAAGCAATATCTTCCTTTTCGTTTTTTTTTCAATTTTTTTCCGCGGACAAAGAATCTTTTGTTGCCAAAAATTTTTAAAAGCTTAACAAGTCTGCGTGTCTTGATTCTCAAAATAAAAGATCACTAAATCGTCTTCAAAAAATGTGTTTTTGATATAAACAGTTTTTGAACAATCTAGGAGTTTTTGTTTTTCCTTCTAAAATGTCAAATGCAATATTTTTCTTTTTTTTATATTTTTTCCGCTGTTAAATAATCTTTTGTCACCAAAAATTTTTTAAAAGCTTAACAGTTTTGTTTGTCTTTACATTGAAGATAAAAGATCACTAAACCGTCTTCAAAAAATGTGTTTTTGATATAAACAGGTTTTGAAATCCCAGGAGTTTTTTAAAACTTATTAAGTTTTGTATTAGTTTCCCCCAAGTCGCTCTGATATAGATTTCTGGATCTATTGCAATATTTTTAATCTATTTTTCTCCTCTAGTTGAAACCCTCTCTAGAGAATCAACTTACGTAGCATTTTTGCGCTTATCGTTTTTCGAAGAATCTCAGTTGGGCTCAAGAAGCTCTCTTCAGGCCTCGAAGATGGTTTACCTCTTGCTCCATCAAATTTGTTTGCTTTTTCTGGCCTCTTAGCTGTTTTATGCTCTGACTCGTTAGTTTGATTCTCAAACGTGTCATTTTTAGCATTAAGCGGATTGCCAGCATTCTCAGTTCCAAGCTGATCTTCTCATGTTTGATTATTTTCCTTGTCTGTATCACTATCGCAGATTTATCGTCCTTCCTTGAGCTGTGTAAATAGAGTTTTTTCTCCGTCTTATCACTTGTTTTGTGTTGTGCCAGAGGTTCAGGTAAATGGCTTTTATAATTATTTCAGTTTGAACTTCGACGATTGTTCACTGTGTAGAATGACCCGACAGCGGATTCTCACTATCCGGTGTTCCACAAACGCTCTCGCCAAAGTTTTGCTTTTTTATTAAAAAAAACTAAGGCTTCTATCACTTACTGAATTGCTCTCGGTAAGCAATATTCCATTGTTACCTCGAGACTTGGCAAGTGGGCCAGTTATATTGAGAGATACTTGCCAAAATTTATGCTTAGGATTCTATTTTGTCAGCCAATATCGATGTTTCTGCATGGTTCTTTTCCTTTTCATGCACGCGTCAAAGCTTCTTACCTTTTCTTACCTTTTCTTACGTCCCTCTATTGCGTGGCCAATAATACTTTTCACAAGCCCTTTGTTTCTTTTTAACCTTCGGAAAGTGATCTGCGCTAGGAGATTAACCCAACAGATCAAGCACGTGGGGTGCTCTATCCCGTAGTAGTAGCATTTGGCAAAGCGTTTGATTATGTGTGGTCTTTTTGGTAAACCAATCGCTTCCATGAGACAAAGATATTTGCTGGTAGATTGAGTGAAATTACGGCTTCATACCACTTACCGAATTGCCTTTTGAGAAACAATATGTACATGTTTCCATGAGATCTGTGATATTGAGAAATATTTGCCGAAATGATCGACTAGGTTTTTGTTTAGCGAGCCAATATTGATGTTTCTACCTAGTGACTTTCCTTTTTAGGCACTCGTCACAAGTTTATATCCTTTCTTTATGTTCCTTTTCATGCACGGCCATTAAAACGTTTGGCAAGCCCTTTGATTCGTTTTCTCTATTACAAACAGACCAGCGCTAAGAGAGTCATGCAACAGTTCAAACTCGGGGGACATCCTCTCCGATGGTACTAGCATTTGGTAAATGATTTCAAAGATAGGTTCTGTTTGCTGTTTTTGGTACCAAATTCCCTCTACGAGACAAAGGTTTGTATAATGAATTGAAGAGTTCCATAACTCCTTGGACGCTCTACTTTGCTCTTTTCTTGTTTCTGGTCTCCTTCGTTTATGACCCATGAATATACTTCTTTGTGTCGGTTGTCACTTTGTTTCAAATCTCGAAGTTTCGCTCTGCAAATTGCATAATTGACAATTTCGTTTCCAATAGGCAACATAACGTTGCTCTGAGTCCTTTTCATCAGCTGCAACAGCAGCGGTTTGTTCTTATCTTTTGTGTTATGCACAACAGACATTCATTGTGTGAGATTATCTCTCCTGCCTTCTGCTTGATGTCAAACCAAAATTGCCTAATTTTGTTGGTTCATATTGCAACCATCTGGTTGTTTTTATGATTAGAAAACGTTTAACAAGTAAATTTTTTTAATGTGGCTTAATGTGAACAATTGCAAATGTGTTCTGTTTAGTTGCTGAATAATTGCGTTTTCTTTTACTCAGGGCTTTGCAAGCATATGCAGTTACTTCATGTTCAGTTCCCAGGTTTGTGTAACAAATATACAAATGCCTGAAAGCATCCGTAGCTAATGTATACGGATCTCCATACTTTGGGTATCCTAACACTGGTGCTTCCAAAAAAAGCTCTTCTTTAGTTTGTTTTCAACTGTTTTGCACTTTGTACCCTACTTCAACTTATTGCCTTTATCTCGTAACCTGTAGCGAGGTTCTGCTGTTTTTTTTCGAAATGCGGGAACATTTTTTCGATAATTGCCAAAAGGTCTAGAGAAGCCCTCGTTCATTCTTCCTGTCGCTCTTACATCTCGAATCCATTCTCTGATATAATGTGTCCCAATGAGCTGCCACGCGTATAGAAAAATTAACAATTTGATCTTCTACTCTTTATTCCATTTCCTGCTAAACACTTGAAAACCAGTTTTAACGACATCAGATGTTCTTTGTAATTTATCTCGAAAACGATAAGAACATCTACATAAACTGAAGCTCATAAGTCAACCTACACTTCAATCTTGGATCTAATGTGTCTCAGGAAGCTCACGCGCTTCAGGAAAAAAGGAGTTTTGCTACTTTATTCCTTAATCGATTGTCCGTTAAACGTTGCAAATCTAGTTTCATCCCTTTCAGATATCCCTCAAAAATTTGGCCGAAAAAGATACTATCAGTTAGATAATTTAAAGTTTTATTGCAAAGCAGGCCACAAAAATTAATTCAATTGGATTTTGAAAAGCTCTTGATGCAGACGCTAGTCCTATTGAAAGTCTGTTACCTTTATACACCCACAAGTGTTACAAGGGCTGTTAAGTTCTGTCTTTTTCTTTCGAGCGCCCTGTGAAGGTATCTCCACAAATGATTTACGTTTCAGAAGTACATGATACCTCCTAGAGAATCCATATCCTCACTTGTTCGCGGTAACGGCCAGCATGTTTTCACTATTTGTTTGTTTAGACCTTAACAGTCCACAACTAAGCAATGGATTCCTACTATTTTTGGTGCAAATAGTTGTGGTGCTGCCCAATCGGTGTATGTTGGCTGGAATAAGCAAGTCTGCAACAATGTCTTTCGTGGCTTTTTTGCATCGCTCATGCTGCCATATGTGAGTCTGAATTCAGCAGCATATTTTTTCATTTTTAATTTATGATAAATTTTGGTGTCAATCTTGATTGACATCCAGAAATAAACTTGGAAAAACAATTTACTTAAAAGAAGATAAATAATCTGCTGAAACTGAAATACTCTTTTCTGACTGGCTGAAATTATATTTATTATTTTCCTATTTATAAATGTATTAGATCTTTCCCTTTCACTTTTTAGTTGGTTCCTTCAGAGTCAGACCTGATATAACAATAAAGTATAAGAATCTCTCTCTACTCTGCTCGTGAAATATATTTGAGACTAAGTCCGTGCTCCATCCACTAGTACACTTATCGAAGAGTAATAATCTAGAGTCATAGAACTTTTATTAGTCAGGTAAGCCTTAAGATTATTACTATTCTTGAGACGACCATAAGACAGTTCGGATAGTTTCCTATTAAAAAGTAAGCTCTAGAACACGTCTTATCTGGTGCGACCAGTGTTGGTATCAAATAGATATTAACCAATAACATTTTATTTCATCAACTTTCTTATTGATACTCACCTATAGAGTACTCTTACCTGTACTATAGTCTGGATATCACCTCTTATTGACCATGTATAACGATATATCATTAACACCTTTTAGTATATCACCTCAGTGTACACCAGAAAACAAACAAATAATTCGAAAAATAACAAAAAATTTAAAAATTAACCTGTTTCTAGATACTAAACTAGTTACCCAACATACCTTGAAGAAACACCACTTGTCACACTACAGACCAGCAATATTTCTAACAAACGATCAATTAAACAGAAATTACATATTTGAATTTACAGACGAGAATAATAGAACAATTACACATTGCAATAACCACGCAGAATACACCTTAGAACAAGTCGTACAACTTTTTTTACACGGTCATGAAATGAAACAAGAACGAAATAAGGTTTCAGCCATCACAAAAACAACCTACAGATTGATAAAAGATAGCACACCTTACCTAAAGGAAGTTAAAAAAACAGCAAACCAATCTTTTATGCTGGTCCATGGGGAAAAACGATGGCGGTTGAATACTCAATTTCGAGGTTTCTCGATTTTACTTGCAACTTGAATTTGAACTCAATTCTCTTGTTCTGACACGCGCGCCTTCTGGTGCGGCGGAGATTAAAATGAACTTGTTTAGTTGTCAGACAATACCTGCTAACTAAAAAACTAGAACTTACAAACTGTTCCGAAGAACTGAACTATAAATGAGCAACAATGATGAATGATAAATATAATAGCATATAGTTTTAGAAGTGTTTATAATAGTATGTTCACGTTCTTGGTTTATCCCTAGGGACTGAGTTTTTGGTTACAGAAGTGATCCTTGGTGTTCCGTCTGGAATTCATTCCATAACATACCCCCCGCAGGAGAGAATTTTGTGATCAAAATTCGCTTGGATCGAAGAAGTCTCTTGGATGTATATCGGAGGTGGAACTTGGTGGGCCTCCTTCATGTTCCTCTGTTTCGTGTTGTTGTTGAGCTGATCTCCTTCCACCAATACATTTTCTACATTTTGGCTAGCCTCAGTTTCCTTGTTTGGGGTGGATTCCAGATGGATGATTTCTGGGGTTTGTTTGTCCGTGGAGTTGGAGCTGTCTAGATATACCACTTCAATCGGGTTACTGTTTGTTGTTTGTTTCTCAGGGGAGTTTCGTTCCCATAGGTTGTCCACTATTTTGGCGACGCGTGGGGTTGACCGGGCTCGGCTGGGGCCGGGGGTTGTGGAGGAGGTTGAGGGCCAATTCTTGAAATCATTAGCGTTTGAAGATGCTGTAATGCGAAATTTGGGTCCCCCGGGAGTATCGCGAATGTTGAATGTTTTGAGTGTTGATGATTGTTGTAGATGTTGTGGACTAAATTTAATCAGAGACTTGTTTTCGGTGGAACTTGAGTATAGAGCTTTCTCTTGTCACTGCGTACCGACTGGC
This sequence comes from Convolutriloba macropyga, assembly GCF_964194025.1. NCBI lineage: Eukaryota > Metazoa > Xenacoelomorpha > Acoela > Convolutidae > Convolutriloba > Convolutriloba macropyga. The sequence goes on along the minus strand of NC_134481.1, from coordinate 25,297,912 downwards.
TATGTTTCAGGGCTGCCTCTTTTGATTTCTGTGCGAAAGTTGTGGCTCTTTTCTGATCCGCCTTTTTGGTTTTCCCTTGGGATTTCGTTTGGTTTGTGTTTATTTTCTCTGGTTGGCCTTTGCCATTTTGACAACGTCAGCATGCCCCAGAGGTTCGGTTTTCACTGGGTTCGGTGGGCATGGTTGGATCAGGGCGGCTCGGGCAGCTTGTTCTTCTAAATAAAATCGTCTTAATTTACGTTGGTTACTGTGATACTCGTTAACCGTTTTACACGCTACCATATGTATTAGGCGTTGTTTATCGTTATACATTTCCGGGGAAGTGGGGAGTGTTTGTGTTACGATTGCTAAGTCGGTATTTCTTATTACCATATTTTTTCTATTGTCTGTGTCAAGTGTTATGGTGTGTGGGGAGTAGTTAGTAATCGTTCCATTTGGAATAATATTCCATTGTGGTTTTAGTGATCAGCGTGTTGTTGGATTGGATTTGCGTGCGAGTGTTTTTCTGATCATATTTTTCTTATTAAACGTTACAGTGGAGGTTCTATCTCCAAATGTGGTTTGTAGTTTAGAGAGATTGGACCTACCAGGAACGCGCGTGTGGCTGATCAGCGGCGCGTTTTCTGAGTCTGATGAATCTGGGGTGTTTGCTCGGTGGCCGGGAGCTTCCTGTTCGTTTTCTTTGTATTGTATATCGAGCTCAGGTTCTGAGTCTTCATCGAACTCCCACATTGCTTCCCTGGGGAGTGCTGGGTGTTTCAGTTTCTTTTTGTCTGAAACAAAGGATCGTAATTTATTATACGTTAGTTTTGTTTGGTTTGGTTGGGTTACTATATTTGAGAGTTCAGTATT